>NW_027361698.1:11252500-11785000 GCF_039654945.1 Dendrobates tinctorius | reverse complement strand
CAGGGCACACACGAAAACCTAGAGCCAGCCCAACCCCCCCACAACTTTAGCCAAATAACCCCCAGTTTTCAATGCGTAACTATTATTAGGAAGTAAATTAAGGTTGACAAGCTTTAGTAATAAGAATTGATGTTTTTGGCATTGAAATGGACACTGTAGGTGTGTTTACTGTCTTCCACTCGCTGCTGACTTTGGTTCCCCTTTGACTTGCATTGGGTTTCGTGTTTCAGTCGGCCTCCGGCTTTTCCCTATAGTCGGCCGATTTCATTCGACCTGACTTTTGCGAAAGTCGGGTTTCATGAAACCCGACTCGACCCGAAGAAAGGCAAAGTCGCTCACCTCTAGTCATTACGATTACAGTGATACCACATTTACAGTGCCTTGCGAAAGTATTCGGCTTCCTGGAACTTTTCAACCATTTCCCACATATCATGCTTCAAACATAAAGATAACAAATGTAAATTTTTGGTGAAGAATCAACAACAAGTGGAACTCAATTGTGAAGTTGAATGAAATGTATTGGTTATTTTAAATGTTTGTGGAATTTCAAAAACTGAAAAGTGGAGCGTGCAATATTATTCGGCCTCTTTACTTTCAGTGCAGCAAACTCACTCCAGAAGTTCATTGTGGATCTCTGAATGATCCGATGTTGTCCTAAATGACTAATGATGATAAATATAATCCACCTGTGTGTAATCAAGTCTTCGTATAAATGCACCTGCTCTGTGATAGTCTTAGGGTTCTGTTTGAAGCACAGAGAGCATCATGAAGACCAAGGAACACAACAGGCAGGTCCGTGATACTGTTGTGGAGAAGTTTTTTTTTTCCATAAATGTGTTTATTAAACTTTTCAAAATAAGGTACAACAATCCAGAAAGATGATATACATATGAATACACCAGAATATACAGACAGGTAAGATACAACATTGTGAGGGACAAAACAAGCTTGTAATCCTAGACATCTCAAATCAGAAACGTCATGTCCATTCACATTTTAGTAACCTTTAGACTAATCACTCTGATATTGTGTAGGAAAAAGGCAGATATAGAGAAATAAAGTCAAGAAGAGGGAAAGAGAAGAGAAGAGAGAAAGTGGGTAAGAAATGGGGGAAGGGGAGGGGAACTAAACCTACCTCGGTCCCAGCTACCCTACGAAAATTATGGAAACTCAGTTAACCAGCCTGGAAACTCCGAACTCTCCTTGAATGTCTCCCAGAGGAACCACATTTGTCCCCGCTCGGTCACAGATTCGTCATCTTGAGCCATCAGCGTCTCCATTCGGTTCACTCTATCCATCTCGGACACCCACTCGTTGTGGAGAAGTTTAAAGCCGGATTTGGATACAAAATGATTTCCAAAACTTTAAACATCCCAAGGAGCACTGTGCAAGTGATCATATTGAAATGGAAGGAGTATCATACCACTGCAAATCTACCAAGACCTGGCCGTCCCTCTAAACTTTCATCTCAAGCAAGGAGAAGACTGATCAGAGATGCAGCCAAGAGGCCCATGATCACTCTGGATGAACTGCAGAGATTTACAGCTGAGGTGGGACAGTCTGTCCATGTCCATAGGACAACAATCAGTCGTACACTGCACAAATCTGGCCTTTATGGAAGAGTGGCAAGAAGAAAGCCATTTCTCAAAGATATCCATAAAAAGGGTTGTTTAAAGTTTGCAACAAGCCACCTGGGAGACACACCAAACATGTGGAAGAAGGTGCTCTGGTCAGATGAAACCAAAATTGATCTTTTTGGCTACAATGCCAAACGATATGTTTGGCGTAAAGGCAACACGGCTCATCACCCTGAACACACCATCCCCACTGTCAAACATGGTGGTGGCAGCATCATGGTTTGGGGCTGCTTTTCTTCAGCAGGGACAGGAAAGATGGTTAAAATTGATGGGAAGATGGATGGAGCCAAATACAGGACCATTCCTGAAGAAAACCTCTTGGAGTATGCAAAAGACCTGAGACTGGGACAGAGATTTGTCTTCCAACAAGGCAATGACCCCAAACATAAAGCAAAATCTACAATGGAATGATTCACAAATAAATGTATCCAGGTGTTAGAATGGCCAAGTCAAAGTCCAGACCTGAATCCAATCGAGAATCTGTGGAAAGAGCTGAAAACTGCTGTTCACAAACGACCTCCATCAAACCTCACTGAGCTCGAGCTGTTTGCCAAGGAAGAATGGGCAAGAATTTCAGTCTCTCGATGTACAAAACTGATGGAGACATACCCCAAGCGACTTGAAGCTGTAATCGCAGCAAAAGGTGGCGCAACAAAGTATTAAGTTAAAGGGAACGAATAATATTGCACCCCCCACTTTTCAGTTTTTGAATTTCCACAAAAATTTAAAATAACCAAAAAATTTCGTTCAACTACACAATTGTGTTCCACTTGTTGTTGTTTCTTCACCAAAAATTTACATTTGGTATCTTTATGTTTGAAGCATGATATGTGGGAAAAGGTTGAAAAGATCCAGGGACCCGAATACTTTCGCAAGGCACTGTATATCATGTTTTTATGTTTTGTCACTTCTACACAATAAAAAGAGTTTAATAGGAAAAATATTGTTTTTGCATCGCTTTAGTCTGAGAGTTATAACTTTTTCATTTTTCCACTGATGGAGTGTATGGTGGTTTGTTGATTGCAGGACAAGATGACATTTTTATTCAGTGATACTATTTTTATTTACGTTGGTCCTTTTGATCGTGTTTTATTCCACATTTTCCAGCGGTATGATAACAAAACATAATTTTTGTCACATTTTTAACTTTTTTATAATGTTTACTGAAGGAGTTAACTAGTGAGACAGTTTTATATGTTGGGTCATTTCGGACGCAGCAATACCAAATGTGTGTACTTTTTTGTTTATTTTTGTTTTTACATCATGCCTTGCAATGCACCAGCACTGCAATGCATGAGACCTTTGTTATTACACAGATCGCCTGTTACACCCTGCCTGTGGCTGGATGTAACAGGCCACTGTACTTGGCACACCAGCAGGTCATAGTTTAACCTTCGGGTGCCATGACAACCATTGGCTTCTTGTGATTTTGTCACGGGGGTGCCAATGAAGTTGACTGCGGGAGCACCCTCACTCTCACAAACTTCCAAATGTCACGATTGCTCCTGATCGCGGCAACTGGAGAGTTAAGGCCCTTTTACATTTAGCGATGCACCAGCGATCCGACCAGCGATAAGACCCGGTCAGGATCGCTGGTGCATCGCTAAATGATCGCTAGTGAGCTTTCATACAGAAAGATCTCACAGCGATGCAGCAGCGACGCAGCGCACGATACTTACCTTTCACACACAGCGATCCTGACGTCCTCCCGCCCGCGTCCAGCGTCGCTCGTCTCACACAGCAGGAAGCCCAGCAGGAAGCAGACGACGAGAAATGGAGCCAGACATTCTCGCACGATCAGCGATGGACAGCGGGGGAGCCGGTCGTTGGTAAGTATCACACATAGCGATATCGCTAGCAATATCGCTATAACGTCACAAAACCAGTGACGTTTTAGCGATATTGCTAGCGATATCGCTTAGTGTAAAACCCCCTTTAGTCAGACACCGTCCCTGGCTCTTATTGCAGGATCTCTGCTGTTAGCTGTGTTGAGATCCTGCGGTGATTGTGCTGTAGGTGCTGATATTTTTGCACGTCTTGCATGATCATGCTATGACCGGTCAGTCAGATTGATTACAGCACTTCTCCTCCTGCCGAACAGCTGTCACTGACAGAGTGACAATATAAATCCATTACGGATATAGCATGTCATGATGCAGGAACTGACACCCACTCATGACAGTCTGTGTCCGTCATTAGTTGTAAAGGGGTTAAAACAAATTAGTTTTTTTATGTTAAAGGGTTTTTTTTAGCAATCTTTTGCTTGTAGGTTTAGTTAGATGTTAAAAAACAAACTAGTTCTACTTACCCACCCCAGGTCCAGAGCCATGTCTCCACCGCTACCCCATTCTTGGTAACTTCAAGCAATCACTGAGCTAAGCAGCTGATATGTGTATATATATATAGCACAAGCAGCTAAGCTCAGTGATTGACTGCAGCACTGTTAACGTGACATCACTGCTGCAACCAAACAACAGAGACTGAGGCTAGGTTCACATTAGCATTTCTGTGCGCAGCGTATCATCTGCATGCGCAAATGCATGCAAAAACACATTCAAACGCATGTTTATGCAGCTTTTTTCTGCATCATCGCATGATAAAAAACTGCGTGTGCATGCGTTTGTATGCGTTTTTGCACGCGTTTGCATTGTTTGTGCGCATGCTTTCATGATTTCCAATGCTTTTCCAGTAGAGTTTCCTTGACACCAGACACCCAATGGGCGTATCTCATGGGATTTCTATATATAGACACACTGCACTGATTAAATCCTCTTTTTCTGCTGTATCAAGCTGCAAGATGGATCTTAGCGTGGAGAGCTTCATGCTTAATCTTGATTTGTCATTGAAATTGGCTTTTGCCTTTGCTGTGGCATGTGAAGAAGAAAGAAGAAGAGAAAGACTGAGTAGACGTCATCGTCGCTATTGGCAACACCCCATCGTTGAAGTCCGAGAGAGCCGGGGAGCCTACCACTCGTTCTAAAAAAAATATATAGGTGAGACAACCTGATGGAGCGCCAGGTATTGTGAACACTTGTGACCTGACTTCTGAGTTTGGGCTCCCTCTGGTGGTTGCTGCGGGTAATGGAGCTGGTCAGGTTGACAGAAGTCAGTCACCTGAAGAGGATGATTGGAGGTCAGGTGTTGCAGACTGGCAAGCTTCCCTCAGTTGTTGCTGGTGATTTGTTTATATCAGTATCTTTTGCTTCCAGTTCACACCAGAATGCTGATTTAGTGGAGGAGAGGTCGTATGGCCTCAGTATTTTGCATATCAGACGTGTTGGATTTTTCTTAGAGTTTTTTGCGTGATTGCAGACAGTATCTTTCCTGTCCTGTTCTATCTAGACAGTTTGGACCCCATCATTTGCTTACTCTATTTTCTGCCTGTGTTTATGCCTCATCTTGTCTCACTGGCAATATATGTTTGGGGGCTATCTATTCCTTTGGGGTTCTACTCCGGGGCAGTTTAGCTTTCCCCTTTCTTGCTTTAAGCTTAGTTAACTCTTTGGCTGTGCCGAGGCTTCTAGGGCATCGTAGGTACGTCCCACGGCTAATTCTAGTTGTGTTGTTAGTTTAGGGTCGGTAATCCGCTTAGTCACCAACCTTTCTGGTTGCCTAGCTTATTCCCCGGCTTTCCTCCTCGGTGACCTAATCATAACAGCCAGGCTGGCAGGTCAGGAAGCACCAATTGAGAATAGTCCGATGCAGCTCCCGCCAGGTACCTCAGATGAGGATGTGTTCAATAGAGCAGGATGTCCTGGTTGCAGGGGAGCGCAAAGGACATGGAGAGGGTCAGTAGATTAAAAGATTTGTTAATTTATTGAATAATAAACTAAACAAATCTTTTAATCTACTGACCCTCTCCATGTCCTTTGCGCTCCCCTGCGACCTGGACATCCTGCACTATTACCACTCGTTCTACACAGAGCTGTGTGAAAACTCGAGTACACGAGAATGTCAGAACAAAGTTTCCATGACTTGCTGCTATGTGTCCGAGGATCCATCACCAGGCAGGACACACACCTACATAGAGCAATTCCTGCTGATGAACGTCTGTTGGTAACCCTGAGGTACGCAATTTTGAAAAAGAAACACCTGTCTTTAATATGATTGTTATAAAAGCCGTGTACTGATTTTTTTTTCCAATTTCTGTTTGGCAGGTTCCTGGCTACCGGAAAGACCTTATCATCTCTACATTTTCAATTCCAGATTGGTGTGTCACCTGCCGTGCTTTATGTGACGTTCTGCATGAAGAATTCCTCCCCCAACCCACAACTGAACTCTGGCTGGAAAATGCTGCAAAATTCCAGGACATTTGTAATTTTCCAAACTGTTTGGGGGCTGTGGACGGCAAACACATTCGGACTATGAAACATGCTGGAAGTGGATCCGAGTATTTCAATTACAAAAAATACTTTTCGATTGTTCTCATGGCAATTGCAGATGCTGACTGTCGCCGTGGACATTGGCTAATTTGGGTGAGGAAATGACTCACAGACTTTCAAAAACTCTGACATGGGCCAACCTTTGTATGGGAGTAATTTCAATTTTCCACAGCCACAACCTCTTCCAAACACTGAAGGACCACCAATGCCATTTGTTGTGGTTGGGAATGAGGCATTTCAAATGTGTGCTAACCTCATAAAACTGTACTCAAGTCGAGACTTGAATCACACCAAAAGGATTTACAACTACTGACTGACAAGGGCACGAAGAACTATGGAGTGTGTCTTTGGACTGCTGGTATCTAAATGCTGCATTTTGCGAACAGCCATCAAGCTAAAAATTGAGACAACTGATGAGGTTGTGAAAGCGTGTGTTGATCTCCACAATTACATCCTGCTGAAAGAGCGACACCACTTACAACTTGAGGAACCTGTTACTACCACTTTTCAGGATTAGCAAGATCACCCTCTGAGGACTACAGTGGAAGTTGCCCAAATGTGAGCTAAATTTGCTGCTTACTTTGTTTCGGATATTGGACATGTGGCATGGCAAGGCGAAATGTTTTAAGTTACTAATAAGTAAAATGTACCTGTAATGTTTGCTGACTTTAATACTAACACCTTCACTGTAACTTTAATACTAAACACCTTGACTGTAACACCCGTTAATACTTCACTCAACAATACACACATGTTTAAATAAAGAGATAAAGAAAACGCAGGGAGACCGGGATTGTGGAAAAAAAAAAAATTTTATTAACAAAAATAAAAACAATGTTTAATTTAACACTCCCTGGACCTGCTCATTCTGAAGTACGCATGCGTATCAAACGCATGCATACGCATGTCCTTGCCTACCAATGCATTCCCATATACAGTAATGCGTTGTTGTGACGCACTCATCCGCATGCGCATAATTGACGCCTCAAAAAATGCAACATGTTGCGTTCACCGGACACCGCCGCACACCGCGAAACGAAGCATATGTACGCATCCGCATGCGAACTGATGCAAACGCACGTCCCTGCATATACAATGTTAAATATATGTACGCGTGACGCATGCGGATCATACGCTGCGCACAGGAACTAACACCCGCTCATGACATTCTATGTCCGTCATTAGTTGTAAAGGGGTTAAAACAAATTAGTTTTTTTTACGTTAAATGGGTTTTCTTTTTTTAGCAGTCTTTTGCTTGTAGGTTTAGTTAGATGTTAAAAAACAAACTAGTTTTACTTACCCACCCCAGGTCCAGAGCCATGTCTCTGCCGCTACCCCATTCTTGGTAACTTCAAGCAATCACTGAGCTGAGTAACTCAGATGATGTGTGTGTATATATATATATATATATATATATATATATATATATATATATAGCACAAGCAGCTAAGCTCAGTGATTGACTGCGGCACTGTTGACGTAACATCACTGCTGCAACCAAACAACAGAGACTGAGACAGTAACAGACAGTGCTGAACATGGGATGGGAACATAAAGCACTTTATGTCTTTTACACTTCATTGACAGAAGATTTCTGAAACAGAATAACCCCTTTAAGGCTACTTTCACACTAGCGTTTTTTAGCACTGCGCATCATGCGCAATAGAAACGCATGCAAAAAATGCATCATGCAATTTGTATGCGTTTGCTTATTTTATGCGCATGCGTTTTAACCAGTTTCTAGCCATGTTAACTCTTAAAACGCATGCGATTTTAAACGCAGGCGTGCGCATGTCCATGCGCATGCCAGCGTTCCCATAGACTGTAATGTGATTTGTTTTGCACATTCCGTGCGCATGCGTTTTTTTGACACAGGTTGGACGCACAAAAAATGCAACAGGTTGCGTCCGGTGCGCCTAGGTGCACACTACAAAAAACGCATGCTCACAAAAACGCATACAAACGCTAGACCATGCGCACCCATGTTAAAGATAGGGGCTCAGGATGCATGCGCATGTACGCGCACGATGCACTGGGCTAAAAAACGTTAGTGTGAAACCAGCCTTACCCCTTAATGACTGGAGATTTTTTCGGTTTTGCGTTTTCATTTTTCGCTCCCCTTCTTCCTAGAGTCATAACTTTTTTGTTTTTCCAGCAATATGGCCATGTTAGGGCTTATTTTTTGCAGGACGAGTTGTACTTTTGAATGACATCATTGGTTTTGGCATGTCTTTTACTCGAAAACGGGAAAAAAATTCCAAGTGTGCTGAAATTTGAAAAAATTTTGTTTTTTGCTTGGCTTTTTTGCTAGCTTCACTAAATGCTAAAACTGACCTGCCATTATGAGAAAAAAAGACACGGCACTCAATGAGCGAGAGGGAGGTACACAAGTCGGGTATCCAACCAACTGTACAAAATATCAAAAACTTGGCACTCAAAAAACGAAGGCAATTTCACAGTTCCTTTATTGTTATCTCATCCAATTCAACACATTCCGTTGAACGTTTTCGGTCAAACAACAGACCTACTGTACATCAGAATAAGTTTCTCATGATTGATTTACCTAAAAAAGGAGCTGTATGGGAAAACCTATATGCTGTAGGGTATGCTGTATTGGGTACGCAACTCGTGGTACTGAATATGTAACAAGATGTATTAAGGTGAAGAAGACATCTCCTGGGAGTCGTCTCAAGAAGGCGAAGAGGCACTGTGGAGAAAAGGGGGTACATGCAAAGCCTCGTATGTGGGACTAATATGGGAGTTGATAGGCTGACAGTGTATTGAGTACTAGGTTTACTGCCCCAAACGCGCTGTCTATGAACAGGCAAGCCAGTGATGCCTTAAAAGTGGGAATGTTGCGGCTATAGCTAGATTGGTGGCATGTTGGATACCGCACTTAAAGTCCCAGGTGGATACTGTGGAGTATTCAGCTTGTGAGCTGTGTCCAGTGGTCCCACACTGATCACAGGTAAATGATCCAGCGCTATAGGAGGGGGCACCAGGGGTGCAGCATAGCAGCGCTTAGCCTGTGTCCGGGGAACGTGAAGCAGCAGCCCTACAGCATATGGGTTTTCCCATACAGCTCCTATTTTAGCTAAATCAATCATGAGAAACTTATTCTGATGTAGGTCTGTTGTTTGACCGAAAACGTTCAAAGGAATTTGTTGAATTGGATGCAATAACAGTAAAGGAACTGTGAAATTGCCTTCTCTTTTTGAGTGCCAAGTTTTTGATATTTTGACCTGCCATTATGATTCTCTAGGTGATTACGAGTTCATAAACACCAAACATGTCTAGGTTCTTTTTCATCTAAGTGGTGAAAAAAAAATCCAAAATTTGCTAAAAAAAATTGCACCATTTTCCGATACCGGTTGCGTCTACATATTTTGTGATCTGGGGATGGGTGAGGGCTTATTTTTTGTGCATCGAGCTGACATTTTTAAGGATACCATTTATTTGCAGATTTGATCTTTTGATCGCCCGTTATTGCATTTTAATGCAATGTCGCGGTGACCAAAAAAACGTAATTCTGGCGTTTTGATTTTTTTTCCACTACGCCGTTTAGCGATCGGGTTGATCCTTTTTTTTATTGATCGATCGGGCGATTCTGAACGCGGTGTGCCCTAATATGTGTATGTGTGATTTTTTTATTTTGAATGGGGCGAAAGAGGGGTGATTTAACCCTAGAACGCATGACCATAAAAATCTACACTTTCACATACCTGGGGCCTTTTAGGCCCATGTGCAAATAACATGGAATAACTCAAACAAAAATAATTTTCAAAGTTTATTTGAAAATTGCAAAGTAAGGATGCATTCCCACTAGCGCTGGTGTCTGCCAGGAGGAGATCTGTAATGGATCTGACCTCCTGGTGACCCCAGCTAAGGCTGGCGGAATCCCGGCATTCCAGCAGCCTTAACTGGAGTTACCAAGAGATCAGATCCATTACAGATCACCTCCTGGCAGACCCCAGTGCCAGTGGGAACACAGCATAAGATGTGAATAATTCAAAACATTACTATGTGCAAAAAAAAACAAAAGAGTAACTGAACGGGCTTAAAACGTCCAATATACGCATTCGATATAACTCTTTATAATAATGTTTTTTTGTCTAAAAGTTTTTTATATAAAAGTTGCAGTAAACATGCTGCAGGAATATATCTTTTCAAAGGTTCCTTTTCTACTTTACTAATGACCGCAACAACTGACAGGACGAGTTCTCTTGTCATCAAAACGAAGGCTTCTCCGAATATCCTCAAATCTATTGACTGACATTGTAGCTTTGTAATGTGGATCTAAAAAAGGGTTCATAAAGAGTTCTCTGATAGGAACATCGTATGATTTTGTACTCCCTGCCTGAAGAGTAAGGCCAATATAAGTATACAGTTCCTCTTTTGTTATATTTTTCCATGTTTTTTTTCTTCCTGAAGCGATATGTTTTCCTTCGAAGTTAGTACACAAAACTACCTCATCTACAATATCATCTGAAAAAAATTTACAGAACATATCTCTTTTGGACAAGAATTGTGGAATTCCTACAGTTCCTTGAGCAACTCTTACAATATTATGTGATGGGGTTCGTCCAAGAACATCAGCAGTACTGTTCCAAAAAACATTAGTTTTGGATGTTCTATTTGTACGTTCTGCTGGGTCCATTACTTCTTCATCATCTGAAGAATCACTGGACGATGAAGTAGAGACATTAGCTGGTGGCATGTACTCTTCATCAGACAAAGAAAGTTCACTGTCTTCATCACTATCAAAAATGATTGCTTCGATTTCTTGGTCAGTCAAACCCCTGGATGTAGACTGTGCCATTGTAACCTTTGAAGTCAGTAAACTAAAATGAAAAAAAAAAAAAAGATTACAATCAGGGTTGTACACTCTTTGTTAGTGTGTGTGCGCTAAGGGTAAAGTGCAGACCCTTCCTCTCACCTTTAGCAGGTCACCACTTTCTTTTAGGTGCAGTAGAAGCTTTTGGATTTTTGGAACTCAGAAAGTTTCTTTTTCAAGAAACAAGAAAGCTGACTCCTTCCTCCAAAGTCTCTTCAGCAAGTAGCACACAATGAACAGTGTTCAGGATCTATGATGATGTCAGAGACGCATGACGTTGTGAGGGAGCCTCCTTCCCAAGATCACATGACCATGTAGTCAGGCAGAATTCACACTCTTCATAGCAACAGCAGAGTCATAAAGACTGAGTCAAAGTCTTCCCCAGCAACAGTGAAGACAAAAAGACATAGGATCACATGTAAACCTAGTACGGGCCTAAAAGGTCCCAGGTATGTGAATATGGGGTATTCACAAAAAAGAGTTGTTATACCGAAATGCCTGTAACATAAAAATAAATGAACAACAGGAAATGACAAACAACTATATACCTGAGGAATACCTAGAGTTTCAAAATTCTAACTAAAGTAATCTTGCAGAAAATAGAAAACAGTTAACAGGGCGGGCCTGCGAGGCCCCAGGTATGCGTTCTAGGGTTAAATGTTTATTTTTTTTTATTTTTTCATATTTTTTAAACATTTTTTTTTAAATTTTGGCATGTTTCAATAGCCTCCATGGGAGGCTAGAAGCATCCACAACTCGATCAGCTCTGCTACATATAGGCAATGAGCAGATCGCCTATATGTAGCAGAATTATAGCATTGTTATGAGCACCAACCACCTGGTGGCGCTCATAGCAATGCCTCATCAACAACCACTCTAGGAGACCTCAGGTTATTATGGCAACGCATCGCTGACCCCCGATCACGTGACGGGGGTCGGCGATGCACGTATGTTCGGCCGGAGGCTCTAGTTGAAGCCCACTATCAGCGTTTGACAGCAGGATTTGACTACCGTATTTTTCGGACCATAAGATGCACTTTTTCACAAAAATTTTTTGGGGAAAATGGAGGTGTTTCTTATGGTCGCAATATACTTGCAAATCCTGTGGCTGTGGTGTGGTGGTGGCAAGCTGTGCTCCGTGGCAGTGGCTCTCTGTGCTCCGTGGGGGGCTCCGCTGGCATTTCATCAAAGCCCGGAGGCCCCCGCATATCCATTGCTGCCATGTTGCGCTTCCCCTGCCCAGGAGCACAGCCCCTGCCCTGGAGCACAACCCCTCTGCCCCTGCACAGAGCCGCCACCACCGAACCAGCTTGGGATGGGATTTCCAGGAGGCCACCGCACCAGTCTGGACCACCGAACAACCCCTGTGACCACTCCTCCACCTGTGCCGGATCCCTTCCCTGTTAAGCTGAATTCGGACTGTAAGACGGACCCCCATTTGACACTTTTTTTTCCCCCCTAAGGTCCTTCTTAAAATTTGGGGTGTGTCTTATGGTCCGAAAAATATGGTAGTTGATAGGCGCAGGTGGATCACGATTCTACCTGTGCCTATTGCAGGCACATGTCAGCTGTTGAAACCAGCTCACCACCGGAACCCTCATCAAAGCGGGGGATCTGTCCTTGAACGAACTATCCCATCCAAGGTCAGAAAGGGGTTAAGTATATTTTTTTTATTTGCCATATTACAAAAAATAAAATCTTGCTTATTCACTTAGACTACTAAACTTAATATTAGGCTAATACTACTTTTGGAGATCACTTTTCAGTAGTTATCACATTATCATCACAGGAGGATTACAGTGAATGAGAACACCTATACATAGATAACACAAGATCACGCTATTCACAATAGGTGATAGATATTCAGTGATTGGCTTCTTTCCCTTCCCTGCAAATGACCAAAGTCCATGTGAATGCTGTAACTCATATCTCTAAATGCGGTTAGCAGCTCACGCCAGATGGCCGCTCCCATATTCAACTATATAAAATAGAATTTAACAAAGTGCTTTTATGTATTACAAAAATATACAGTAGGTGATACTTTAAAGTCAATCAGCTGATGGGTAGTTGCTGCTCAATCTGAGAGCTGTATGAAGTGGGAGCAGTGATACAAATTACAGTAGTGGTTCACTTACGGAAATCTTGCTGTAATTTTAGTAAAACACTGTTTAATCTTCTGCTGGTCCGCTAGTCCTCTCAGTAGCCCCTTAACAAGTAGGGCCATACATGTACATCGCTGATCGGGAATGGGCGTGGAGAGTGGGCTCACGGGGGCTCACTGTTTCACACACCCATTGGCTTCCCTACAATGTGATCACTGGATGCTGATGGGTTGCCATCACAGCCAGGGATCTGCTGAAGACCTCAGTGCCTGTCATGACGATGCTCCTACAAAGACCAACACGTGATTGTGGAGGTCATATCATCTAACATGGCACTCCATTCCTCTTCTTCTTGGTCACATAGCCTGGAGGTGTGTTTGGGTCATTGACCAAATGCAACATACAGTTGTGCTCAAAAGTTTACATACAGAATACAGAATTTTTGCTTGGCCTTTTTTCAGAGAATATGAATGATAACACCAATACTTTTTCTCTACTCATGGATAGTGGTTGGGTGAAGCCATTTATTGTCAAACTACCATGTTTTCTCTTTTTAATCATAATGATAACCCAAAACATTCAAATGACCCTGATCAAAAGTTCACATATCCCATTTCTTAATAACCTCAATACCCCCTCTAACATCAATGACAGCTTGAAGTCTTTTGTGGTAGTTGTGGATGAGGTTCTTCAATGGATCCCAATGATTCTGAAATTGTTTTCTCTTGACATATTGTACTTCACGTTAGTGGAAAAATTTTTCAATATGACTTGTGTTTATTTATGAAAATAACAGAAATTTGGCAAAAATTTGAAAATTTAGCAATTTTCAATCTTTTAATTTGTGTGCTCTTAAATCAGAGTCATATCACATAAAATAGATAATAAATAACATTTCCCACATGTCTACTTTACATCAGCACAATTTTGAAAAATTATTTTTTTTTGTATAGGACTTTATAAGGGTTAAAAGTTCACAAGTGATTACTCATTTTTCCAGCAAAATTTACAAAACCATTTTTTTAGGGACCACCTCACATTTGAAGTGAAGTGAGATTGGGGGGTCAATATGACAGAAAATACCCAAAAGTGACACCATTCTAAAAACTGCACCCCTCAAGGTGCACAAAACCACATTCAAGAAGTTTGTTAACCCTTCAGGTGCTTCACAAGAACTAAACCAATGGGGAAGGAAAAAATGAACATTTTACTTTTTTTCACAAAAAAAAATATTTTGGAACCATTTTTATTTTCACAAGGGTATCAGGAGAAAATGGACCACAAAATTTGGTGTGAAATTTCTCCTGAGTAGGCTGATACCCTGTATGTTGGGGAAAGCCATTGTTTAGGTGCATGGCAGGGCTCAGAAGGGAGGGAGCACCATTTGACTTTTTGAACTTAACATTGTCTGGAATCAATGGCGGGCACAATTTCACGTTTGGAGACCACCTGATGTACCTAAACAGTGGAACCTCCCAATTCTAACTCAAACCCTAACCCTTACCCCAACACTCCCCTAATCCTAACCATGACCCTAACTCCAACACCACCTAACCCAACACCACAACCCTAACCCTAGCTCAACCCTAACCGTAGCTATAACCCGAACTATAACCTCACCCCTAGCCCCAACCATAACCCTAGCTATAACCCTAACCATAACGCTAACTATAATGGAAAAATGGAAAGCAAAAAAAAAAAATTTAATTATTTTTACCTAACTAAGGGTGTGATAAAGGGGGGTTTGACGTACAATTTTTTTTATTTTGATCACTGTGATAGGGTCGGGGGGCTCGTGGGACCCTATCTCTTTCTCCTCTGATGTGCTAGATCATATTAGAGGAGAGAGAAATAAATACGATATCAGACTTTTGCTGTGGTCGCCGTTAAAAACGGTGAATGACGGTGATCGCAACACTGGGGTCGGTAAAACAAAAACATAAGGAAAAAAGCAGCACACTGCGTTTACCGTATCATAAAAAACCTAAGTCCTTTATTTCAGAAAAGCATACATGGACAAGGTTTGTGAGGGCAGGATAAGTGCAGGCAAGAAACAATCTGGACCCGTGGAAGCGTGTTTAACGTGAAACGGCCGTAGTCCTGTTTCTTGCCTGCATGCCTGCACTTATCCTGCCCTCACAAACCTTGTCCACGTATATGCTTTTCTGAAATAAAGGACTTAGGTTTTTTATGATACTGTAAACAGAGTGTGCTGCTTCTTTCCTTATTTTTTTGGATTGCCTCATGTGTGCTTCTTCAAGCAAGCACCTTCACTACCGTGCTTTCACCCTGCAAAGTGTTGCTGACTTAGAGTCCACCCACTCCACCAGTAAGTAGACTGTTTCTTAGTGCCAATCTATTTTTTCTTTTTTGATTTACCTCTGGGGTTGGTAAAAACCAACCTGAATTATGTTCTCCGGGGTCTCAGCTATGCCCGGTAGCCAAGACCCTGGAGATTTTCCGACGCTGGGGGGTGCTATAACCTTACTTCTCAGCTCAGTTAAAAAGCGGTGCTGAAGAATAAGTACCCTGAACTGCCGCCATTAAAAAACGTATCAGCGGTCATTAAGGGGTTAAACAACTCAAGTGTTGCTTTAGCAGTATGCTTTGGGTCATTGTCTTGTTTGAAGGTAAACCTCCATCCCAGTCTCAAATCACTGACAGACTGAAACAGATTTTGCTCAAGAATATCCCTTTATTTTGCACCATTCATCTTCCCCTCGATTGAAACAATTTTCCCTGTCCCTGCTGCCGATAAAGATCCCCACAGCATGATGCTCCACCACTACATTTCACTGTAGGAATGGTGTTCTTTGGGTGCTAAGCTGTGTTGGTTTGGCACCAGACATAATGTTTACTTTGGTGGCCAAGAATTACATTTTGGTTATATGTGACCACAGTACCTTCCTTCATACATTTGGAGATTCTCATGTCTTTTGGAAAACTCAAAATGAGCCTTACAATTTTTGTGTGCAAAGAAAGGCTTTTTTTTCCTACCCACTCTTCCATAAAGGCCACCTCTATGTAGTGTACAACTGTACAACTTATTGTGGTTGTATGAACATACACCAGTCTCTGCTTGGGAACTCTGCAGCTCCTTCAGGGTTACCATTGGTCTCTGTGTTGCCTCTATAATTAATGCCCTACTTGCTCGGGCTGAGAGTTTTGGTGGTCATCCCTCTCTTGGCAGGTTTGCTGTGATACCATGTTCTTTCCATTTGATTATAATGGATTTGATGGCGCTCTGTGGGATCATCAGAGATTGGGATATTTTTTATGATCCAACCCTGACTTGTACTCCTCAATAACTTTATCCCTTACATGTTTGGAGATCTCCTTGGTCTTTATGGTATTGTTTGGTTAGTGGTGTCTCTTGTTTAATGGTGTTGTAGCCTCTGTGACCTTTCAGAAAAGGTGTTTATACCAAAAGACCATGTGTCACTTAGATAAGAAAAGGCCATTCAAAAATTTGGGGGAGAATCACAAGAAGTGGGCTGCTGCTGGAGTCATTGCTTCAAGACTCAGAGCCACCACATACAGATCTTTCCAGGACATGGGCTACAAGTGTTGCATTCCTTGTGTCAATCTACTTCTGACCAATAGACAATGCCAGAAGAGTTTTACTGGGGCCAAGGAGAAAAAGAACTGGACTGTTACTCAGTGGTCCAAGGTGTTGTTTTCAAATGAAAGTAAATTTTGCATTTCATTTGGAAATTAAGGTCCCAGAATCTGGAGAAAGAGTGGATACGCATGCAACCACAGCTGCTTGAGGTCTAGTGTGCAGTTTCCACAATCAGTGATGGTTTGGGGAGCCAGGTCATCTGCTGATGTATGTCCACTTTGTTTTATCAAAACCAAAGTCAGCGCAGCCGTCTGCCAGGAAATTTTAGAGCACTTCATGCTTCCCTCTGCTGACAAGCTTTTTGTAGATGGAAATTTCATTCTCCAGCAGGACATAACGTCTGTCCTTCACTGTGCTTGATTGGCCAGCAAACTCACTTGACTTTAACCCCATAGAGAATCTATGGGGTATTGTCAAGAGGAAGATTAGAGACACCAGACCCAACAATGCAGACAAACTGAAGTCTGCTATCAAAGCACCTGGGCTTCCATAACACCTCAGCAGTGCCGCAGGCTGATCGCCTCCATGCTACGCCGCACTAATGCAGTAATTGATGCAAAAGGAGCCCCAACCAAGTATTGAATGCATTTACTGAACATACACTTCAGTAGGCTAACATTTTGGATTTTAAAATCATTTTTCAAGCTGGTGTTATAAAGTATTTTAATTTACTGAGATAATGACATTTGGGTTTTCATTGGATGCAAGCTATTATCATCAACATTAACAGAAATAAACACTTGAAATAGATCATTCTGTTTGTAATGACTCCATATAATATATGAGTCTCACTTTTTGTATTGAAGAATTGAAATAAATTAACATTTTGTTGATATTCTAATTTTGCGACAAGCACCTGTATATACAAAGGGTGCTTGGCTTTTTCATCTGTATTACATGAAAGATGTTTGCTCTTAATGGTTTCAGACTGTAGCACATTACTTGTGAGGGATGTTACTTATATATAACATGTTATGCTGGGGGCCTCCATTTTCCCAGCAAAGGGCCACATGGGTCAATGTTTTCCGCTGTGCCCCTGCACTCTACCTGTTACTTGCTGAAGCGTGCTCCCTTGCAGATCTGTTTCTTCACACACATCCAATGATGACAGAACTCTCTGAGGGTGTCCTTTCTTTCTTTTCAGCTCTGTCCAGACTCACTAGAAACCAGAATCTATAAAACCCTTTCCCAACTATAGGCTCGCCCTACTTTTAACCTTGTCACCCTTGTCTAACAGGAAACTGCAGCCTCCATGAGAGTAGAACATGCAATAAATACAATTACACACAATACGACAGGGGTCTTGAGAGGGGTATTAGCCATCTTCTCCACCTTTTCACTATCATTTCAGAAAGGCTATGGTCAGACAGACATACATCTCGTGTACATGTATCGTACATATAAAAGTATTGAAGTTCTTATCTTGAAATCTATTAGGGTTCTGTGTCACGGCGGTAAAGGCCCCGTCTCACTAAGCAATCTCGGTAGCGAGATCGCTGCTGAGTCACAACTTTTGTGACGTAACAGCGATCTCACCAGCGAGATCGCTGTGTGTGACAGCGATCAGCGAGCAGCCCCCCTGCCGGTATCGCTGATCGCTGCAAGAAACCTCTGGACATTTCTTTGGTCGCTGGTCTCCCGCTGACCAGCACGCATCGCTGTGTGTGACAGCGGGAGACCAGCGATCAGGTGTAAAAAAATAATAAAAAAAAAAAAAAAAAAAATATAGTTATTCTCACCTTCCGACGTCCCGTTTAGCCATCCTGCCTCTCTCCACGCTCCGGTCCCAGTGATCCTTTGCATGAATGACCGCGAGACTTTGTTATCCCGCGAGACCGTGACATCTCGCGGTCATTCGTGCAAAGGATCACTGGGACCGGAGCGTGGAGAGAGGCGGGATGGCTAAACGGGACGTCGGAAGGTGAGAATAACTATATTTTTTATTTTGATACTATTTTTTACAGCGATAGCCAGCGATGCCGGGCGCTCGGCATCGCTGTGCTGATTGCTGGTGAAGCTGTCTGTGTGACAGCTCACCAGCGATCACATAGAGACTTACCAGCGATCCTGACACCTTCATATCGGTGTCGGGATCGCTGGTGAGTCGCTTAGTGTGACGGGGCCTTTACTCACATGCCTTCTCAGCATCACCCTACTCACTTTGGTCACGACACAGCTTCTGCCCGTGTCAGGCCGTATTGCTGAGTTAGCCTCTTGTGGAACTCCTCAGCACTGCTGCATCTGCATGTTGTTTCCATTTGGCCTTTGAGGGCATGCCCAGCCTTTGCAGGAACAAAATCCTGTTTTGTTCTGCAGAGATTAGGTTCCCTGGCTTATCCCTTTCCAGCAGAGTCTATATTATGCAACTCCTCCCACCACTGCTTGCTTGAAGGTTGGTTCCTAGCTTGCTAGCACCTGTTTATGCATATCTGTGTTTTCTGTCTCCTGTTATCGACCTAGCCTTATTACTTGCTCAGTTTGACTTCTTCATTCCTGCGCCCAGCTTGGTATTGTGAACCAATGCTTTGTGCCCCAACTTTGGGCCATCTGATTACACTTCTGTCCTAATATTCTGTGCCTCGTACCCATGCCTATGACTCTCCGGACAAGCTTCTACAACATCTGTCTAACCCCCCTCTGGACAGTCAAGCTCTCGAAGAAAATCGCCTAATGCTTAAGTTTCTGGTAGAACTGCTAAGCTCCGGTTTCCATTTCCGTCCCACTACTATGGAGACCCCAAAAAGAGCTGCGGATTCATTAATTAGTGTCAGAGCCATTTCACACGCCATGCTCACCTATTTCCTTTAGACCAGATAAATATTACGTTTATAATCTCTCTGCTATCTAGACAAGTCCTGGCGAGGGCAAACCCCATTTTGGAGTATGGAGGTCTGGATACCCACGATGTTGGGTGGGTCCTGGAAATTTTCTGTGTGGTTTTCCAAGGTAATTGCTATCCAAAGCTATTGTCTGAGTTTACCTTGTCCTGGCAGGTACCTTCATTTATCTGGATCTGGTCCGTTAACTTCAACTCCCTATACAACATCTGGATCATCCCCTGATTGTTGTGTCCATTAACAGACATCTTCTGACAGTCACGCTGAAGATGGGAGTCCTGCATACTGAGAGGATTTCCTTATATGTGCTATCCAGATATGTGAATTCTGTTCTCTTGGGCCTTCCATGGCTGTGTCTACACAAGCCGGTTAGTGACTGGTCCTCCGGTCAGGTACTTCATTGGGGACCGCACTGTGCTTCCAATTGCCTAGCCAAGGTCACACCCAAGACTCCCCCTCCTTTGCTTTCGAACCTTGCTTCGCTGCCCATCCATTATGAGTACTCAGTAGAGTTATTTTTTGCCTCTGCTGAGTTTTTTGGCAAATTTTGCAGATTACATGAGTTGATTCATCCTTTGTGATCTCAAAAAAGGCCTAGGCTAGGCAACCCTTGCCGCCCCTGTGAACTGCAGACTCGCGACTGGTGCTGGCCAGAGTTGTGACTGAGGATGCAGTGCTTGTCATGGTTGCATCACTTTGCGTCTGTGCAAGAAGTCGCAAAGTAACCTCCTTGTCTTTTTCCTCCTCAAACTCCTTTGTTGAGCTACTCAGCTGCATGCTTGTGGGTTCACACCAAGTGGGATCCACAACCTCATCGTCATCCTCTCTGTTCTGACACTATTCACCCTGAGAGGGTACCCACCTCCTCTTCCTGCCATGACACCACAGTACAGTGCACATGCTCATCTGGTATCTGAGTCTCATCAGGATCACTCCACTCCCCCCCGTGGTTAACATCTTGTGATGAGGGTCTGGATTCTGCTCGGACCCTACTTCGTCTGGCACCAACTTCAACTGAAAAAAAATTTGATGAAGAGGAGGAGAGGCCACTTGATGCAGCACTTGCCATCCACTGGAGCACATGCTCTTTCTGTCCCTCATCTAAAAGGCGTACCGCTGTGCAGCTGCCAGAGAAAGGGAGTGGAGTAGCTCATCCAGTAACAAATATTGTCAGTATTCTTGGTTAGAATGAGATGGGGATTGTTCAGTTGAGCTTACATTAACACCTAACCCACGTACACATCGAACACCAAGTCTATTCCCCCTTCCACCACGAGCTCGCTTTTTGCCGCTCATGTTGTATGTACCCTTCCCCTCTTGTAATCTGCTGTTTCACGACCTTAGACTCATACCTGTCAGTCACCTGTCACTAAATTAACAATCACTATTTTTTTTCTTAAATAGAGTGCATGAACAACAATCTTATACCTAACGATTTTTAAGAGGAAATATTGCCTCCTGATTCCTCACTGCAGCCCAGTTTTATCCCAAAATATTTGAGTTAGCAAATAGGGCTTGCTGACTGAACGCCAATATTAGGCTTAATGAATTTTAAGAGGAAATGTGGCCTCCTGATTCCTCACTGCAACACAGTTTTATCCCAAGCGATTTGGATTAGCAAATATCTCCTCATGGCTGAACCTCTATATTAGACCTAACGATTTTTAAGAAAAAATGTGGCCTTGTTCTGCCCATTTTGTGCAGCTAGATATTTTTAAGTGCTGTTCCAGCTATCGCCAGTAGGTGTCATAAGTTGCCCTTCTCCTTTTAATCCTGTGTTTGGAATTTTCTGTTCCCCGCATGGTTAATTGTTCAAAACCACCCCTTCTTCTAGCCTTGGTCAACAACATGTAACCATTCTCCAGCGTCTCCTGAGCAGCCCACATGTGTTTAGCTCAGTTCTTTGCAAAACCATTGCTATAACAAGCGGATTCCATTTTTATCTGAATCATCCACATTTTGGACAACAATCTGCTGAATTATCCATGTGTTATTATCTCCCATTGTTGTCCATATCATCCCAATAAATAATAGACTTAAGCACCTATACAGTCTTGTTTCTGGGAGTGGATGAAAGGTTAAGCCGTATGCTGGAATCCACACAGCGTCATACCTGGGAGAAGGCAGAACAGTAAAAACGGACCGCTGGTTGCATGCGGTGGTTGCCCAAGCTATACGGGACTGCTATCACCCAAACTGCTCTGCATACGGTTACTACAGCAGCCGCCATATAGCCGCAGGGGATAAGAGCTGAGCACTTAGTAAAAACAGAACCGCCGGTCGCATGCGGTGGTTACCCAGGCTATACGGCACCGCTACCACCCAAACTGCTCCACATATGGGTACTACAGTAGCCGCTACACAGCCGCAGATACAAGACCACAGGGCTCAGTAAAAACTGAACTGACGGTCGCAGGCGGTGGGTACCCAGGCTATACGGCACCGCTATCACCCAAACTGCTCCACATACGAGTACTACAGCAGCCGCCACCCAGCCGCAGAGGCAAAAGCACAGGGCTCAGTAAAACGGACCGCTGGTCGCACGCGGTGGTTACACAGACTAAGGGACCGCTATCACCCAGACTGCTTCGCATACGGGTATTACAGTAGCCGCCATACAGCCGCAGGGAATAAGAGCCCAGGGCTCAGTAAAGGACCACTGGTCGCACGAGGTGATTGCATAGACTGTACGGGACCACGAACACCCACACTGCTCCGCATACGGGTATCACAGCAGCCGCCATACAGCCGCAGAACGCTACTGCAGCCCGCCAAGAAGTGCTACATCTTTCCCATCATGTAGAAGCCCGCCAATATACTCAGCAGTATGCAGCTAAATGCACAATCCCTCAGAAAAGCACATCCTCACTCAAAATGAGGTCACGAGCAAGCTCCAGCAGATCGTCATTAGCAGAGCTAGCTGCTGTCGCTCGCGCCGAGGCTGAAGCAGCCAAAGCGAGAGGCTCCTTTGCCGAACGAGAGATGCATCTAAAGCTGAGACAAGCAGAACAAGATGCAGAAACTGCACATTTGCAGGCAGTGAGAGGCCGAAACCGCACGTCTGCAAGCCGAAACTGCACGTTTATAGGCAGTGAGAGAGGCCGAAACTGCACGTCTGCAAGCAGAAAGAGAGGCCGAAACCGTACGCCTGCAGACAGAACTAGAAAGACTTGCTGCAGACAAAGAGACAGCAGCTGAAATAGCTAAAGTAGAGTGTTTGGAAGCTATGAAAGATTCTGATTATGAGAGACGCAGCAACATTCTTGGACCAGATCTAGAGCAGCGAGATCCAGTGCAACGCGTCGCAGAATACGTCCATCAACATTCAGGCGTAGATGACAGCCCTGGCGCATCAAATCGATCAGCCTATGCCTATTACAAGTGATCCAACCCTGAGCTTCACTACCATAGGCGAGGAGACGTCCAGCACAGAGATGTCGACCACAGCTACCGTTCCACTGAGAAGAAGGTACAGCTCCCATCCCGCCTTAAAGTGACACCTTCACCGACAAGGTACCGCACAGACTATTCGGAGTCAGAAGCGTCTTACAGGTATGGTGATGCACCACACACTAAACATGACTATTACACACTGGCTCGTGCCAGCATTAATGGAGCCACCATGGGCCTTGCAAAGTTCCTTGCCCTCCGAGATCTGATTACAAAGGGACTTGTAAAGTTGACTGATAAACCTGAGAACTATCGGTCATGGCGAGCCTCGTTCCGGAACGCCATTCATGGTCTGGACCTTTCTTGTAGTGAGGAGTCAGATCTCCTGGTAAAGTGGCTCGGAAGTGAGTCAGTCGAGCATGCCAAAAGACTGAGAGACATTAATGTAAAGCATCCTCGCACAGCCCATAGTCATAGAGAATGCTTTATATAAAAGAATTGATGATTTTCCTAAGATAGGACCTAAAGGTTATCTAAAGCTTAGATAACTGAGAGATTTATTGAATGAGTTGCAGGTTGCCCAGCAGGAAGGAGACTTGCCCAGATTGGCATTCTTAGACACCGCTAAGGGTGTCAATCTGATAGTACAGAAACTTCCTTACAACCTACAAAAAAAGTGGATTACATGTGGTTCACAGTATAAACAAAATCATAATGAATCATTCCCTCCCTTCACTGTATTTGTTGATTTTGTCACCAAACAATCTAGGATTAGAAATGACCCTAGTTTTGACTTTACTCTGTCATGTTCCACTGTCTCCGATGCCAAACCCAGTAGGACACCCATGGCAGTCCACAAAACTAACATTGTTTCCACAGGCCCGCCTCACAAGGTGAATAAACCCCCTCCAGATGAGAGTAAGCCTCAGGATGTCAGTAAATATTGTCCTCTACATGAGAAACCACATCCTCTACTGGAATGCAGAGCCTTCAGAGAGAAGACTTTGGAGGATCGCAAAGGTTTCCTCAAGGAGAACAATATCTGTTTCAAATTTTGTGCCACAGCCTCACACTTCGCCAGGAACTGTGAAGCTAGCATGAAATGTGCAGAATGCAGGAGCATGGATCACAATACAGCCTTGCACCCTGGATCACCTCCACGAGTGTTGTCACAAGCAGAGGAACACGATGAGAAGCAGTAGAACACTGACAAAGACACCCCTGTGGTCAGCTCTCAATGCACAGAGATCTGTAAGGGACTCACAGGAGGAAGGTCCTGTTCAAAAATCTGCCTTGTCCGAGTCTATCCTGCAGGCCGCAAGGGCAAAGCCTTCAAGATATATGCAATTCTAGATGACCAAAGTAACAGGTCTCTAGCCAGGTCCATCTTCTTTGACAGTTTCAGCATTGTAGGCCCTGGTTCTCCCTACACCCTGAGGACGTGTTCAGGTACCTTTGAGACAGCGGGGAGAAAAGCTACCAGATACAAAGTGGAGTCCATAGATGGCCAAACCTGCCTATCGTTAACAACCATCCTGGAGTGCAACCAGATTCCTGACAACAGTTCAGAGATACCTTCACGGGAGGTGGCGAGACATCACCCCCATCTAAAGCGTATAGCCCACCTGATACCTGAGATGGATCCAGGAACCCCAGTAGCTCTACTCCTGGGAAGAGAGATACTACGAGTCCACAAGACTAGAGAGTGTATAAACGGCTCTGGGAACGTTCCGTACGCACTGAGGCTCGAACTTGGATGGGTCATCATAGGAGACATCTGTCTAGGAGGAGCACACAAGCCAGCCTCAGTCAACAGTATGCTTACCAGCACACTAGAAAGTGAACGTCCATCTCTCTTCCAGCCATGTCACAATAGTCTGCTGGTAAAGGAATTGCCAAACAGCACTCCACTACCTTGCCCTTTCTCAGCACCTACCAATGAAGACTACGCCTGTGAAGGTGAACAAGACCACAGGGGAGGTACGGTCTTCCACAGGATAAAGAAGGACGACAAGGCAGCGATGTCCATAGAAGATAGGATGTTCCTGGACATCATGGATATGCAAGACAACCTCAACAAGGGACAACCTATTCCTGGAGACAGCGTGGTAAAGAAGCTCGATTCAATTGTTGACCAAGACGGGCTGCTGAGAGCAGGTGACCGTCTTCAAGAAGCCGAGGTAGAAGTTTCAGAGAAACACCCGGTAATAATTCCTGGACGTCATCACGTCACAACCCTGCTCATTCAGCATCATCATGACTTGGTGAGACATCAAGTCGTTTGTTCACCGAAGGCAATCTGCGGGTGGCTGGTCTATGGATAGTCGGCGCAAAGAGAAGCGTTAGCAAGCTCATCTTCAACCGTGTTACGTGTTGCAAACTCCGTGGCTCGCTCCAAAATCCGAAGATGGCCAATCTTCCTTCCGAAAGACTCAGTACCGAACCCCCCTTCACCAATATTGGATTAGATGTATTCGGTCCTTGGTCCGTGGCTACTCGACGCACTAGGAAAGCCAATACTGAAGCAAAGTGTTGGGCAGTTCTATTCACTTGTCTGTCCATCAGAGCTGTTCATATTGAAGTAATCGAGTCTATGGACACTTCAAGTTTCATAAATGCGTTTCGACGCTTCACCGCAATCAGAGGCCCTATGAAGCATATTCGCTCAGACAGAGGTACGAATTTCATTGGAGCGGCAAGAGAACTCCAAAACCCTTCCAATTTGGACATCACTAATGTTGAAAGGTACCTAGGTGAGCGAGGATGCACCTGGACTTTCAATCTGCCATACTCTTCGCACATGGGAGGTGCCTGGGAGAGAATGATAGGCATAGCACGCAAGATACTGGACTCTATCTTCTTACAAACGAACACCAGACTCACACTTGAAAGTTTAACTACGTTCTTGGCCGAGGTATCGGCTATCATGATCGCCAGGGCACTGTCAGCACTCTCCAGCGATTCCGGAAACCCAACTGTCCTTACTCCGGCAATGCTACTCACGCAGAAAACCTGTGTCCCAAGAGCTCCACTTAGAGAATTCAATGATAAAGATCTCTTCAGACGCCAGTGGAGGCAAGTGCAAAGTGTGTCCAATGTCTTCTGGACCAGATGGAAGAAACAATATCTCTCCAGTCTACAAACCAGGACAAGGTGGCACAAAGACCGCCCAAACATCCAACCAGGCATGTGGTACTTGTCAAGGACAGTCAAACACATCGAAATGAATGGCAACTCGGCCTAGTCACCAAGCCTCATCCCAGCAAAGATGGGAAAGAGAGCAAAGTAGAGGTCAAAGTGAGCAAACTTGGGGAGAACAAACTGTTCCTCAGGCCAGTTACTGAACTTGTATTGTTATTATCCCCAAAATAGCCAAATAGTGGCATCCGTTGATGCCAAGCGGGGAGTGTTCTGCCAATTTTGTGCAGCTAGATATTTTTAAGTGCTGTTCCAGCTGTCGCCAGTAGGTGTCATAAGTTGCCCTTCTTTTATTCCTGTGTTTGGAATTTTCTGTTCCCCGAATGGTTAATTGTTCAGAACCGCCCCTTTTCCTAGCCTTGGACAACAACATGGAACCATTCTCCAGTGTCTCCTGAGCAGCCCACATGTGTTTAGTTCAGCTCTTTGCAAAACCATTGCTATAACAAGCGGATTCCATTTTTATCTCTATTTTGTATGAAGTCATGTAAAAGGCAAATACTGTAAATCATTACACCAATTCCAGATGGCGGATACAAGAGGGAATTAATTTGTTGATTTGTGCTACTTTTGTGTTGTAAACAGTTGGTCAACTAGGCAGAAGTAGCCAACAAAGTTGGGCCACTATCTGACTGACTCATATATTATTGATTTTACCTTTTCAGCTCCAAGCTTGTTTTCACTTTCTTGACCAGGCCAAATTTTACAATTCTGACCATTGTCAGTTTATGAGGTAATAACTCTGGAATGCTTCAACGGATCCCACTGATTCTGAGATTTTTTTTCCTGACATATTGTACTTCATGATAGTGGTAAAGTTTCTCCTATATGACTTGTGTTTATTTATGAAAAAAAGGAAATTTGGGGAAAATTTAAAAATATAGCAATTTTCAATCTTTTATTTTTATGCCTATAAATCAGAAAATTATGTCACACAAAATAGTTAATAAATAATATGTCCCACATGTCTACTTTATATCAGCACATTTTTAAAATATATATATATTTTTTGTTATGAAGTTTTTAGGGTTAAAAGTTGAATAGTGATTTCTCATTTTTTCGCCAAAATTTACAAAACTATTTTTTTAAGGACCACATTACATTTGAAGTGACATTGATATGTCATTATGACAGAAAATACATAAAAGTGACACCATTTTAAAAACTGCACCCTTCAATGTGCTCAAAACCACATTGAAGTTTATTAACCCTTCATGTGCTTCACAGGAATTTTTAGAATGTGGAAGGAAAAAAATGAACATTTCACTTTTTTTTTTTTATAAAAATTTTACTTTAGACCCTAATTTTTTTGCTTTTACAAGGGTCGCAGGAAAAAATGGGTTCCAATATTTGTTATGCAATTTCTCAGGAGCTTGTTGATACCCTATATAAGGGGGAAAGCCACTGTTACTGAGCATAGCAGTGCTCAGTAAGGAAGGCATGCCATTTGACTTTTTGAATACAAAATTTGCTGGAATAATTAGCAGATGTTATGTCGCGTTTGGAGAGCCTCTGATGTGCCTAAACAGTGGAAAATCCCCACAATCCTTCACAGAAGTTTATAACATTGAGCTGTGAAAGTAAAAAAAAATCACATTTTTCCCATAAAAATGTTTTTAGCCCCAATTTTGTTTATTTTCACAAGAATAACAGGAAAAATTGCACTGTGCAATTTGTTGTGCAATTTCTCCTGAGTACGTAGATATCCCCATATGATGGGAGAAAACTACTAATTAGCCCCAAATTTTGCATTTTCATAAAGGTAACAGGAGAAATTGAACCATACAATTTATTTTGCAATTTCTCTTGAGTACAATGATACCCAATTTGTGGAGGAAAACTGCTGTTTGAGCACACAATAGGGCTTGGAAGGGCAGGAACACCATTTGACTTTTGGAAAGTAAAATTTACAGGAATAATTTGCAGATGCCATGTCGCTTTTGGAGAGCCCCTGATGTGCCAAAATAGTGGAACCCCCCTAAAAGTGACACCATTTTGGAATCCTCAAGGAATATACCTAGATGTGTTGTGAGCACTTTGAAGCCCCAGGTGTTTCACAGGAGTTTATAACGTAGAGCCGTGAAAATAAAAAAAATCAAATTTTTTGCACAAAAATTTTATTTTAGCTCCAATTTTTTTATTTTCACAAGCGTAGCAGGAGAAAATGGACCTCTACATTTGTTCTGCAATTTCGCTTGAGTACAACGATATGCCATATGTGGTCAAAAACTACTTCTCATTCACAGCGAAAAGCTCAGAAGAGAATAAGGGCCATATTGGGGTTAAAATTTTACTGGACTGGTTTGAGGGTGCCATGTCACATTGGCAAGAGCTCCTGAGGTGCCAGAACAGCAGAACCCCTCCATAAGAGACACCATTTTTCAAACTACACCTATCAATGATTCATATATGGTTACAATGATCATATTGACACCAAAGGTGTGTCACAGAGATTTGTACCTGTTAGGCATCAGGTTTCTGCAACTGCACTGCAGAGATCCCGAGGTTGCATCCGGCGGTCTCCCATTCCTTTCAGGCCGCAGAGGAGGCTGCTCAGCAGACTCGTCGGTCCAGATGCTCTGCTCAGACAAGCTCTATAGGTTTAGTTGCTACTGCCACCTCTGGTCCAGCTATAGCAACACATGCTGGTCAGCAGCGAGCTACTCCAGGGACTAAATCCTCCTTTCGGTCCACTGAGCATGCTCTTGGGACGATCTCTCATTGGAGATCGGAGGTCACATGCTCAGGTCCTTCTCCTGCTCGGATTGGACCATCAGGAAGCTCAGGAAGGTCCCAAAAGGACGCTGCTATAAAAGAGCCGCATGGAAGGTGCCAGGAAGGGCGCCAAAATGCGTAGGAGGAAATAAAGGAGTACACTGCTACAACATCTTGTATCCCAGGTGATTTGTGAATCTCGGCAGCGCGGACTGCAACACACCCTGCTTCCCACAACTTTCTGAAGATGACTTTTTAGGGATACTATTTTCTTTATAATAATCTTTTTGATCGTGTTTAATACCCCTTTTAGTTTGGCAGTAAGATGACAAAGCATTGTTTTTTGCGTCATATGTTTTTTTTTTGCGATGTTCACTAAAGGGGTTAACTAGTGGGACAGTTTTATAGCTCAGATCTTTCCAGGCATGGCAATACCGAATATGGGTACTTTTTTATTTCATAAAAATATTTATTTATGTGTACAATATATACAGTTGTGTTAAAAAGTGTTTGCCCCCTTTCTGATTTCCTATTCTTTTGCATGTTTGTCACGCCTAAATGTTTCAAATCACCAAACGTATTTAAATATTAAACAAAGATAACTCAAGTAAACATAAAATGCAGTTTTTAAATGAAGGTCTTTATTAGTAAGGGAAGAAGAAATCCAAACCCACAGAGGCCTGTGTGAAAAAGTGATTGCTCCCCTTAAAAAAAAATAACTGTGGTTTATCACATCTTTGGGAAACTGAGTTCAAATTCCATAGCCACACCCCAGCATTATTACTGTCATACCTATTCTCAATAAAAATCACTTAAGTAGGACCCACCTGCCAAAGTGTCATAGACCAAAAGATCCTCAAAAGCTAGACATCATGCCGCGAGCCAAAGAAATTCTGGAACAAATGAGAAACAGTAATTGAGATCTATCTGTCTGGAAAAGG
The DNA here is from genome assembly GCF_039654945.1 of Dendrobates tinctorius. NCBI lineage: Eukaryota > Metazoa > Chordata > Amphibia > Anura > Dendrobatidae > Dendrobates > Dendrobates tinctorius. The sequence continues at coordinate 11,755,342 of NW_027361698.1, read as the reverse complement.
TTATAAACCCATTTCTAAAGCTTTGGAACTCCAGAAAACGACATCGAGAGCCATTATCCACAAATGGTGAAAACATGGAATAATGGTTAACCTTCCCAGAAGTACCCGGCCAACCAAAATTACCCAAAAAGCGCAGCAACGACTCATCCAAGAGGTCACAAAAGTCCCACAACAACATCCAAAGAACTGCAGGCCTTAATTGCCTCAGTTAAAGTCAGTGTTTATGATTCCACCATAAGAAAGAGACTGGGCAAAAATGGCCTGCATGGCAGAGTCCCAAGACAAAAACTACTGCTGAGCAATAAAGACATAAAGTCTCGTCTTAGCTTTCTCAGAAAACATCTTGATGATGCCCAAGACTTTCAGGACAATACTTTTTGGACTGACAAGACAAAAGTTAACTTTTTATAAGGTGTATGTCCCATTACGTCTGGCGTAGAAGTAACAATGCATTTAATAAAAGGAACATCATATCAACAGTAAAATATGGTGGTGGTAGTGTTCTGAAGCAGCTGTTTTGCTGCTTCAGAACCTGGAAGACTTGTTGTACATTATACAGTATGAAACACTATGTGGAGCCATTATACAGTATGGAGCATCGTGTGGGGCCATTATACAGTATGGAGCATTGTGTGGGGGCCACTATACTGCAAGGAGCTCTATGTGGGGCCCATTACACTTTATGCAGGACTATCTGGAGCCATTATACCTTATGGAGATCCATGTGGAGCCATTGTACTGTATGAATGACTTTATGTTATACCGTTATACTGTATGGAGGACACTTTTGTTTGCATCATACTTTATTATCTGTCTTATTCAAGGTTTTTTATCCTTTGTTATTATATATTTAAAATAGGCCCTTGGGCCATATGCTTTTTACTGCTGTTACATAACATATTATATTTTTCCACTATAATTCCAAAAGTTAATCGTTTTTATTTGAAGAAAAAACTTCCTCAATTGTAGAAATTTTTTTAACTAATATCAAGGTTGCCCTTCAACTTTCTGCAAGCTTTTAAATTTGGCCCTCTGTGTATTTGAGTTTGATATCCCTGCCTTAAAGGGAATCTGTCACCCTTTTATGAGCTGCCGGCACCGACATCAGGGGCTTATCTACAGCATTCTGTAATGCTGTAGATAAGCCCCCGATGTAACCTGAAAAATAAGAAAAAAAGAGTTAGATTATACTCACCGGGGGGGCGGTACGGTCCGATGGGTGTCGCGGTCCGGTCCGGCGCCTCCCGTCTTCATACAATGCCGTCCTCTTCTTTCCGTCCTGTCGTGGCTCCGGCGCAGGCACACTGCTCTGCCCTTTTGAGGGCAGAGTACTGCAGTGCGCAGGCGCTGGACCTCTCCCGGCACCTGCGCACTGCAGGACTCTGCTCTGCCCTCAACAGGGCAGAGCACTGTGCCTGTGCCTGAGCCACAACAGGAAGGAAAGTAGAGGATGGCATCGTATGAAGATGGGAGGCGCCGGATCGGACCGCTACACCCATCGGACTGGACCGCCACCCCGGTGAGTATAATCTAACTCTTTTTTCTTATGTTTCAGGTTACATCAGGGGTTATCTACAGCATTAAAGAATGCTATAGATAAGCTCCTGATGTTGGTGCCGGCAGAAAAAAAGGGTGACAGATTCCCTTTAAAAGGTTTGTTCTCATCATGATAAAGGGTTACAATTGCAAAGAGGTTGTAAAAACAAAAAACTTTGCAATTTTACTTTTGATTAAAAATCAAAGAGCAGACCTTCACTACAACTGGTGGCTAGTATTTTAGGCTAGGAGTGTCGCGCTTACAAGCTCTTTCATATTGATTCTATAGCGTGCTATTGTATGAGTTGTCTGTCTAATCTAAAACTTCAGTATTCTGGGTACTTTGCGAAAAATAAGGGTACCGTTACACTTAGCGATGCACCAGCGATCCCGACAAAGATATGACCCGGTCAGGATAGCTGGTGCATCGCTAAGGGATCGCTAGTGAGCTGCCAAACAGGCAGATCTCAGCAGCAACATAGCAGCGATCGGTGGTCGCTACTTACCTGTCAGACGAGGCGATCCTGACGTCCTCCCGCCCGCGTCCACGCATCGCTCGTCGCCACAGCAGGAAGCCCAGCAGAAAGCAGACGACGAGAAATGGTCCAGGACATTCTCGCGCGATCAGCGATAACCCGCGGGGGAGCCAGTCGGAGGTAAGTATCACATGTAGCGATATCGCTAGCAATATCGCTGCTGCGTCACAAAACCAGTGACATTTTAGCGATATTGCTAGTGATATCGCTTAGTGTAACAGGCCCTTAATTGAGTTTTGGATTGCAGTTTGGGCACTCGGTCTCTAAAAGGTTCGCCATCACTGCTCTACTTGATGTACAGTACGTATGGCTCTATTCTGTCCTAAAACAATTGTTTGTAGTAGAGAAAAGCTTGTAACATAGCTGAACAGAGATGTGCCACAACAGTATTAGAACTGGGAGGAAAATAAAATATTTCTTTAAAATGTTATCATGAGGGTCTAGATAAGTTTGGAGGATTGTTATATTTATCTATTTTATGGGTAAGCAATGGAAAGTATCCAAGAACTATTAAAGACTTTATGTTATAGTTAATACTATAAAAGGAATACTTGCACGTCGTTACCCTCAGGGACTTACACTCTATTGCTAAATCAGATCTTGAACAAAATTGTTAACTTAAGTGCTTTAGATTTGCTATCTCATAAGCTTTTTATAACCAGTGAAAACTGAAGTGAAGATATATTGACCACCATTTTCTATGAAACACAAATTAAGTTTGTTTTAGTAACCAGATAGGTTATACATATTGCTATAGTTATGTAAAGAGACACCCTAATAATAGGAAAAAGCAGCTCAAAAGTGATAATTAAAACTGTAGTCACATCTCCAAGATCATATCCCAATATGTAGTACGTGCAATACTATAAATACATCCAATTAGAAATGCAGTATAGTTCTTTTGATTAGCTATTTCGCTTACCCAATGTGCAGGGCATTGCACTAGCTTAGGTATTCATGCTTACGACCACTAACAACTAACTGTCACTATATGAGTGGTTATAACCATGGATACCTAAGCTACTGCAATGCCCTGCACATGGGGTAAATGACATAGCTAATCAGAATAACTATATTACATTTCTATTTGGAGGTATTTGCTAATATTATTATTACACCTATTACATATTCCTACAGGATCTTGGAGATGGGAATACCCCTTTAAGTCAGTATGGTCAAGTTATATTTTCCTGCTTTTTATATTCCTCACTGCTTGCTGCTTTTTACCTTAGATTTATTAGACAAAGGCTGTGATCTGTGACTACAGCTTAGCTTCAGTGCGCACAGGAAGTCCAAGGTAGTTTAAGACACTGCTCCTATGTCATCATTGGAAAATGCTTCCTCCCCAGCTGTTCTGCCACCTCATCTCGGCTGCTGTGTATAAACACAAGTCTATCTCAGGACCAAAAGGCAATTAGTTAATTAAGAACTGGTTTCTATTGCAGCAAGAGCAAAAATATTATAAAGTACATGGTAGAAAATATTGGTTAGTAGGGTACTCACTTGTTAACCAGTCAGATTCTCCGCAATCACAATCAAAAAACCCTCCTCTTCCATGTCTACAACATGCAAAAACCCTGGTTTGGGCACTTTGAATCTCATGACATGCAATGCATTGACAACTCCAGCGGCCTCTGTGTCCGGTAACCTCACTGTGGCCCAGTATGGAATAACAAGGCTGTTGTGGTCACCTTCTCGGAGAGTCTTTCTGGGTGAATCAAAGATGAGCTGGCCGGTCGTAACATACCTTCCTCATTGGATGACCTGGTGTCCCTGTCTACATGGATTGACGTCAGGTTCTAGGAACACTCAAGGGAGTTGAACCATGAGAGAAGACCTTAATGCCTGGCATCTACCTTTCAAAGGCCTGTCTTACAGCAAGCCTCGGCCTTGGCATCCTCCTCAGAGCCTATGTAAGTGGACCCGGTGACAATGGCCAAACATCGCTGTCGTACAGAGGGTAGTTATTCCGAGCATGTTATCCGTTCCTGTCCTGAGAGACCAGGAAACTCCAGAACCTAGGGTTTGTTGGAGATGCAACTTTGGGCAAGAATCATTCCTCTCCATTACTGTCTCTGACAGTAACTATCTCCTGTGGCAATGTCCGTTTCATGGAAGCAGCCTATCTGGACTCTGGGTCTGCAGGAAAGTTCATTCAACAGGTTCTCGTGGAGCGATATAAGATCCTTGTCCAGAGTCTACTGGATCCGTTAGTGGTTTCATTGGTGGGTGGAAGACCTCTAACTGAGGCCATCCTTTCTGTCACCAAATCTGTGGAACTTTGGGTAGGAATGCTGCACGCAGAAAAAATTCCTCCTTAAGTGCTGTACGACTTGACTCACCCTCTGCTTCCAGGTCTGCTAAGGCTGCAAAAACATGAGCCAGTCCTGGACTGGAAGTTCGTTGAAGTACTCCGCTGGGGTCAAGTCTGTCACGTGACTTTCTTTGTTCCCGTTCATCACGCCCAACCTCCAACTTCCCCTACTAACTTGCCTGGTTTGCCTGCAGCATATTGGACTTATGCAGATGTCCTTGACAAGAAAGAGGCTGAGACTTTGCCATCTCATAGGCTTTATAACTGTCGACTGATTTTCTGCCTGGTGCATCTCCTCTACAGGGCAAAATCTATTCCCTGTCACAGGCTGAGACTCGTGCCATGTCCTAGCCGCAGCAGGGTTCTTCTTTGAGATAAAGAAGGAAGGTTCACTTTGACTTTCCATTGACTATAGAGGCCTTAACCAAATCACAGTTAAAAATAAGTATACCCTGCCTCTCATCTCTGAGTTTTTGGTCATGTTAAGGGTTCCAGAGTCTTCACGAAACTTAACCTATGAGGGGCGCATAAACTGAGTCAGATTTGTCAGGTAGACAAATAGAAAACGGCTTTTAACATCTGCGACGGCCATTACGAGTATCGTGTTATGCCGTTTGGACTCTGTAATGCCGCAGCTGTCTTTTGAGAACTGGTAAAAGGCATATTCAAGGACCTCCTCTACACTGTGTGGTAGTGTAACTAAATGACATCTTAATATTTTCTGTTGATCTGCCAACATCTGGAGAGACAATTACCAGGTTCCACTAAGGTTAAGAACAAACCGTCTGTATGCCAAATATGAAAAATTTGTCTTCAAGCAGATCTCCCTTCCGTTTCTTAGTTACATCGTTTCCAAGACAGATCTGAAGATGGATTCCTGAAGTGGCCCCGTCTAGATGGTCTTAAAGGGAATCTGTCACCAGTTTTTGGGGTTACCAGGTAAATATATCATTCAATTTAGTGTCCCCTATGCATTACACAAGTACTTTTGATACCTCTTGACTTGCCATGTAAATATGCTCGGTCCAGTCTGATGGGTGTGGCTTATTGTCCATCTCCCCCCCCTCCTGGCTTGCTCTACGCATTCCTTTCGGGAATTTATGTGTTCGCGCAGAGTTTTTGCGCGTGCGCATTCAAATGGCCTCTCGCGGCATGGCTTTCTATGGCCTGGAAGTATACAATGAAGTATACAAGTATACTTCCGGGTCATAGAACGCCATGACGTATGCCAGCACATGCGCAATAATGATTTTATGCTTTGCCCTCAGTTGGGCAAAGCATACTGCGCACGCGCGTGAGGCCATTTAAATGCGCACGTGCCAAAACTCTATGCAAACGCAGAAATTCCTAGAAAGGAATGCGTACAGCAAGCCAGGAAGGGAGGAGAGACAGACAATAGGCCACGCCCATCAAGATCTGCTCGCGATCAAGATGGCTCTGGAAGAGTGGCGATACTTGTTTGAAGGAGCGATATACCATGTGGTTATATTCACTGCTCACAAAAATCTTGCCTATCTGCAATCCGCACAGAGATTTAACCCTCGACAAGCCAGGTGGTCTTTATTCTTTGCTCACTTCAACTTCGCTCTCCATTTTCTTCCGTGTGATAAAAATATCAAGGCGGATGTTCTCTCCAGATACTTCCAGGCCCCTAATCAGGAGGAGGAGCTTGAAAACATCACCGAGCCTTCCAAAATAATTACGGTCACTCCATTGGACCTGTCTCATCTTCCCTCCGGTAAGACTTTCGTAGCTGAATCTGATAGAAAACTGGTTCTTCTCTGGGGTCACTCGTCTAAGCTAGCGGGCCATACCGGACAGAAGAAGATGGCTCTCCTCATTTCTCGACACTATTGGTGGATGACACTGTGCAAAGACATTGGGGATTTTGTCTCTGCCTGTCCCTCATTTGTCCAAAACAAACACCCAAGCAGCTTTCAACAAGTTGCTTCCCTTGCCCATGCCATCTGCTTCCTGGCAGCATATTGCTATGGCTTTTATCACTGATCTGCCAATTATCGGCTGGGAATACGGTCATCTGGGTGGTTGGTCAATTTCCTCCAGCACGTTGTCAATGCTCACCACAGTGACTGGGCCAAACTCCTATCTGGGGCCGAGTTCTCATACAATAACCCTGTGAGTGAGTCTTCTGCCAAATCTCTGTTTTTTGTGGTCTATGGTCAACATCCAAAAATCCTGTTTACTGTGTCTACCACCTCTGATATTCCAGCTGCTGATTCCCTCATCAAGAGTTTTTTGGAGATCTCGGAGGACACCAAATCAACCTTATTAAAATTCTTGGAGCGGATGAAGAGACATGCGGATAAGAGATGTCTTTGTTTCTTCCTGGAGATAAGCTCTAGCTCTCATCTAAGTATGTCTGTCTCAAGACACCCTCCTATAAATTGAGTCCTTGCTTCATCAGTCCCTGCGAGGTATTGAAACAAATTAATCTGGTAACCTACCAACTCAAACTCCCAGTCTCCTTACACATCCCCAATTCTTTCTATGTGTTTCTACTCAAACCAGTCATCCTCAGTTCTTTCTTCAAAAGATCCTGGTACCACTCCTGCTTCGGTCATCATGGCAGGCGTTTTCGAGGTAGAGAATATTCTAGCCACCAAGAGAGTAAGAGGAAAGACCTTTTTTCTTGTGGATTGGAAGGGGTTCAGTCCTGGGAGCCCAGGGAGAACATCTATGCTCCTCTCCTCCTGGAGAGATTTCTTGAAAAAGAGGGGGTGCAAAGGGTACTGCAGCGCCGGCGTCTCTACACTCTGTCTCTCTTCTCCGGCAGAGATGCTGACTTACCACCCCAGCCTTCTTTCCTCACTACCTGCTTCAGCTGCTGATGTTCGGGGTGCGCACGCTGCACGCAGATACCCGGGCACTGTGTTTAGGGAGCGCACATGGTCCCATCCTCTTAAAGGGACAGCGTGCGCTGTCCTAAAGTGACCCCAGCCAATGGCTGGTAGGCACTCATTATTTAAGACACCTTCACCTGTAAGGAGGTGCTTTTGCAGCGTTGTAAGTTTGTTCCTACCACTCTTGTTTGTTCTCAGGTCTTAGGGTACCGTTACACTAAGCGATGCACCAGCGATTCCGACAACGATATGGATCGCTGGTGCATCGCTAAGTGATCGCTAGTGAGCTGCCACACAGGCAGATCTCACCAGCGACATAGCAGGGGTCGGGGGTTGCTACTTACCTGTCAGACGTGGTGATCCTGACATCCTCCCGCCCGCGACCACGAGTCGCTCGTCGGCGCCGCAGTAAGTGGCCGACGAGAAATGATCCAGGACCTTCTCGCGCGACCAGCGATGAGCAACGGGGGAGCCGGTCAGAGGTAAGTATCAGACATAGCGATATCGCTAGCAATATCACTGCTAAGTCACAAAATCGGTGACGTTACAGCGATATTGCTAGCAATATCGCTATGTGTAACGGGGCTTTAGTGCTCGTGTTCCTGTATACCTGCCTGGCTATCAGCCATGCCTGCCTGTCTGTCAGCCATGCCGGTCTGCCTGTCCATCTGCCCGTCCAGCCCACTTTTAATTGCCAGGATTATTATGTTTTTTTGTGATTTACACTAGAGGATAGATTTTCTGACATATATACTTTTTTGCTCTTGTCATTTGAGGTTTTTGATGCCTTTCCAGCTACACTCAGAACTGCACTTAGATCTTATTTTTGCACATTATAACCTTTGTGCTGTACTAGAGGTGGATGAGATTGTAGCATCCATTTATTATCTTTCTTCACTGAGATATCTCTCTACCTTAACGGACAGATATCTTGTTGTTATCTATGATATAGACACCCTGCCAATGTATGTTTTGAATTAAATTATTCAATCTCTAGCATTAGGTACTGCTTTTTGGCCCTATCCTTAGTTTTGTTGCCTTGAATACGCACTTTATTCTCAAGCATAAAAATTGGAATATACTATTCATACATGGTTTTGATTAAGGCTTTGAGATATATATACCAGATATACACACATGGTCAAAATTGTTGGTACCCCTCGTTTAATGACAGAAAAACCCACAATGGTCACAGAAATAACTTGAATAAAACTAATAATAAATAAAAAATCTATACAAGGTGTGGCTGTCCACATGAAATATAAATCTTCGATTGCCCTCTGCCAAACTGGGGCCTAAATTTATTGGCCCCTGTGAGGTCATCGAAGTGGTGAACCCGGTAACCTACCGCCTCTGTCTTCCTCCCTCCTTAAAACTCCATAAAGTTTTTCACAGGTCTTTACTTAAACCCTTGGTGTTGGTGAGGGAAGGTACTGACACTGTTCCTTCTCCAGTTTTGGTTGAGGGACATATGGAGTTTGAGGTACAACATATTGTGGACTCCAGGTGGGTTCGGGGCTCTTTGCTGTATTTGGTACATTGGAAGGGGTACGGTCCGGAGGAGCGGTCATGGGTACCAGCCAGGTCAGTACACGCTGACCATCTGGTTCGTGCGTTTCATGCCTGGCATCCTGGGAAACCAGGGGGTCCAGAGGTCCCCCGTTGAGAGGAGGGTACTGTCATGGTTTGCTCAGCTTGTGGGATTAGGTAGTTCAGAGGTTAATGTGGACGGCCTCACTCTGAGATTCTGGGAGGCCTCATTGTCGGCTCATTCCTCGTCGCTTATACTCAGACCCTTGGCCGAGTGTGTGACCCTGGTGTGCTTAGTGACTGTGAGACTTTATGCTTGTTTGGTTTTGATCCGGTTCTGTCCCTGTTATGAGTTCTGCCTGTCCCCTTTGTACTGCTCTGCTATCTCTGTGTATGACTGTGTATGACTCTTTTGCCTTGGACCTGACTACGCTCTGATTTCCCCTCTTGTGCTGCGTTGCTGTCTCGGTGTATGATTCTTTCCTTACGTTCTGACTACTCTGTGCTTGACCCTCTGGTACCGCGCCACCCTCTCCGTGTATGACCCCCTCGCTTGTCTGACCTGCGTTTCCCTCACCAGTACTACAGAATCCCTATAGTAGGCCTTTTCCTGAGAGTGGGACAACTTATCCACTACTTGGTCCCAAATCTGCTGCATTCTCTCTACCACAGAATCCACACTTGGGCAGTCCGAAGTTTCCACCTGCCCCGAAGAAAATTGAGGATGAAACCCAAAGTTACAGAAAAAAGGGGACATCAAAGTGGAACTAGCACTATTGTTTAGCGCGAATTCTGCCAAGGGCAAAAATGAGACCCAGTCATCTTGATCAGCAGATATGAAACATCTCAAATAGGATTCCAAAATCTGGTTTGTTCTCTCAGTCTGCCCATTGATCTGAGGATGAAATGCAGCGGTGACAACTGAATTCCCATTTTGGAACAAAAAGCTCTCCAAAATCCGGAAACAAACTGCACTCCTCTGTCCGACACAATGTTCTCAGGAATCCCGTGCAAACGAACCACCTGTTGTAACAACAAGGGCATCAACTCAGAAGAAGATGGCAACTTTGGGAGTGGTACAAGATGGACCATCTTAGAAAATCTATCACAGATCACTCAGATAACAGTCATTCTCTGATGGACAGGGAGATCAGAAATAAAATCCATTGAGATATGGGTCCATGGCCTCCTGGGCACCGGCAGGGGCGTCAACAAACCACTAGAACGAGAATAGGGCTTGGACCGAGAACAAGTCCCACAGGACTACACAAAATTCCTGACATCACGAGATAAGGCAGGCCACCAAAAAGACCGACCCACCAAATCTCTGGCACCAAAAATACCTGGATGACCAGCTAACGCAGAGCAATGAATTTCAGACATTACTCTTCTCCTCCACTGGTCAGGGACATATAATTTTCCTATAGGGCATCGTTCAGGTTTGTCCTCCTGAAATTCCTCCAGGGCAAGTCTCAAATCGGGTGAGATGGCGGAAAGAACTACACCCTCATTTAGAATGGTAGTAGGCTCGGTCACATCAAGAGAATCTGCAAAGAAACTTCTAGAAAGGGCGTCCGCGTTAACATTCTTAGTGCCCGGAAGAAAGGAGACCACAAGATTAAAACGCGTGAAAAACAAGGCCCACCTAGCCTGTCTAGGATTCAAGCGCTTGGCTGATTCAAGATAAATCAAATTCTTGTGGTCGGTGAGGACCACAACTTGATGTCTAGCTCCCTCCAACCAATGTCTACACTCTTCAAATGCCCACTTCATGGCCAACAATTCCTGATTCCCCACATATGGCGTATAGCAAATGTGGTGGCCAATATTCAAAAAGGGGACAAAAACTGAACTTGGAAATTATAGGCCAGTAAGTTTAACCTCAACTGTGGGTAAAATCCTGGAGGGTTTTCTAAGAGATACTAAACTGGAGTATCTGGAGACGAATAACCTCATGACCCAATATCAACATGGGTTTACAAGGGACCGTTCCAGTCAGACTAATCTGATAAGCTTTTATGAAGAGGTAAGTTTAGGACTGGACCAAGGGAATGCAGTGGACGTGGTGTACATGGACTTTTCAAATGCTTTTGATACGGTGCCACACAAAAGGTTGATACATAAAATGTAGTCTGATTGCCGTATGTGGAGTTGGGAAGGAATTTTTTTCCCCAATGTGAAGCTTACTGTTTGCCACATGGGTTTTTTTTTGCCTTCCTCTGGATCAACATGTTAGGGCAAGTTAGGATAGGATATGGGTTGAACTAGATGGACTTAAAGTCTTCCTTCATCCTTAATAACTATGTTACTATGTTACATCATAGCTACGTTCAGATGGGGAAAATTTTCGAGAAAAGAAGGCACAGGGATTCATCTTAGAGGTTACCGGATCTCTTTGGGACAAAACGGCTTCTGCACAAATCTCAGAAGCATCTATCTCCACCTGAAATGGGAGTGAAACATCAGGTTGCCGTAGAACAGGAGCAGAAGTGAATCTCCGAGATTGCCTCTGGAGACCAATTCACCACATCAGCGCCCTTTTTGGTCAAATCCGTCAGTGGTTTAACAATACCAGAAAAATTACTTATAAAGTTACGGTAGACAATAGCAAAACCCAAAAACTTCTGGAGAACCTTCAGAGAAGTGGGCTGAACCCAATCATAAATGGCCTGTACCTTGGCCGGGTCCATTTCAACAGCAGACGGGGACAAAATGAATCCAAAAACAAAATCCTCTGTACCCCAAAGAGACATTTTGATCCCTTAACATACAGAGTATTTTCCCTCAAAATACGGAACACAGTCCGGACATGTTCCACATGAGAATCCCAGTCACTGGAAAAGATCAAAATATCATCCAGATAAATGATCAAAAACTTATCCACAAAGTCTCGGAAAATATCATTCATAAAAGATTGGAAGACGGAAGGGGCAAGGCATCACCAGGTACTCAAAATGTCCCTCCGGGGTATTAAACGCCATCTTCCATTCATCCCCGTGCTTGATGCGAATAAGATTATACGCCCCCTGAGGTCAAGTTCGATAAACCAACAAGCACTTTTAACTCTGGAAAATAAATCAGAAATCAGGGGTAACGGGTACTGATATTTAACAGTGATTTTGTTAAGGGAACGATAGTCAATACATGGCCTTAATGAGTCATCTTTCTTGGCCACAAAAAAAACCCAGCACCTAAAGGTGAAGAGGATGGTCTGATATGACCCTTCTCCAACGACTCATTGATATAAGGTCGCATAGCATCATGTTCAGGTACAGATAAGTTGAAAAGCCGACCCTTGGGAATTTTACAACCGGGCATTAACTCAATTGCACAGTCATAACTCCTATGAGGAGGCAAAGACGCGGACTTACTCTCATTAAATACATCAGAAAAATCAGCCAAATAGTCAGGAATATCATGAGACTGGGGAGAGGTGGAGAAAACAGGAGTATCACTAAGAACACATTGACAACCCCAACTCACCACAGATTTCCAATCCAAAACAGGATTATGGGTTTGCAACCAAGGAAACCCAGTACAATAATATCATGCAAATTGTGCAACACCAAAAATTTACAATTCTCTTGGTGGTCCAGGGCGACCTGCATTATCACCTGGGTCCAAAACTGGGGTTTATTCTCCACCAAAGGTGTAGCATCAATACCCCTCAAAGGTATAGGAGTTCGCAGGGGTACCATGAGAAAACCTCAACATTTGGCAAAGTCAAAATCCATCAGATTCAAAGCTGCTCCTGAATCAACAAAAGCCTTAGCGGAAAATGTGGACACAGAGCAGATCAAGGTAACCGCCAAAAGGAACTTAGGCTATACACTGCCCACCGCAAATGTGTGAGCAAAATGCTTTTCTCGTTTACGGCAGACAGAAATAGTATGAGAGGCATCCCCACAAAAAAAACACCACTTATTACACCTTCTAAACTCTTGACGCTGCGCCCTAGACAAAACCCTATCACATTGCATGGGTTCAGAAGTTCGTTCGAAAGGCGGCACCGCCTCTCGTGTAGTTTTACGTTCACGTAAACGTTGATCAATTTAAATGGCCAATGACATAGAGTCGTCAAGACCAGAGGGGACAGGAAATCCCACCATAACATCTGTTACTGTTTCTGCCAGACCCTTCCGAAAGAGAGCTGCTAGGGCATCATTATTCCATTTAGTACGGACCGCCCACTTTCGAGATTTTTGACAATTTAGCTCTGCAGAATCCTGACCCTGGTTCAATGCCAATAAGGTTTTCTCAGCTTGATCAATAGCTTTAGGTTCATCATACAACAACCCTTTAGGGCTTGAAAAAATGCATCCAGATGAGCCAGAATAGGATCATCAGGTGTCAGAGAAAAAGCCCAGTCCTAGGGATCGCCGCGCAGCAAGGAGATGACAATTTTAACCTGCTGCACAGAGCTCCCAGATGAGTTAGGTTTCAAAGTAAAAAATAGTTTACAATTATTCTTAAAATTAAAAAATTTAGACCGATCCCCAGAAATCACATCAGGAGTAGGGATTTTTGGTTCTACAGCAGATGATTGAGCGAGATAGGCAGAAATTCCCCGCACTTCAGCAGTGAGCTGCTCAACACGATCAGACAATTGCTTAGTCTCCATTAGAGAAAAAAAAATCCTCCTACAGCCCCAGAGAAAAAGAGGAAAATATATATAAAAAAAATTCTGACACTTTTTTTTTTTTTTTACAATTCTTTCCTTCTTTAGAGTACCCTAGAGTCTACAGTATGGCTGGTGATTCTGTTATGAACAGGTCACTGAGGAGGATGGCAGGAGTAGGCTAGGCCACCAGGAAACCAGAAAGGTTGGTCACTTAGCGAATTGCAGACCCCTAATCCTAACAACACAACTAACAGCAGCCGTCGAGCGTACCTACGATGCCCTAGACGCCTCGACACAGCCGGAGAACTAACTAGGCCTAAAGCAAGAAAGGTGAGATCTAAACTGCCCTGGAGTAGAACCCCAAAGAAATAGATAGCCCCCAAACATATATTGTCGGTGAGACCAGATGAGGGACAAACACAGGCAGAAAATAGACTGAGCAAAGGATGGGGCCTAAACTGTCTAGATAGGATAGGAAAGGAAAGACACTGTCTGCAATCACGCAAAAACCCTAAAAAATCCAACACGTCTGATGTACAAAAACACTGAGGTCTCACGACCTGTCCCCCATGTTATCAGCATTCTGGTGTAAACTGGCAACAAAGCAAAAGAGACTAATATAACAGGGGACTGAACAAACTAACACAAGCTGTAACATATGGAGCGGGGTCCAGCATATCCCCAGCAGGGAGCACGCTGAACCCGCGCAGCAAAGCAGAAAGAGGCAAAAACAGATCAGAAGCAAAGGATTAGCAAATGAACAACTTAGCTGAAAAATGCAGGATCAGGCAGGAGACAGCAGACCTCAAGTTGCACAGGAAGAACTAATCACCAGCAACAATTGAGGGAAGCCTGCTCACTTAAATACTCCCAATCAGTAACCCCAGATCTCCAATCACCATCATCAGGTGGAAGACCTTTGTCAATCCGGCCAGCTCCACTACCCACAGTAACCACCAGAGGGAGCCCCGACTCAGAAGAGAATTCACAACACTGAACTTGCTGGATGGGAAAGTGAAGTGAGTACATTCCCTACTGATTGGTAAGCATTCTCTGTCACACATACACATGTGGCAAAGTCTTTTTTTTTTTCCCTTTTTTAGAACAGTTCTTCCATTGCAGCGGAGACAGAGCAGGAGCAGCCAGCTCAAGTTCGGGTGGCAAAACAGCGTGTAAGTATACTTGACTGAATTTACTTTTTTTTTTTTCCCCTGACTGTACTATTTTTGCTTGGTTTTTATTTCTTCACTTTGCTTCTTTTTCTCTTTTTTGTCTTGACTACTATTCTTTTTTTTTCTTGACTTTACTTTTCTTGCCTGTTTTCTGTATCTCTTGTTTTCTTTCTTTTTCTTATCTTTACAACATTAATGTCTTTCTTTATTTTCTAGGTTCCAGAATGGGAGGAAGACCTGATTGACAATGATCTTCTCATTTCCCTGGTCGAGGAGTGAGTCCCGTTGTGGGACACCCGGGTTCAGCAGCACTCAGACAATGTGGTTGTCACGCTCGTGCCTTGGCTGATTGGCGTGAGCTGGGGGGTTGTGGCCCCACTGTGCCACAGACCAGACTACCCTGGAAGGGGCGTCACTAAAACAGCTGCCTTGGTCTTCTCTGGAGCCTCCAATGGTGAGGTCAGGGTTGTGCGGCAGGCAGCTGCCTGGTGCCACTCCAGGGTGGTATCTGGCTGTGACTGCTGATCCCACTTGGGGACAGGACACCTGGTCAGGTGCGAGTGACAGGCAGGCTGAGACACAGGGCAAGCAGGCACAGCTGAGACACAGGGCAAGCAGGCACGGCTTGATACACTGGCAGGCAGGCATGGCTTGGAGACACAGGGCAGGCTGGCATGGACGAGACAGTACAGGCCGGCACAGACGAGACACAGGGCAGGCAGGCATGGCTTGAGACACATGGCAGGCAGGCATGGTTTGAGACACATGGCAGGCAGGCACGGCTTGAGACACAGGGCAGGCAGGCATGGCTTGAGACACGGCAGGCTGGTGGGGAGTACGAATGAACAGGTAGGGACCTGTTCACACAGCAGGAGCGGGTAGTGGATGGAAGGAATGGAATATGGAGGAACAGGTAGGATCCTGTTCACACAGGAGGTGCAGGTACGGGTACTGATAGGAGGGAGTGGAATATGATGGGACAGGTTTGGACCTGTTCACACGGAAGGAGCAGGTATGGATGCAGGCAGGAGTAGGCAGAGCCGCAGGAGCACAGAGTAGGCGGAGCCGCAGGGGCGCCGTGTAGGTGGAGACGCAGGAGCGTGAAGTAGGCGGAGCCGCAGGGGCGCAGAGTAGGGGGAGCCACAGGAGTGCAGAGTAGGTGGAGCCGCAGGAGAAGCTGCAAGGGTGCAGAGCAGGCGGAGCTGCAAGGGTGCAGAGCAGGTGGAGCTGCAAGGATGCAGAACACAGACAGGGAGGACACAGGGAAAGACACAGCAGGGAAAGAAGCCAAAAACAAGGAGGCAGGCGTAGGACAGAGTTCAGACAAGGTACAGGGACAAAGACTCAAGGACCAGGATATCCTGCCTCCTGGAAGGCAGACGGAGGTACTAGGCAAGACAAGGTCAGGAGCTATAGCACAGAGACCAGGATATTCAGCCTCCTGGAGGGCAGACAAACAGACACAAGAACAGGGCCTGGTTTACTCAGCAGCTAAACACTACTGAGTTTAGACATTGCACAGGCAATGTTCCAGTGGGTGGGGCAAGCCTAAATAGTAGAGGGCTCTAGGTAATTGGTCAGGGACACATTAGCCAGGTGCACCCTGACTTCATAAGAAGCAGAGAGTTCAGGCGCCGCCCCCCTATACACACAGTCAGGAAACATGAACACAGCTGACAGGAGGCAAGGCAAGGAGCTGGCAGTAAACAGAATTCACAGCATGGCTTGGAGCAGTAAGCAAGTTGGTGAGTGGGGAATGGGAGGCCATGCAGCGATGCCAGCAGAGTTGTTACAGTGGTGATCCGGCAGCTGTGGAATGAGGTGGCCCAAGCGATGATAGATGGCTGGGACTACGCCCCACCTCGGGTCCGCAAGGCATTTCGCAAGTATTTCAATGTTGTGTAATGCGGCAGTGACCTTGGCCGGGATCTCACAACTGTGTGTGATGTGATAAACTCCTGCGAGTTTATTGCATCACGCACAGTTTTGTGATCCCTGCCGAAAGTGCATTGTCTAACATTTTTTTCTTTTTTTCACAGTGCACAAAGTCAGAACCCGTTGGCGTTCGAAGAAAGATCACTTTTACAAGGACCTTCGTCAGGAGAGCTAGGCTTGCAGTAGTTGTGGAGCAAGGATGAGAAAATATAAATACCACCGCATTCTGGCATTTTTGAGACTGGTCTTTGCCCAGAGAACAAAAGTATTTTTGTGGTGTACTCTATTGTATTGTGTTGTATTCCCTAACCTGTATTTTTATATTCCACAGGAGTTGGCGCTTTTACTATTGTAAATGTTTGGTACTAATGTTTTTCTTTTCTTTTCACAGCACCTGGAGCAGCACCCTTGAGCCTGGGTCTGGAGCGGTCCTTCATCGAACAGCCACAAACCCGTCCCAGCCATTCACCAGCGAAGCAACAAGTGGGCCGGCAACACAGACTGGCCTCAAGGCGCTGGGAGACAGACTGGAAAGTGGTTTCAACCATATTAATACACTTTTCCAGGATGTCAACAGACGCCTTGACCATCTGAAAGCCGACCTCCAGAGGCCAGCACATCATTTTTTTAATCAAATAGAACAGGGCTTGTCGGAACACCTTACTCCTTATCTCCAGCTCAATGTCATGCAGGCCTGCAATGCTGCTTACGTGCAGGCTATGCAGCAGACTCGGTACTTGCAGCAGTCAGTGGTGGCATTTCCACCTGTGTCAACACTGACACACTTTGCCTCAATACCGAGTTCTGCTGCATACCACTGCCCGGCTACCACCATTCCAAGCTCTGTCGGACAACACTACAGCACCACCACCATGCCGAGTGATGCAGCACAGTCCACCGCCACCACCATGCAGAGTGCTGCTCCTGCTTGTACCTCCTCCACCACCACCACCACCGACACACAGCAGCAACTGGACCCTGGCAGGACATCCACCACCAGCATGCAGCAACTGGACCCTGGCAGGACATCCATCATCACCAGGCCACAGCAGCAGCAGCAGCAGGATCCTGCCAGGACATCCATCAGCACCAGGCCGCAGCAGCAGCACCAGGATCTTGCAAGGCCATCCACCAGCACCATGCTGCCAGAAGAAACCGCACCAACGCTCCCCAGAAGACAGAACCACAGAACACAGGACAGAGAACGCAAGAAAAAGAAGCAACAGACTCTCGCACTCCCTCCCCCGTCACCTCCCAATATGTCTGTGATGTCCGGTTTGTCTCTACCTTCCAGTGTGTCTCTCCTGTCCCATGTCTCCAATTCTATCACTGACCTCCCCGACCCCACTAGTTTCAGCGGCCCTTCCCCTGCAACCCCTGCGTCGTCTTTACCCAGTCAGTTGTCTTTGCTCAACACCCCCCAGTTCTGTCACTTTACCCCAAGTTGCCGCAGTTAGTTTTTTTTTTTTGTAAATAAATTTGAGTTATTTTGCCCCTACTACTGTTTGGTTCTTTGTGAAAAAAACTTTTGTAGCTCCAGCACACGATATAAAAAAATTAAAAAAAGCCTTTATTTAGTCCATCATTAAAAATTACAATACCATGTAATAAAAGCATGTGTAGGCTTACGCGTTTCGGATCATATTTGACCCTTAATCGTGTGCTGGAACTACAAAAGTTTTTTTCACTAAGAATTTTCTCCCAGATGGGGATGGATTTATTCCGTGCACCGAGATCATGGAAAGGAGGACTGGGCAGGCTGGATCAGGTGAGCTGAAGATTAATTCTATATTGTTTGGTTCTTTGTGTATTTCGCTGTTGGCCACACACACCATGCGCCGACTAAACACACTGCGCCGTACACTTTGTGTTTTTGCCACCTCATAGCTCCAGGAGTGAGACAGCTTGAACACTGCAGCTTTGCTTCCTGTATTTGTCATGGAGCTATGAGTTGTCAAAAACAAATATGACTTGTATTTTCTCCAGCATCTCTTCAGTCTGCGTAATCTATTGGACGCAGAATGAAGAGACGATGGAGGTAATACAAGGCATATCTATACTCACCTGGCCAGGTGTCTGAAATAGTGAATTCAGGATGCTCAAAACCCAGCATCCTGAGTTAACTATTTCTGACACCTAGCCTGGTGTGTATAGATATGCCTTGTATTACCTCCATCGTCTCTTCAGTCTGGTCCAATAGATACTGCAGAAGAGACGCTGGATCGAATCAGATGTCACCTACCATAGCACTGACATCATAAGTGGATTTGAGAGGAAAGACATAGGAGACTCGGTACAGCTCTCAATACAGGTTTTTTTTTATTTACACCAATCATTAGGAACATTTTAACATTACAGGTACATACACAAACACAACAGAACATTTTATTAAACCATTTCATCTTGCCATGCGACACGTCCAATATCAGAAGCAAAGTATGCAGCAAATTGGTCCCTTATTTGGGCAGCTTCAACTGTTGACAGCAGAGGGTGATGATGGTAATCTGGCAATGGGTTTGAAACAGGTTCATCAAGTTCAATATTGGGTCGCTCTTTAGCCTTTATGTAGTTATGCAGAACCACACAGGCTTTGACCACCTCATCGACTGTCTCCATTTTTAGATTAATGGCTGTTCCAAGAATGCGCCATTTGGAGACAAGAATCCCAAAGGTACACTCAACAGTTCTTCGTGCCCTGGTCAGTCTGTAGTTAAAATTTTTTTTATGTGGTTTAAGTCCCGACTGGAGTATGGTTTCAGTAGGTTTTCACACATCTGAAAGGCCTCATCCCCAACCATAACAAATGGCATTGGCGGGCCTTGAGTGTTGGGAAGAGGTCGAGGCAGGGGGGAATTTTTTCCATACAAGCATTGGCCCATGTCCGAGTTTTTAAAGGTCTGGGATTCATTGCCATGGCCAAAAGCTCCAATGTCCACGGCGATAAAGCGACAGTCCGCATCTGCAATCGCCATGAGCACTACAGAAAAATATTTCTTGTAGTTGAAGTACTCAGATCCACTTCTGGCGGGTTTGTTAATCCAAATGTGTTTTCCATCCACTGCTCCCAAACAGTTGTGGATATTACACACTCGCCAGAAATTTCCGGCAATTTCCAGTCACATTTCAGTGGTGGGTAGGGGGATAAATTCATCCCTGAAAACGTTCCACAAAGCCCGGCAGGTGTCCGCAACTATTCCAGGCAGGGTGGAAATTCCTAGCCAGTACTGAAAATGGAGCAATGATAAGCTCTCTCCGGTAGCCAGGAATCTGCCAAACGGAGAAAGAAAAACATTAAGAACTATAATATGACAGGGTTTAGCTAAACACATAAAGGAAAAAACAATTAATACAAGGCAGAACAATAATAATTATGGCAGGTGTTTGTTTTGAAATATTACGTACCTTAATGTGACCAGGATACGTTCCTCAGCAGGAATCGCTCTACCGAGCTGGGTGTCCTGTCTCCTGATGGCTCCTTGGACACGACAAAGCAAATCCCAGAAGGTCTCTTGAGACATCCTGGTATATTCTGAAAATTTCTCTGGGTTGGCATGGAGCTCGCTGCATAGGGTGTGGTAAGCTCCACGGCTCTCCTGAACTTTGATAATGGGGTGTCTCCAAAAACGCCGGCGCCGTCTTCTCTGTCTTTCTCTGTTTCTTTGTTGTTCACAAGCAAACACAAAGGCAAGAATCAGCTTTATATCCAAATCCAGGTTGAAATAAAACCTCTCCATGCGAAGATCCATTGTGACGCAGGATACAGGAGCAAAATCTGAAGATTTCAGCTGTACAAGGGTCTATATAAAGATATCCCATAACACATGCCCATTGGTGTCCCATTGGTGGTGTCTGTTTATCTAGATTTTTCTCCTAGAAAATTTTTCACCTTTAGAACTCATGCGCACAAAAAGAGCAAATCCATGCTAAACGCATGCAAAAGCATGCAAACGCTTCATTTTTTTGACCGCATGCGGGCCTTGTCAACTACCGGCCGTCCCATCAACCACATGTGCTGCTTCTTTCTCCTCCGTCACCATGCCATCTCACAAAGGTCTCCGGCCGCAGAAACTCCACTTGTTTACCCCCTACAGTTAGGGTGAGTGAGAGCCTGTCAGCTGGTACGAAAGTGGACATGGCTGCTGTTTTTGTGTCACCTAGCACAACACATATTTCTTAATCCATCATAACACCTCCACCTGCACCTCACTCACAGTCCAGCAGTTTGTTCTGTTCACCCTCTCCAACCCTTTCTCAGCACAGCAGCCTGCCCTCTGTCTTGCAGTTGTGGTCACGTAAAAGAATGTTTCCTCCTACACATGGCAAAGCTAGGAGCTTGAACTCTACCATCTCAATTTGTTGGCCACAGAAATGCTGCCTTTCACCTGGTGGATACAGACAGTTTCAGAATGTTGATGCCCATTTAAATCCCTCAGTACCAGTTTCCCAGTCGCCATTACTTCTATAAGAAAGTTGTGCCTGCACTACACCAGCATGTCACCTGTTCCCTGAAAATATCTGTCTGTCAGAGTAAATTTCACCACTGACACTCGGACTAGCAAATGTGGGCAGGGGTGTTACACCTAGCTGACTGGGCAATGGGTGACTCTGGTGACTATGGCAGCAGGAGGACAAGGGGCTGCTCCACCAGTCTTTGAATTCTCAAGACATGCGGGTCAAACCTCTGTATCTAACACTTCCTCCACTGTTTCTGGCTCCTCCACCTCTTCTAGGGCCTCTACCTGTGCCCTCAACCTCTCCCTTAATCAGACACGCATTCCTGCAGTGCAGATAGAATCTTCCCCACCTCCGTACTGTGTAGCCATGGCTCAATGCAGTGAGGCTGTGTTCACATGAATATGCCTTGTAGATCGCAGCTGTGGACAGCTATCCAGGCCGAGTTACAGCAGTGGCTGTCTCCACTGAACTTGGAGCCAGCGAATGCCGTTTGCGATAACAGTGCAAACCTGGTGGCGGCCCTATGGCAGGGCAACCTCACACACCTGTCTTGCATGGCTCAAGTCCTCATCCTGGTTGTACAGCAATTTCTCCGCCACTATCCCGACCTGGATGCACTGCTGCAGAAAGCACAGTTGCTGTGTGCTCACTTCCACCGATTGCACCAAGCAGGTCATTTGATTTGCTATGTTATGACACTGTAGAATTCCACTCTGCACATGTTGCAGTGACTGCGGTAGCAGCGGTGAACCCTGTTGCAGCATGTCCTTTTGCATATCTTGTGCCAAAATAGTACGGACATATTGTAAAACACACTTGCGGAGTGGGCACAGGTGTAGGACCTCTGCATCCTTCTGCACAATTTTGAAATGGCTACTAAGATAGTAAACGCTGATGATGCTATAATGAGCATCACTATTCCAGTCAGCTACATGGAGCACAACTGGAGCATACTTTGAATTGTCTGCGGGAGTAAGTGGTGGTCCCAGAGGAAGAGATGGAAGCAAAGGAAGATGCAGAAGGGATAAGAATATCTCAAATTTCTGGACTGCCGTTGCACAGGCGGGTTCCATGGGAGGATGGCTTTCAGCGATCAAGGGGGGCTCATGGTACCAGACAAACTTTTGGTGAAGGAGCAGAAACCAAGGAACAAATGGAGGGCAATGAGGAGGAAGAGGTGATGGACATGCAACAGTCAGGAGATGAAGAGGATAATGATTCCCTCTCTGTTGTCCATGGTTGGCGGCAGTGGACGGAGGAAGCAACCTTGATTGTTACCCCGTCACACAATCACCATGGACTTGGACCTCATGGAAGCGCCGGACACATGAGCGCCTTCTTGCTGCACTTCAACATGATGTCCATATTCTTAGGGTTAGAAATAGTGCTGAATACTGAGTTGCCACCATTTAAGGTGTTGTGTATACTTTAGGTTTGGCCTCCCATTGAATTTAATGGGGTTCGGGTACATTTGTCGAACTGTCTAATTGTTTGGCGAATTTAACCGAACCTTGAAAGGTTCGTTCATCTCTACTGATTATCACCTGCTTAACAGCTCTCATGTTTATCATAAAATAAAAAAAGTAAAAATTCATAGCACTTCCTCAAATTCAGTATACCTGCATTTATTTTACCTGCACATTTTACAATATATATACACTCACTGGCCACTTTATTAGGTACACCTGTCCAACTGTGTGTTAAGACTTAATTTCTAATCAGCCAATCACATGGCGGCAACTCAGTGCATTTAGGCATGTAGACATGGTCAAGACAATCTCCTGCAGTTCAAACCGAGCATCAGTATGGGGAAGAAAGGTGATTTGAGTGCCTTTGAACGTGGCATGATTGTTGGTGCCAGAAGGGCTGGTCTGAGTATTTCAGAAACTGCGGATCTACTGGGATTTTCACGCACAACCATCTCTAGGGTTTACAGAGAATGGTCCGAAAAAGAAAAAAAATCCAGTGAGCGGCAGTTCTGTGGCCGGAAATGCCTTGTTGATGCCAGAGGTCAGAGGAGAATGGGCAGACTGGTTCGAGCTGATGGAAAGGCAACAGTGACTCAAATTGCCACCCGTTACAACCAAGGTAGGCAGAAGAGCATCTCTGAACGCACAGTGCGTTGAACTTTGAGGCAGATGGGCTACAGCAGCAGAAGACCACACTGGGTACCACTCCTCTCAGCTAAGAACAGGAAACTGAGGCTACAATTTGCACAAGCTCATCGAAATTGGACAGTAGAAGATTGGAAAAACGTTGCCTGGTCTGATGAGTCTCGATTTCTGCTGCGACATTCGGATGGTAGGGTCAGAATTTGGCGTAAACAACATGAAAGCATGGATCCATCCTGCCTTGTATCAACGGTTCAGGCTGGTGGTGGTGGTGTCATGGTGTGGGGAATTTTTTCTTGGCACTCTTTGGGCCCCTTGGTACCAATTGAGCATCGTTGCAACGCCACAGCCTACCTGAGTATTGTTGCTGACCATGTCCATCCCTTTATGACCACAATGTACCCAACATCTGATGGCTACTTTCAGCAGGATAATGCGCCATGTCATAAAGCTCGAATCATCTCAGATTGGTTTCTTGAACAAGACAATGAGTTCACTGTACTCAAATGGCCTCCTCAGTCACCAGATCTCAATCCAATAGAGCATCTTTGGGATGTGGTGGAACGGGAGATTCGCATCAGGGATGTGCAGCCGACAAATCTGCGCCAACTGTGTGATGCCATCATGTCAATATGGTCCAAAATCTCTGAGGAATGCTTCCAGCACCTTGTTGAATCTCTGCCACGAAGAATTGAGGCAGTTCTGAAGGCAAAAGGGGGTCCAACCCGTTACTAGCAAGGTGTACCTAATAAAGTGGCCAGTGAGTGTACATCTTTCGGTCTTTATGTATATGAAGCTCCTTGTATAACTGATAAATCTTTTTTGCGATCATTATATGCAATATACTGTATATCTTTGCCCATGTGTAGTTCCCACGTGGATTCCCCTTGACTACCACTCTTCCAATGACTGTTTTTTTGTACTGTACTAATGTTTTTAATTAATTATTAATAAAAATTGGATTTTTTTTATAGTCTTGCTTACTCCTTCTCCATTGTCTTTGATATTTATTTTGAATTGCTATTACATGATATGATTGCGTTATCTTAATTGATATGTATTTGTGGATCATTATAGAAATGTTATTTATAATGCACAGTAAACATGAGCAACACCCAAAATTGATGGTCAAATTGCTGTTTTTCCCACACCGCAAGATAAAAATGTAAGTTATTCAATGTATTGTTTCTTCCTCATAACAGTGCCATTAAATGTGCCCACATATGCAGAAAATTTCTGCATGAAAATCGGACTCCAACCCAGAAAATGCGCATTTTTTTCCGCGTGGTTTTTGCACGTTTCTTGAGTAAAAAACGCACGTTTTTGATGCGTTTTTTTCTGCGTGTCCCCAGACACATAGAAAATAGCTAAAAACGTGGACTTTTTCGCAAAATTAATGAGCATGGTGCGTTTTTTACCGCAAAGCGTTTCTTTGCGGAAAAAAACGCATTAATATGTACAAAAAGTGCAAAATGCATTAAAATGAATGGGATGCTTCTTTTAAGAGATTTTTAAGCGTTTTTGCCAGTAAAAAAGCTTAAAAAAACGCGAAAAAAAAACGGTTACGTGGGCACACAGCCTTAAAGTCATTTTGCTAACCAGTAAAAAAAAGTTTGGCTTCCAGAATGTGATTGTAATTAAAAGTAAAACATAACTGTTGCATCCTCAAGGCCCAAAACAGTCTGAGTCCCCAGGAGGTTAAAATATAAACAGAAAAGGCTTTAAAGGTATTAGTTTTAGCATCTGTTGAATATAACCCCTATGGGTACATCTGTATATAATAAAAAGTAGCCATCAAGGGGGGTTTGCTTAATTACAGGAGCTGAAATTCTAAATTATTTAATGAGTATGGAAAATACTTCCATATGATTTTTTTTCTGTAAATGCTCTTGTGGGTCGTACGTTATCTGACAAATTATTTCTTCTGAACTAAACAAAGATACCATTTTTACACACATGCACAATAACAGCAAAAAAAAGTGAAGTTTGGCTCCAATATCATTATTTCCTTGCATGTATTGTCTGGGTTCTAGTAAATAAATTTCAATGGGAAAATAACATTTTAATTATTTTGTATTATGTACATTGCATTCCTGGTATACATGGTTTCATCACAATGTGCACACGGTAAGAGACGTCAGCAGTGTTGTCTGGTAGCCAAGGAAGAGATTTAAGCATGCTCAAATAGGCTGGGCTGTAGAGGAGTCTGAGAGAATCTGTCACCAGGCTTTTCCTATGTAATCTGAGAGCAGCATTATGTGGGGGTAGATATCCTGATTCCAACGATGTATCACTTACTAGTGTGGTTTTGTTATTATCACTGTTTTATCAGCAGGACATTATCACTGGAAGACTAGAAAACCTCCTGCCAACTTGTCTTCCATATTAAGGAGCTCTGTATAACTCCTTTACCACCATTGATTGGCAGGTTTCTGCCTATACAGAGTGTACACAGAAATCTGCAAATCAGTGGTGTGAGTGGGAAATAGAGAGCTCAGCATTCAGAGAACTGGTAGATCTGCAGCAGATATAACTGATTTATAAGAAATGCAACAAGCAGCCTAGTAAGTGACACATTGCTGGAATCAGGGTTACTTTACCTACATTATACTGCTCTCAGACGGGTAGTAAAACCCTGCTTACAGATTCCCTTTAAAAAGCAACAAAATAAACCCTTCCCGACCTTCACTGTACTAGTACTGCTCTGAGGGAACTGCATTTCCGCCCACAGCAGTACTAGTATGGCGGCACGATCACCGCGGCCTCACACTGAGCGCCGCGGTGATTGGGTGCAGGTGTCAGCTGTATGTGACAGCTGACACCCTGCAGCAATGCCCACGATCAGTGCTAGCACCAATCGTGGGCATTTAACCCCTCTGATGCCACTGTCAGTACTGACAGCAGCATAGAGAACAATCGCGCAGGGAGAGGGCTCCCTGCGCCGTCCCACCGGAGCAACGCGATTGTGTTGTTCTGGTGGTCTCCATGGAGACCCCTGGCTCCAAGATGGCCGCAGGGTCCTTCCAGGTCCTTCAGTGAGGTGGCTTGTCAGCATCGGCAACCTCCTATACTGCCTGTCAGATTGCTGATCTGACACTGTGCTGTGCAAAGTGTCAGATCAGCGATCTGACTTTATATATTAATGTCCCATACTGGGACAAAGTAATAAAGTTTAAAAAAAATTATAATGTGTAAAAATATAAAAAAAAATCCCCAAATAAAGAAAACGAAAAAATTAAATACCGTATATACTTGCGTATAAGCCAAGATTTTCAGCCCATTTTTTGGGTCTGAAAGTCCCCCTCTCAGCTTATCCGCGAGTCATATACCGGGGGGTCGGTCGGGGAGGGGGAGCGGGGGAGTCAGAGATCATGCTCACCCCCTCCTGGCTTATCTCTGCAGCCCCCCTGCTTGTTCTATGCTCTCGGCACCCCTGCTCTTCCTGTTTTCAGCGGTCACGTGGTATCGCTCATTAAACTCATGAATATGCGCATATACATGAGTTTAATGAGCGGTACCACATGACCGCTGAAAGCAGGAAGAGCAGCGCGGCGCCGAGAACATGGAACAAGCAGGGGGGCTGCAGAGACCTACGCCAGGAGGGGGAGAGTATGACGGGGGAGCCATATTCACCTGTGACTTGTTTCACCGCTGCGCGTCGCTCTGCTGTCTTGCTTCCTCTGGCAGTGACATTCAGGTCAGAGGGCGTGATGACATAGTTAGTATGTGCCCTCTGCCTGAACAGTCACTGCAGAGCCGGCAACACTGATGAGCAGTGGCAGTGACGAGGTGTGTATACAGTTTTTTCTTTTTAATTGAGGCAGCGGCAGCAGCAGCAAAATAATTGGTTTACCTTATGCTATCTGTGCAATTGGGGCCACTCACTGTGCTGCATTATAAGGGGCCCCTCACTGTGCAGCATTATACTGGGCCACTCACTGTGCAGCATTATAAGGGGCCCCTCACTGTGCAGCATTATACTGGGCCACTCACTGTGCAGCATTATAAGGGGCCACTCACTGTGCAGCATTATAAGGGGCCACTCACTGTGCAGCATTATAAGGGGCCACTCACTGTGCAGCATTATAAGGAACCACTCACTGTGCAGCATTATACGGGGCCATTCACTGTGCAGTATTATAAGGGGCCACTCACTGTGCAGCATTATAAGGGGCCCCTCACTGTGCAGCATTATACGGGGCCACTCACTGTGCAGCATTATAAGGGGCCACTCACTGTGCAGTATTATAAGGGGCCACTCACTGTGCAGCATTATAAGGGGCCACTCACTGTGCAGCATTATTCGGGGCCACTCACTGTGCAGTATTATAAGGGGCCACTCACTGTGCAGCATTATAAGGGGCCACTCACTGTGCAGCATTATAAGGGGCCACTCACTGTGCAGTATTATAAGGGGCCACTCACTGTGCAGTATTATAAGGGGCCACTCACTGTGCAGCATTATAAGGGACCACTCACTGTGCAGCATTATACGGGGCCACTCACTGTGCAGTATTATAAGGGGCCACTCACTGTGCAGCATTATAAGGGGCCACTCACTGTGCAGCATTATACGGGGCCACTCACTGTGCAGTATTATACTGATGTCTCAATTAATTTTACTTTTATTGGTATCTATTTTTATTTTTGAGATTTACCAGTAGCTTCGGCATTTCCCACCCTAGGCTTATACGCGAGCCAATAAGTTTTCCCAGTTTTTTTGTGACAAAATTAGGGGGGTCGGCTTATACATGGGTCGGCTTATACACGAGTATATATGGTAAATATTTTACCAATAAATACATTTATTTATATAAATAAATTAAAAAAACAATAAAAGTACACATATTTGCTATCGCCATGTCCGTAACGACCCGACCTATAAAACTGTCCCACTAGTTAACCCCTTTAGTGAACACCATAAAAAAAGACAAAAAAAAATGCTTTATCATTATATCGCCGAACAAAAAGTAGAATAACATGTGATCAAAAAGACGAATATAAATAAACGTGGTACCGCTGAAAACGTCATCTTGTCCTGCAAAAAACAAGCCACCATATAGCTCCATCACCGGAAAAATAAAAAAGTTATAGCTCTCAGAATAAAGCAATGCAAAAATAATTATGTTTTCTATAAAATTCTGTAGTTTTTTCGTATAAAAGCGCCAAAACATAAAAAAAGAAATAAATGAGGTATCGCTGTAATCGTACTGACCCAAATAATAAAACTGCTTTATTAATTTTACCACACGTGGAACAGTATAAACACCCCCCAAAAGAAATTCATGAATTGCTGGTTTTTGTTCATTCTGCCTCCCAAAAATCGGAAGAGCAATCAAAAAATGTCATGTGCCTGAAAATGGTACCAATAAAAACGTCAACTCGTCCTGCAAAAAACAAGACCTCACATGACTCAGTGGGTCAAAATATGGAAAAATTATAGCTCTCAAAATATGGTGATGCAAAAACTATTTTATGTAATAAAAAGCGTCTTTTAGTGTGTGACAGCTGCCAAACATAAAAACCCGCTATAAATAATAAATCAAACCTCCCTTTATCACCATCTCAGTTAGGGAAAAATAATAAAATAAGTATTTATTTTCATTTTCCCATTAAGGGTAAGGTTAGGGGTAGGGGTAAGGTTGGGGCTAAAGTTACGGTTAGGGTTGGGGCTAAAGTTAGGATTAGAATTGGGGCTAAAGTTAGGGTTGGGATTAGGGTTAGGGTTGGCATTAGGGTTAGGGTTGGGATTAGGGTTAGGGGTGTGTTGGGGTTAGGGTTGGAGTTAGAATTGCGGGGTTTCCACTGTTTAGGCACATCAAGGGCCCTCCAACCGCGACATGGCATCTGATCTCAATTCCTGCAGCTTTTGCACTGAAAAGTCAAAAGGCACTCCTACCCTTCCGAGCTCTGCCATGTGCTCAAACAGTGGTTTACCCCCACATATGGGGTATCAGCATACTCAGGACAAATTGAACAACAACTTTTGGGTCCAATTTATCCTGTTACCCTTAGGAAAATAAAAAATTGGGGGCGAAAAGATCATTTTTGTGAAAAAAATATGATTTTTTATTTTCGCGACTCTACATTATAAACTACTGTGGAGCACTTGGTGGTTCAAAGTGCTCACCACACATGTAGATAAATTCCTTAGGGGTCTACTTTCCAAAATGGTGTCACTTGTGAGGGGGTTTCCACTGTTTAGGCATATCAGGGGCTCTCCAAATGTGACATGGCATCCTATCTCAATTCCAGCCTATTTTGCATTGAAAAAGTCAAACGGCGCTCCTTCCCTTCCGAGCTCTGCCATGCGCCCAAACAGTGGTTTACCTGCATATATGAGGTATCAGCATACTCAGGACAAATTGTTCAACTTTTGGGGTCCAATTTCTCCTGTTGCCATTGGTAAAATAAAAGAAATTGGATCTGAAGTAAATTTTTTGTGAAAAAAGTTAAATGTTCATTTTTTTTAAACATTCCAAAAATTCTTGTGAAGCACCTGAAGGGTTAATAAACTTCTTGAATGTAGTTTTGAGTATCTTGAGGGGTGCAGGTGCAGTTTTTAGAATGGTGTCACTTTTGAGTATTTTCTATTATATAGACCCCTCAAAGTCACTTCAAATTTGATGTGGTCTCTAAAAAAATGGTTTTGTAAAATTTATTGAAAAAATGAGAAATCGCTGGCCAACTTTTAACCCTTATTACATCCTAACGAAAAAAAAATTTTGGTTCCAAAATTGTGCTGATGTAAAGTAGATATGTGGGAAATGTTATTCAGTAACTATTTTGTGCGATATGACACTCTGATTTAAGGGCATAAAAATTAAAAGTTGTAAAATTGCAAAATTTTCAAAAGTTTTGCCAAATTTCCTTTTTTTTTTTTTCACAAAAAATTCATCCTGATCGCGATTTAAGCATTTTGAATTCCCTAAAAAATGAATACAGAAATTTGACCGACAGTCATAGCTTCATATTTTTGGGAAAAATTGAGGCCCATTTATAAAAATAATTTTAGTTTATTCATCTTTTTATTTTTACTGATTGTTTATAATTTTTTACTATTTGTGTAGATCACTTATTGTATATACCTAACACTAGTAGTATCTGCAAAAAGAAACATTATGATCAGTCTCCTAGAACTGCTGTGCTTGTCTCCTAGTTGTAACATGTCTTTGATACACACTTTTAATACAGTCTCTACACAGTTAAACCTTCATGGTTATCTTGATATAGGACAAAATTTTGCAATGCTGCTCAGTGAAAAGAAAAAACACTTTAAAGGATTTTTCCAGTCTTAGGCCAGGGTCAGACTTGTGAGTGTGATGCGAGAAACTCGCATCAATACCTGGCGCTGCCGCCGGCACTTGGGACCGGAGTGTGCGGCTGCATGTATTTCTATGCAGCTGCACACTCTGGTCTTGAGTGCCGGCGGGAGGGCTAGGTATTGATGCGAGAGACTCGCGTGAGTTTCTCGCATCACAGTCGTAAGTCTGACCCCGACCTTACAAGGAAGCTATTCGATAATGATCAACTGATTAAATCAGGCTTTTGTGTTAAATTCATTTTTTAAATATCACAATTTGTATAAAAATTAGAAATCTTGCAATTTTCACCCTGGTTGTTGCAGCTTTTTTGATTCTAACTTTCTGTTTCAGGAAACAACATATTTACTTAGCCACAATGGTCAAACCCGAAACCTGCCTTTTGCTTTGAAGTGTCCAATGAGGTAGGGGGAGCAGGGTCAGCTGTGACAACATTACCTATTGTGATTGGTGAATTCTGTGCTATCAACTGTGTGTCATTGTAATCTTGCTGTTACCTGTCATTTGAATCTTGCTGAAAACTCTTCCTTAAAGGACAAGAAATGTGAGTCTAAAAAGCCACAGTGGCCAATGTACAAACTGCATGATTACTACTTTTAATCCTTTCATGATATCCGCTGTACATGTACGATGCCTTGGGAGGTGTGTTCCTGCAAACCACCGTACACGTACAGGGTGATGATCACATAGACTTATTCACTGAGCCAGAGCGATTATCAGTGAGAGTCAAAGGTGATACCCTGCAGAAACGCCCATGATTGGAGCTAGAATCGATCACAAATGTTGAACCCTTCTGATGCCGCTACCAATAGTGACAACACCATCAATCAGCTTGCAAAGGTAGGGAACTCACTCTGTGCTCTGATCGCCACAACTTGACTGTGATCACAATATGCCGAAGGTCTCCATGGTGATCCCAGGTGAAAAGATGACCAAGATACCGTGCCCTGTAAGTTCTTGATGAGAGCAGGAGCTGACACACCTCCTCCCAAAACCATTGCAGTGTATTATATCAGGGCACAGAAAGTTACTGTCCCATCCAGGGACAAGGAAAAAAAGCAAAAAAAAAAAAAAAAATTTAAAAATTGTTATAATATTTTAAAAAAATCACAAAAGACAGAACAAAATAAAATAAAAAAAGTATTATAACAAAAAAATTGATATATTTGTTATCGCCATGTCTAGAATGACCCAATCTATAAAACTGTTATACAATTTAACTAGAGATGGGCGAACCCGAACAGTAAGGGCTCATGCTCACTTGCGATGAAATCAGACGAATTCAATCAGATAAAAAATCGGATTGAATTCGTACCAATGTTAATTTATGATGGTGTCTTCATCTGTGTTTTTTTTCCCAGCTCAGATCAGATCGAGATTGGGCTGGAAAAAAATTGCAGCATGTTGTGATTGTAATCGCAAAACGGATCGCATCCCCCAATAGAAGTCAATGGGTGCGATTAAAAAAAAAAAATAATCGCACGGCACTCGCACCATGCGAGTGCTGTGTGATTTTTACGCACCTATGTCCTTTGAAAAGCCAGCAATTCATATAATAATAATAATAATCTTTATTTATATAGCGCCAACATATTCCGCAGCGCTTTACAGTTTAACAGTTCCAAACATAAGTCATAAGTAACAACGTTAACAATACAATAATTAAAGCAAAATAAGATGACCCTGCTCGTGAGAGCTTACAATCTACAATGAGGTGGGGGAGATACAGAATACAGGTGTGTATTTACAATGGTGTATTTACAATGATGGTCCAGCCATCTTGAGCGAGTGAGGGATGGATGGCGATAGTGAATGGGCTACACATGCACATGGGTCGCCCTCCCAGGGCTGTGGGGTACTCGGGACCGGGCCGGTCTCTCAGAGGGGAATGTCACAGCAGCGGTGACCCGATCCGTGGCCCTGGGCGCTCATGTAAAAGGGATTAAGTGATGGAATAAAGTTTATGAGTGAATGATTCGTGACGCCACCTGTGGTGTTCGGCAATGAAGATGTTAAGCCGACGCTGTGGACAGATCCCCTGGGACAGATGGTGTGGTGCAGCTATAATAATAATAATAATCTTTATTTTTATATAGCGCTAACATATTCCGCAGCGCTTTACAGTTTGCACACATTATCATCACTGTCCCCGATGGGGCTCACAATCTAAATTCCCTATCAGTATGTCTTTGGAGTGTGGGAGGAAACCGGAGTGCCCGGAGGAAACCCACGCAAACACGGGGAAAACATACAAACTCCTTGCAGATGTTGTCCTTGGTGGGATTCGAACCACTGAGCCACCGTGAGCCACCGTGCTGCCCGTGCAGCTATGATGTTGTGGCCCTCCACAGGTAGGGCAGTAATCCCAGGGCAGTGAGGATAGGTGTTGAGGAAGAGGGTGCAGTGCCTGGCACAGGGATGAAGCAGTGCTGAAGGGGTTGCAGGAAGAAGGCAAGGACACAACAGGGTGCAGTTTCTTTACCTTTACTTTCCTTGGCAAATGCAGTCCAGGGTCCATATTACAGATGGCACAGGAGCTGGCTAGCCTGGATGCAAATTAGGTATCTCTCTATGCAGATGGGTTGTGTAGTCTCCTTCCTAGTGTTGCGCCCCTGAGGCTCAGTCGCCACAGAGGTACTGCACCTTCTCCTAAGGTGTGATGCCCCACCATCAAGGTAAGTTGGAGGCTCCTGACCACGCTCCAACACTCGCACCCCACACAATAGAGTAGTTCAGCAAAGCCACATTGCGGCTCCTTGCTTAGAGAGTAGCAGAGCACCTTTGGTGGTTCCCTGCTTGGAAAACTAGACATGCTGGGAGGTGGGTGGAGTTTAGACTAGATATAAAAGAGCGGGACAGTTCCAGGATTGAGGGTCTTTGGAGGGTCAGTGGAGTTGAGAGGAAGCCACTCAGAGAGGAGTGGGGATCCCTGGAAGAGGGATGGATGAAGCAGTGCTGCAGCTGCCTCAGTGACCTGAGCCAGCTGGCATGGGAAAGGAAAGGAAAGAAGGAGAAGGACATTGAACCGGACATTTAACCGAAGCCTGAGCTTCCATAGAAGGGAAAAGACAAGTACGGAACGTAGGAGGAAAAGGGAACACAGAGGACGTGGGTTAGAGGAAGAACCCTGCTTAGAAGTTCTAAGCGCAAGGCTGGGGCCCGGTCCCCGAGGTTGTATGAACACGAATGGTTCTGCAGCAGACACCGGTGGAGTAGTGGGCTGTAAATGCACTACTCCCATCTAAGACTTGAGGGCACAACAGCAACACGGATAGAGAGCCGGGACTTAGGAGTAGAGGGTCCCCGAAGCAGGCTACAGCTGTCTGCCGTGCAAGTAGAGTTCTTGGGAACATCTGTTAGGAGGAACTGCAGTGTAACACAGTACTAGGAGATCTTCACACTTAAAGGCGCTATAGAGGAGACGTTCAGAAAAGGCACATAAGTTAGCGGCGTGTGAAAGGGAGCTTTCCATCTTGCCTGGAGGTTGACTGAGTCCCAGACCCGGAGGACACGGCACAGAAGCGGGCACTACAGACTGTGAGTAAAGCTTTGGAACTACATGCCCTGGTGTCCTCCATTCCTTCCTGCGTCCGCCCGCCTGACACTGCTACATCCCCTGCGCCAGACACTACACCATCTAAGTGTCTCCACATCTACACTGCCCTGGGACATCAGCCCTGTCTGTGGAGGGCTATACCATCATTGCTGCACCACACCATCTGTCCCGGAGGATCTGTCTGCAGCGTCGGCTTAACACCTCCCTTGCCGAACACCACAGGTGGCGTCATGAACTATTCATCTAACTACATTCCACCATTCACCACATCCCCCGCCATTGCTTGGGTGCCCAGGGCCACGGTCCGGGTCACCGCCGCTGTGACACGTCCCCCTGATACCGGCCCGATACCGAGTACCCCGCAACCCTGGGAGGGCGACCCAATTTGGCGTCACGAACAGGATGACGAGACCCGATGCCATCGGGTTCTGTGTGCTTAAGATTTGTTGGACTTAAAACTTTTGAGAATGTGCAGAAGACCCAATTTAATAGACTGTGAAATGAACATTAAAAATGGCCGTTGGCGTGGAGAAGAAGGGCGTGAAGAGATGGGAGGTCCAAGGAAAAGACCGCGAAGAGTCTTGGGCCTCCCCTGCCTGAATTACTATGTGACAGCAACATGGCCCACCCCCCGAGGGGTTCGTATACTGGCTTGGTATGGAGGCACTGGAAGAAGACACCGCCCCAAGAAGGAGGGGCAGAAGCCAGTGGCGGGAAAGGGGCCGAGAGAGGAGGGAGAAGAACGCCAGAATGCCATCTTGGAAGGAAAAGGAAGGAGGCCTGCAGAGCGCGGGGAAGCGGATCTCCCCGGTGCCATGGCTGAAGGCTCCAACCCAGTAGCGGAGATGAACCGTCAGCAGCTGGAGGACGAAATCGCCCGGCTGACCCAATGTTTGCGGATGAGGCAGGAGGCCTTGTGGAGGCTGAACTGGCAGCGCGCCCAGGAGGGGCCTACATCTGCGGTGACCGCCGCCGCTGCACCGGAGCTTCCCCAGGTAGATTCAGTGGAGCCTGCCGCCACCATCACACCACCGGCAGCATCCGAAGCCCCTTTGCTGCCGCCACAGGAAGAGTTGTATGAGTCCCCGGGAGCTGAAGCAAAGGAAAAGGAGCTCCCGCCTGGACCTGACGCGGCTGCGCAGGTCCCATCAGAGGCCCCCGCAGACCCAGAACCACCACCCGCTACCACCGGCCCGCTTTCACCGGCACCGGAGCAGAGACCACACCGCCAGGAGGCCCCAGGTACGTCCGATGCCCCGACACCGGGGAAGGCCCTGGGGTGCACCACGGTCGCAGCGGCTGGCCAGGTCGTGCTAGATCTGGTCTGGGACCGGGATACTAGTCCCCAGGGGGGAACACCGGAACCCCTGAAGGAGGCGCCGCAGTACCAAACCAGCCTGGACCGGTCCTGGGAAGAGCGGGAGGATGATGAGCACTGGGCCAGTTGTCAAGCCACTATCCGGCAGCGGCAGCTGAACACCGGGAGAGAGAGCAGCACTGGCAAGCAATACTAGGCCCAGATTTGGACCGGAAGGAGCGGGTCGGTGCCGGTCATTATGGTCCCAGGGATGCAGCAGGTTGGGACCACGTCTTGAATGTGAACCATGAAAGGGGATTCGGCTTTATCCATGACCCTAGCCGAATCTCCGATCTATTCTTCAGTAGGAGAGACATGGAATCTCACTTGAGGAAAGGACACCCTGCCAGCAACCTGAGCCTGGGAGACAAGGTGACATTTACTAGGCATGAAGGTCTCAGAGGTTGGTATGCCCTGAACATCAGGTGAGTCCCAGAGGATCTCCTCCAGACCTGCAGGCAGAGACCACCTACTGCCCCTATGTGCCAAGATGTACCCAAGGTACAGAAAGGCACAGGTTTCACCCCACTGGAAGAGGAGTACTTGAGGACTGCCAATGGGTTCCTTACATCTGGTAGCGGTACCCCATCAGCGGCTTCCAGAACCCCAGGAGGGGACCAGCACTAATAATTTACAGTAACTCTCGTAACTCAGGAGGGTTTATTTGCACCGTTGTGCCTTTTTGTTCTATTTTTGACCATAATGGTTAGTTTTTGTTTTCCCAGTGTTGCTGTGTGTTGTTGGCAGCCTCTACAAGTGAACTAGGCGATCATGAACTCGGAGTGATCCAAAAACTTTTACTTGTAAATAGTTGCACCTCTTTAGGTGCCCTCTCTTGGTTTTACATATAGACACTTTGCGAAGATTACGTCTACCTCAAAAGGACACTGCAAGAGATCCCGGCTGGGAGTGGTGTCCAGCACTTACAAGAATTGTTGAAAAGTTTTAATGTGAAATATTTGATAATGATATATCTTATAAGAGTATTGATAACTAGGAAATGGCTTTTATATAGAATTAGGAATGTTTTGATACAGAGATGAGAGATTTGAATAAAGAATAGAAAATGTGTATGATGAAACAGGCATCACGGTTGTCACTTGAAAGAAAGTAGAAAATGTGCACTAGAGAGAAAAAAAGAAAATGTGTACTAGAGATGGAAAGATGCAGAATACTGAAGTAATAGTGAGTGTGACATCTGCCTGCGGTCTGGGCTGCAGCCAGACAACACCCCGAGAAACACTGATACCCTTTACCCCTATACAGGGATCTGGATTTATAGCAGAGCCCAGGAGGCGCTGTCTGAATAGGAGCAATGACCAGAGCACGACGGTCGCTGGAAAGGTGTTCCAATACAGGACACAGAGGCAATGATATCCGAGACTAAACAAGTCAGGCAGAAATGGTATAAAAACAGTAGCAGAGTCAGATTCCAGGCCGAAGCCAGAGTCATAAACCAGGAGAGTCGCAGCAGTACAGAATCGTTAGGCAGAAGCAGAGTCAGAATCCAGGCCGAAGTCAGAGTCATAAACCAGGAGGGCGGCAGAGGTACAGAATCGTTAGGCAGAAGCAGGGTCAGAAGTCCAGGCAAAAGTCAGAGTCAGTCAAACAGTAATTCACACAGTAACACACAGGGGAACCAAGAATATATCCGGCAGCCTGCAAGAGCAGTCCCAAGGTATTTGAGGGATCAGGTCATCCCTCACAGGCTCCTGGGCTGATGTCATCTGGACCGCCCCCAGGACCAGGCTGGATGGTGATTCACCAGCCCCTTCATGACTGACCGAGGAGCGAAGCCTGCGTCCAGCGGACGCCTGCGCAGGAGCCTCATAACTATCGCCGCCATCACTCGGGGTTGAAGCACAGCGCCTCCCATAGACCGAGGCCGGAACCGCAGGCCACGAGTCAGACGGTGATGGGACAGTCCGGTGTCTCCTAGTGGTCGAGGCCGGGACAGCAGGCCCTGAGTCTGACGGTGATGTGACAGTCCGGCGCCTCCTAGTGGCCGAGGCCGGGACAGCAGGCCCTGAGTCTGACGGTGACGTGACAGTGAGTAACAGATAATGGCACTTTGAATTGAGTATAGTATGAAAAATTGCACCTTTTTGACTTAGGATTTTAGATAGAAAATGAAGAATTGTTTGCAACGTTCAAGAATGAGTGCCTCTCATATTGGGAAGTTTAGTATAAGAAATGTTTGTTCAGCATTGAAAAAATTTTGCATGTTCCTGTACTGTCAACTTTGTTTACCTAGCAGCCTGCGGACGTGCTGTGTTTAACGGGGGGGTATGTGGCGCCCCTGAGGCTCAGTCGCCACAGAGGTACTGCACCTTCTCCTAAGGTGTGGTGCCCCACCATCCAGGTAAGTTGGAGGCTCCTAACCACGCTCCAACACTCGCACCCCACACAATAGAGTAGTTCAGCAAAGCCACATTGTGGCTCCTTGCTTAGAGAGTAGCAGAGCACCTTTGGTGGTTCCCTGCTTGGAACACTAGATGTGCTGGGAGGTGGGTGGAGTTTAAACTAGATATAAAAGAGCGGGACAGTTCCAGGATTGAGGGTCTTTGGAGGGTCAGTGGAGTTGAGAGGAAGCCACTCGGAGAGGAGTGGGGATCCCTGGAAGAGGGATGGAGGAAGGAGTGCTGCAGCTGCCTCAGTGACCTGAGCCAGCTGGCATGGGAACGGAAAGGAAAGAAGGAGAAGGACATTGAACCGGACATTGAACCGAAGCCTGAGCTTCCATAGAAGGGAAAAGACAAGTACGGAACGTAGGAGTAAAAGGGAACACAGAGGACGTGGGTTAGAGGAAGAACCCTGCCTAGAAGTTCTAAGCGCAAGGCCGGGGCCTGGTCCCTGAGGTTGCATGAACACGAATGGTTCTGTAGCAGACACCGGTGGAGTAGTGGGCTGTAAATGCACTACTCCCATCTAAGACTTGAGGGCACAACAGCAACACGGATAGAGAGCCGGGACTTAGGAGTAGAGGGTCCCCGAAGCAGGCTACAGCTGTCTGCCGTGCAAATAGAGTTCTTGGGAACATCTGTTAGGAGGAACTGCAGTGTAACACAGTACTAGGAGATCTTCACACTTAAAGGTGCTATAGAGGAGACGTTCAGAAAAGGCACATAAGTTAGCGGCGTGTGAAAGGGAGCTTTCCATCTTGCCTGGAGGTTGACTGAGTCCCAGACCCGGAGGACACGGCACAGAAGCGGGCACTACAGACTGTGAGTAAAGCTTTGGAACTACATGCCCTGGTGTCCTCCATTCCTTCCTGCGTCCGCCCGCCTGACACTGCTACATCCCCTGCGCCGGACACTACACCATCTAAGTGTCTCCACATCTACACTGCCCTGGGACATCAGCCCTGCCTGTGGAGGGCTATACCATCATTGCTGCACCACACCATCTGTCCCAGAGGATCTGTCTGCAGCGTCGGCTTAACACCTCCCTTGCCGAACACCACAGGTGGCGTCACGAACTATTCATCTAACTACATTCCACCATTCACCACATCCCCCGCCATTGCTTGGGCGCCCAGGGCCATGGTCCAGGTCACCGCTGCTGTGACACCTCCCCCTGATACTGGCCTGATACCGAGTACCCCGCAGCCCTGGGAGGGCGACCCACTAGCGCTTATTTTTAGGTACTTGCAGTACTGTGTTACACTGAAGTTCCACTTGCTTATTCTCTTTAGAACTCCCTCGTATGGCAGACAGCTGTAGCCTTCCTCTTCTGGCTCACAGGTCGCTGTTGTGCCTCCGAGTCTTATGCAGGAATAGAGCAATTACAGCTTCCTATTCCTCCGGTTTCTGTTGCAGGACCATCAGTGTCCATACTGCCTTGGAGACCGGGCTCCAGATCATGCGCTATAGCTGGGAATGAGCCTGAACTCTCTGCTCAATCTCCCAGCTCTTCTCCTCCACGTCCACACACGTTGCCCTCCTCACACGAACTCCTAATTTTCCCTTCCTGGCCCCCAGAGAGCAGCTCTTCCCCCAGTTTTGGGTTCAGAGCTCCCTCTGGTGGCCTGGAGTGTTAGCTGTGTTGTGTGTTGTGGTTAACTGCCAGAGAGATCCTTTATTGCTTCCAAGCATGACATCCCATTCCCTAGGAGGAAGGCAATGCCATTGTGGCGACCATACTCCTGGGGGCACCACATTTACTTACACATAGAATGACTGTGATTAGTGAACGTGATAGGCCGCTCTGAACAAATGTGCTTTGAGGGAGCGCCTGAAACTATGCAAATTGTGGATAGTCCTAATTTCTTGGGGTAGAGCATTCCTGTTATGGCTGGCGGAACGCACCAAATTACAAAATAATAATAGGTGTGTTCGCAGCCCGGGGTCCACCGTGCAGAGGTGGTACACTGCTGGTAAGTAATGGTGGAAGAATTAAGCGGTGTGAAACCAGTCACACGTGGGTTACGACACCCAATGTGAACAGGGGCGAACTCTGTTAATGCACAGAGCCGCACAACCGCTGAACGTAGATGCCGGAGCCTGTTAAGCTCACAGAGCCTGGCCAAAAGAGCGCACAGTGTACGGCCACAGAACTCTACCCCAAGGACACAGGGTTAGAGTCCTTCAAGGCCCACTGAGCATGCGGTGTCGCTGCCGCGAGCGCCGCTATAGACG
Organism: Dendrobates tinctorius; assembly: GCF_039654945.1. Lineage (NCBI taxonomy): Eukaryota > Metazoa > Chordata > Amphibia > Anura > Dendrobatidae > Dendrobates > Dendrobates tinctorius. The sequence continues at coordinate 11,715,399 of NW_027361698.1, read as the reverse complement.
CTGGCTATAGAGCACGTGCACTGAGGCATGCCGAGTCCCTGGTGAGGACTGATGCCTGACTCAACCTCTGACCTTCCTACGCCTAAGCCTGGGCGTTAGCAGGCTAGGCTGCACAACACATGCGTACCAAGGGTAGGGGTTTATTAATGAGTCATTCACCAGAGACATTCATACGTGCATACATCACTCACTCCACATAGCCTGTAAATACAGTCTATCCTAGCGCATGGCCGAGCGGCCATGCGAACCTTTTATAGCCGCGAGCGTCCGGGACCTTCCTGGCTTCTCGGATGAGCCAATCCGAACAGGAGCAGGACCTGAGCACGTGGCCTTCAATCTCCAATGCGAGATCACTCCACGGGCATGCTCAGTGGCCCGACATGGGGACTTAATCCCTGGAGAATCTCGCTGCTGAGCAGCATGTATTGCCATAGCTGTGCCAGAGGTGGCAGCAGCAAGCAAACCCACGGAGCTGGTCTGGGCAGAGCGCCTGGACCGATGAGTTTGCTGAGCAACCTCCTCTGTGGCTGGAGAGGAATGGGAGACCGCTGGAAGTAAGGCTCGGGATTCTTGCTGTGCAGCGACAGAAATCTGATGCCTAACAGTTCCAGAGGATTGGCACAGTGCGGGAGAAGCCTTGGAGTTGGGAGTGGGAGGTACGGATTAGTGCAGAGGTTAGTCAAAAGTCGTTTGCAGAGTGCAGCGGTTGGTTAGACAGAAATAAGGAAGGAGATGTAGGGGGATGCTACACTGTGGAGAGCTTTGTGGGTGAGAACAAGTACTTTGAATTGGATCCTATAATGAATGGGCAGCCAATGTAAGGACTGGCGAAGAGTGGACGTGTTGAAGTACCGATTAGCCACCTGGACGATCCTGGCCACTGCATTAAGTATGGACTGGAGAGGCGATAGTCAAGAAACGGGGAGGCCAATTAATAGAGTGTTGCAGTAATCCAGGCGGGAGTGGATCAATGCTACAGTAAGTGTTTTTGTTGCTTCCATGGTGAGAAACGGGCGGATTCTAGAGATGTTCTTTAGGTGTAAGCGGCAAGAGCGGGCAAGAGATTGTATATGAGATGTGAAGGAGAGATTGGTGTCAAACATAACACCCAGACAGCGCATCTGCTGCTGGGGTGTTATTGTGATGCCACCCACGGAGAGGGAAATGTCAGATTTAGGGAGGTTAGTAGACAGCGGGAGCAGAAGAAGTTCAGTTTTGGAGAGGTTGAGTTTCAGATAGAGAGCGGACATGATGTTGGAGAGTGTGGACAGACAGTCACTGGCGTTCTTTAGTACAGTGGGGGTAAGGTCGAGGAATGACATATATACAGTGCCTTGCGAAAGTATTCGGCCCCCTGGAACTTTTCAACCTTTTCCCACATATCATGCTTCAAACATAAAAATACCAAATTTAAATTTTTGGTGAAGAATCAACAAGTGGGACACAATTGTGAAGGTGAACAAAATTTATTGATTATTTTAAATTTTTGTGGAAATTCAAAAACTGAAAAGTGGGGTGTGCAATATTATTCAGCCCCTTTAAGTTAAAACTTTGTTGCGCCACCTTTTGCTGTGATTACAGCTGCAAGTCGCTTGGGATATGTCTCTATCAGTTTTGTACATCTAGAGACTGAAATTCTTGCCCATTCTTCCTTGGCAAACAGCTCGAGCTCAGTGAGGTTTGATGGAGGTCATTTGTGAACAGCAGTTTTCAGCTCTTTCCACAGATTCTCAGTTGGATTCAGGTCTAGACTTTGACTTGGCCATTTTAACACCTGGATGCGTTTATTTGTCAACCTTTCCATAGTAGATTTTGCTTTATGATTGCGATCATGGTCTTGTTGGAAGACAAACCTCCATCCCAGTGTCAGGTCTTTTGCAGACTCCAACAAGTTTTCATGAAGAATGGTCCTGTATTTGGCTCCATCCATCTTCCCATCAATTTTAACCATCTTCCCTGTCCCTGCTGAAGAAAAGCAGGCCCAAACCATGATGCTGCCACCACCATGTTTGACAATGGGGATGGTGTGTTCAGGGTGATGAGCTGTGTTGTCCTTACGCCAAACATATCGCTTGGCATTGTTGCCAAAAAGTTCGATTTTGGCTTCATCTGAACAGAGCACCTTCTTCCACATATTTGTTGTGTCTCCCAGGTGGCTTGTTGCAAACTTTAAACGACACTTTTTATGGATATCTTTGAGAAATGGCTTTCGTCTTGCCACTCTTCCATAAAGGCCAGATTTGTGCAGTGTACGACTGATTGTTGTCGTATGGACAGACTGTCCCACATCAGCTGTAAATCTCTGCAGTTCATCCAGAGTGATCATGGGCCTCTTGGCTGCATCTCTGATCAGTAGAGTTGAGCGATACCGTCCGATACTTCAAAGTATCGTATCGGATGGTATCGGCCGATCTTTAAAAAAAGTATCGGTATCGCCGATTCCGATACCGGAAGTCCCATTCAAGTCTATGGGACTTCCGGTATCGGAATAAGAAAAACCCTTTCCTGCCCTTGTACAGCCTCTCTGGGGTCTGTACGGGCCTTTCGGGGGGCTGTGCCGGCCTGCCAGGGGGTCTGTGCAGGCTCCGGTGGTCTGTGCCGGCCTGCCGGTGGTCTGTGCAGGCTCCGGGGGGCTGTGCCGGCCTGCCGGGGGGCTGTGCCGGCCTGCCGGGGGGCTGTGCAGGCTCCGGGGGGCTGTGCCGGCCTGCCGGGGGGCTGTGCCGGCCTGCCGGGGGGCTGTGCAGGCTCCGGGGGGCTGTGCCGGCCTGCCGGGGGGCTGTGCCGGCCTGCCGGTGGTCTGTGCAGGCTCCGGGGGTCTGTGCAGGCATCGTCCGATGGGACTACAAGTCCCATCGGGCGATGCCTGCTACCATGACAGTGATTGACACATTAGCCAATGATGGGACAGTAGTAGTCCCATCATCCGGCTAATGTGTTAAATGTAAAAAAAAAAAAAAAAAAAAAAAAAAAAAAATTACATGCTACATACATACAACATGCATACTACATACATGCTACATTCATACTACATACTACATACATGCTACATTCATACTACATAAATACTACATGCAACATACATACTACATATATACTACATGCATGCTACATACATACTGCATGCTACATACATACCACATATATACTACATACATACTACATGCATGCTACATGCTACATACATAACACATATATACTACATGCATGCTACATACATACTACATGCTACATACTACATATATACTACATGCATGCTACATACTACATGCTACATACATACTACATGCATGCTACATACATACTACATACATACTACATATATACTACATGCATGCTACATACATACTACATGCTACATACTACATGCATGCTACATACATACTACATGCTACATACTACATATATACTACATGCATGCTACATACATACTACATACATACTACATATATACTACATGCATGCTACATACTACATGCTACATACATACTACATATATACTACATTCATACTACATACTACATATATACTACATACATACTACATACATACTACATGCATGCTACATACATACTACATGCATGCTACATACATACCACATACATACTACATGCTACATACATACCACATATATACTACATACATACAATACATTCATACAATACATACATAGACATACAGTACATATAACATAGAGTAACATACTTACCAATACTTGTCACATTGTTCCCCGAAGCCATTGTCTATTCCGGGATAAATATTAACATAACAAACCACAAAAATACTCACCCACGATCCGAAGCAGTCCACGAGTGTGTCCCACGACGATCTTGGGTAGAGAACTGCAGCATCAGATGATGCTGCCGTTCTCTACGGGCTGCAGGAATCCAATGACGGAAGGTAGGTATCCTTCCGCACTGTATTCCTCCGCCACTTAAAAAAAAAAAAGTCCCTAGTCTCACTTTATGCCATTGCTGTGTGGGAAATTCCCACACAGCAATGGCATAAAGTGAGACTAGGGACTTTTTTTTTTTAAGTGGCGGAGGAATACAGTGCGGAAGGATACCTACCTTCCGTCATTGGATTCCTACAGCCCGTAGAGAACGGCAGCATCATCTGATGCTGCCGTTCTCTACCCAAGATCGTCGTGGGACACACTCGTGGACTGCTTCGGATCGTGGGTGAGTATTTTTGTGGTTTGTTATGTTAATATTTATCCCGGAATAGACAATGGCTTCGGGGAACAATGTGACAAGTATTGGTAAGTATGTTACTCTATGTTATATGTACTGTATGTCTATGTATGTATTGTATGAATGTATTGTATGTATGTAGTATATATGTGGTATGTATGTAGCATGTAGTATGTATGTGGTATGTATGTAGCATGCATGTAGTATGTATGTAGCATGCATGTAGCATGCATGTAGCATGCATGTAGTATGTATGTAGTATGTATGTAGCATGTATGTAGCATGCAGTATGTATGTAGTATATATGTAGTATGTATGTAGTATATATGTAGTATGTAGTATGTATGTAGCATGCATGTAGTATATATGTAGTATGTATGTAGCATGCATGTAGTATGTATGTAGCATGTAGTATATATGTAGCATGCAGTATGTATGTAGTATGTATGTAGTATATATGTAGTATGCATGTAGTATGTATGTAGTATGTATGTAGCATGCAGTATGTATGTAGCATGTATGTAGTATGTATGTAGTATATATGTAGCATGCATGTAGTATGTATGTAGCATGCATGTAGTATTTTTTTTTTTTTTTTTTTTTTTTAACATTTAACACATTAGCCGGATGATGGGACTACTACTGTCCCATCATTGGCTAATGTGTCAATCACTGTCATGGTAGCAGGCATCGCCCGATGGGACTTGTAGTCCCATCGGACGATGCTTGCACAGACCCCCGGACATCAGCACAGCCCCCCGGCAGGCCGGCACAGCCCCCCGGCAGGCCGGTACAGACCCCTACAGGGTGCACAGACCACCGGCAGGCCGGCACAGCCCCCCGGCAGGCCGGTACAGACCCCGGGCAGTCCACACAGCCCCCCGGCAGGCCGGCACAGCCCCCCGGCAGGCCGGCAGAGACCCCCGGAAGGCCCGAAATGACGGCGCATCATGATGCGCACACACCGCGCATCATGATGACGTCAGGCCGTCAATCAACTGAACTTCCGATTCCGATGCCGAATTCCGATATTGAAAAAATATCGGAAGTCGGTATCGGAATTCCGATACAGCAAGTATCGGCCGATACCCGATACTTGCGGTATCGGAATGCTCAACACTACTGATCAGTCTTCTCCTTGTTTGAGATGAAAGTTTAGAGGGACGGCCGGGTCTTGGTAGATTTGCAGTGGTATGATACTCCTTCCATTTCAATATGATCGCTTTCACAGTGCTCCTTCGGATGTTTAAAGTTTTAGAAATAATTTTGTATCCAAATCCAGCTTTAAACTTCTCCACAACAGTATCACGGACCTGCCTGTTGTGTTCCTTTGTCTTCATGATGCTCTCTGTGCTTCAAACAGAACCCTGAGACTATCACAGAGCAGGTGCATTAATACAGAGACTTGATTACACACAGGTGGATTATATTTGTCATCATTAGTCATTTAGGACAACATTGGATCATTCAGGGATCCACAATGAACTTCTGAAGTGAGTTTGATGCACTGAAAGCAAAGGGGCACGACCCACTTTTCAGTTTTTGAATTTCCCAAAAAATTTAAAATAACCAATACATTTCATTCAACTTCATAATTGTGTCCCACTTGTTGTTGATTCTTGACCAAAAATTTACATTTGGTATCTTTATGTTTGAAGCATATGTGAGAAAAGGTCGAAAAGTTCCAGGGGGCCGAATACTTTCGCAAGGCACTGTAGTTGTGTGTCATCAGCATAAAAATGGTACTGAAAGCCAAATCTGCTGATGGTCTGTCCAATTGGGGCCGTGTAGAGAGAGAAGAGAAGGGGGCCAAGAACTGAGCCATGAGGTACCCCGACAGCGAGAGGAAGAGGAGATGATGTGGAGCCAGAGAACAAAACACTGAAGGAGCGGTCAGAAAGATAGGAGGAGAGCCAGGAGAGAGCAGTGTCCTTAATGCCTAGTGACTGGAGCCTAGAGAGTAGAAGATGGTGATCAACAGTGTCAAAAGCTGCAGATAGGTCAAGAAGAATGAGAAGAGAGTGGTCACCGTTACGTTTTGGTGTCAGAAGGTCATTGGTCACTTTGATGAGTGCAGTTTCAGTCAAATGTACAGGGTGGAAGCCGGACTGTGACGGGACTAGGAGGGAGTGAGTGGAGAGGTAACGGGTAAGGTGGGAGTAAACTAGGCGCTATATGCCACTATACAGTAAAATGACACTGACAGGTTAAAATAGAAAAGATAGAATACATGTATACACAGAATAGGTGTATATACTGTATATTGTGATGCAGTGACCCCTGTGACAGCTAGGGAGCACTGTATAGGCTTCCCAGGACATGCATGCAGGAGTTTCCTTTATTGTGATGGGGAAATGGTGAGTGGCAGGATTGTAAATGGCCGATATGTATCACAAGGGTGGGTGCCTTGTGATGGAAGCTGGGACGAGTGTTGATCAGCAGAGGTACTGCTGAGGGTTTGTTACTGTGTATCAGGGAAGCTTCCAGGTGACTTGGTGAGATGGGTGGGACCAGTCACCTACAAACCCACACAGGGACATTTGTCTGAACGCCCAATGTAAAGCCTGTATGTGTGTGGCTGTGTGTGGAATAGGACCTGTAGTGAGGTCATGACCATGTGATCCATACCTCACCTGTGAGTGTGGTTATATACCATATAATGTGCCTGAGGTCTAGTCACATGGAGAGAGAGTGTACCTGAATGGTTCAGGGTGCAAGGTCCTGGATGGTCAGTGTTTGAGAGAAGGATCGGATCCCTGGAGCACGTGCTGCGACCTTGGACCTGGTGAGGAGTAAGTGTTGGACAGTCTCAGGAGGGGACAGACGTCCTGAATAGCACCCGCTGAGACCCTGGACCTAGTGGCCGATGTGTTGGGAGACCCTGGGAGGAGGGTTGGATCCCTGAATAGCACCCGGTGAGCAAAACCAAAGAAAAAAACAATGTGTGTATATACCCTAATGAAAATAAATAAGTAAAAAAGCAAGTGCATTAAATAACATAGGGTACTTGGTAAACACTGTTTTGATCAAAAAAGTACAAAGATCAAAACAGTGTTTACCAAGTACCCTATGTTATTTAATGCACTTGCTTTTTTTCTTATTTATTTTCATTAGGGTATATACACACATTGTTTTTTTCTTTGGTTTTGCTTGCTTTTATGGCCAGTGTGAACATGCTTTTACATTATGCATGTCATTCAAGTCTACTCCAGTTCAGTTTTTTGTGTTTTTTTAGCACCCGGTGAGGCCTGTGTGTTGGACGGTTCCAAAGTGGGGACGGATGTCCTGAATAGCACACAGACACGTGTGTTTACAGAGTCAGTGATGGCACTGCATTGGGGGAGCTACTGTCCGTCTGTGGATCTGGACTGTCAGATGGCCTGGTGAGCAAGGCGCTGTCCGGGACGGTGATCCCAGTCCGGCAGCTTCCTCGGGAGAGAGAGTACTGATAGGAGTCAGTGTGCGGAGCAGGAGCTCCTAAGAGGTAACCCCTGGACAGGGTGAAATAACTGTTGGTGCATGTGAGGTTCTATGAATGTTAATGAACTGTTTGGCGTGCGGTCGCCCACGGTCAGTGAACAGAGAGGTCCAGCGTGTTTAGGGACTGCAAGGAAAAGCCATAACCTGTAAATGTTCTGGACTATGTGTTAAGCCTGTGAAGTGTAACATGGCCTACAGCAGTTTTTGATGTTTGAATAAACCAAAATGGACTGTTTATGTGGAAAAACCTGTGCCTGACCCTATTAATCTGCTGCCAAGTGAGTGTCCCCCAACACTAACAATAAGCGGTACCTTACATATGGTGGAGAATGCGGGCACTTTTGTAGCCTTGTTGCTAGGGGCAACGGACGAGGTCTACACACTCGGTTGCTAGGGGCAATGGTCCAGAAAGCAAGTGTGAGGTGTTTTGCTGTGACCCTGTGGGGTCACGACATTTTTTTTTTCTCTTCAAGTCAGCTTGCGGTGGTTCGGTGGGGTCACAAAGTTTTTTAGATTTTTTTTCCTCAAGTCAACTTGCGGTGGCTTGGTGGGGTCACGAAGGTGACAAGCGACTGGCTGTAACTCGGCGTGGTTACGGAGTTTGCTGTGGATCGGCGGGTCCACGAAGACGGAACAGTGGAAGCGTACACGGACTTGTGGCAGTGGGAGTTGCAGTTGCAAGTTGCAGCAAGAGGTTCTGCAGCAGCAGGAACTGCAGGGACACCAGCAGCTGCTTGTGAGCGACGGCTGGTGGTGCTGGTGGTTTGTGGCTACAGCAGGAGCTGTGGCAGTGCAGCAGGAGCTGGTAGGGTGTCATAGAGACGTCAGAGGTACAGACTGTGCAACCTCTTAAAGGGCCAGTACCAGTCCCAGCAAGACATTGTGTCTGTGCGAACGTGGACCTGAGACTGCCGTGGGGGATTCCACGGAGTGTATTCCGGAGAGGGGTGGTGTCCCTAAATGGGGTGGTGTCCCAAAAAAGGGGGTGGTAACCCTAACAGGGATGATTGCCCAAAAGGGGGTGGAGTCCCAAAAGGGGGTGGTAACCCATACAGGAATGACTGCCAAAAAGGGGGTGGAATCCCAAAAGGGGGTGGTATCCCAAAAGGGAGTAGTTGCCCAAAAGGGGGTGGAGTCCCAAAAGGGGGTGGTAACCCAAATTGGGGTGGTGGCAAAAAAAGAGGCGGCAGCGAAGGCGCAATAGGACTGTAGCTGGGAGCAGCGAAGTTCCTGCTATGCAGGCCCCTGCTATACTGTGGATAGCTCGGTCAGTGAACTGACACTACAGTGCCCCTTCTGGCTGGGTGGAGAATGGGTGATGGGATTGTTAGACCTGGGGAGTCGGGTGTCTGAGCTGAGGACCCCTCCTGGACGGTCTGTGTCACCTGGGACAGGGACGAGAGTGAATGGCTTTGGTGGGGATGATAAAGAACCTTTGACAGCATACCTCTACATTGACAAGACTGAGGGTTCCACGTACCATGAAGTGACAGTAGTCCCGGACTTACGGTGTACTATGGTAATAGGGCGGGACTTAGAAGCCCTGTGGGACTGGTGGACAAAAGGAGAAGTGTCTGAAGAAATAATGTGTGTGGGAGGTAGTGGTGTGGAAAGTGTGCCTCCTAAAGTTGACAGTCCCAAGTTTGGCATGACCAAAGGAAATGGTGGATGGGCCCAACTTAGTGACATGACGGTAGCAGCTATGCCCAAAAGTATGACCAGAGAGAAGGGTGCGTCGGCACAACTTACGGACATGATGTCACCTGACATGTACCACAGGGTGACTGATAGGGATGTGGTAATTAAAAAGAGTGGAGCTGACACCCAAACAGAGGGTGACTTGAGCGTTTACCACACTGTGGGGTGTGACACAGGTACTGGGCGTGACGGTGATATGTAATTGCCATTGGCAACCACTAGGGCTGAGGACAGTGTTTGTCAGACAGAAGCACGAACCCAGTGTAGTGACAGTACTCCACAGGGTGAAGGCAGCAGGACACTGGTAGTCAGACCAGAATGTGTGACCATTAAAGAGGAGAAGCTCGCCAATTTGACCGCTATCACCTGACAGCTAGAGGGTCAAGTTGACAAACTGACCAAGGAAGTGTGCACGTGGAAAGATAGAGATTACATTTTTCACCAGGTAGAAGCGCACATATGAAACTCAGAGAGAGAGAGCGAAGAGATCTGTCAACAGCTGGCGAAGGAATGTTTAAAGGTGGTGAGTATGGAAGTCGCCAACTCCACGCAGTGGGAGCGGCTGCACCTTCTAGAGTCTGAGCTGTCAGCATTCAAGGCTCTGAGACAAACGGCCGAGCACAGAGTGGATGAGCTGGAGAAAGAAGTCGTGGAGCTCAGAGGTCACCTGACAGCGTGGCAAGGTGGGAATAAGACCCTAGGGGAAGATGTGAAAGTGCTCAGAGAAGCAGTGAGAGGTCTTCTGCAAGAGGAGAAGGTGGTGGTCAAAAACTTACAGCGGCCGTGCCCAAGTGATATCAAGGCAGAAATGCCAATGCCTATCTTGGAAAAGGGTCCTGAAGACTGTAAATCTCAGGAAGTTTGTGAGCCAAAAGCTGAACAAGACAGTCATCGAGTCGGGGCAGATGTCTTGAGGGAAGTTGCTGTGGTAAACCAGGAGCCGTCTGTCCATGAAGAGAGAGAGGCTTTGCGCTTTAAGTGCGTGATGGAAGTACCCGAAGATGTGTGAGAAGCATGTGCCAGCGAGGGTGTGCATGACGCCTTTAAAAAGGCAGTAAAGGCCTATAGTGTGAATTGGGCACCAGAGACGGACCAGTTGGTGATACTGGCAGAGATTCGGAAGACACAGAGAAGAGGGTGGCTGTCCTGAAGGAGATGCACCTACAATGTCTCCGCACGAAACAGATTGTATTGCGTAATAAGAAAGCCGCTCGACATCTGGAGCTTGCAAGGGACACTCAAAGTTGGCTGGGCTTTGTGGAAGACATAATTCTGGTACCCAAAAATCTGGTGGGGGAAGTCGTTGGAAGACTTGGAAAGGTGATGCAGGAGATGGTAAATAGATCCCATGTGAAGAGAGTGAGGATCCCACCTGCTGGTGAAATCCAAGTGAAATCCAAGTAGCTGTTGAAAATGACATGGTTCCAGTCATTGTTGGCTCTGTGGAAAGCCTTAGGAACATCCAAATGGTCCTGGAATATCGAGTAACGTACCTATGAGAGGTAGAGCAGCTGATCCGGGAAAAAATGCAAAATTAAAGTACAGCTACAGGTGTTGGAAAGAAGAGGGCGACCGCTTCCAGCCCAAGAGATGGAGAAACGAGGGGCTTCTCTGGAAACTGTCAGTACGCGGTCTGAAGCAAAGAGGGTTAGAGGTGGTGACTCCTCTGTTAACTCAGGGCTTGGTAGCATAGGCAGGAGACCTGGTAGTGGCCGTAGCGACAAAGGGTCAGACTCAGACCAGCCAGTTAGCTCGACTGTACGTGGGACTTCTGGCCATACCAACCGGGAGAGCCAGCCATGGAGAGAAAGTTTGGGTGATGGGGTGTACGGCAGAAATGTGGAGACTAACAAGGGACTGGTAATACTATTGGACTGTGACCAAAGCTCAAGGCTGACATAAGGACCTCTTGGGGCGGGGGAGGCCTAACAGACGGACTCTGAAACGTTAAAGGATAAAATCCGATAATGTGTTGGTCACAGAGATTGATACAGTGACAGTGTTGGACTACGTCTTGGGAGCTGATGCTCAAAGACAACTAAGAGGGCCCTCTCGACTGGCAGGGCAAGGTGACATGGGTGCCCGGTCTCGAGGCCCCTGGTTTGTGACAAGTGTTCAACCCCACAAATTTGAGTAGACGGGGGTATGTGATGCAGTGACCCCTGTGACAGCTAGGGGGCACTGTATGGGCTTTCCAGGACATGCATGCAGGAGTTTCCTTTATTGTGATGGGGAAATGGTGAACGGCAGGATTGTAAATGGCCGATGTGTATCACAAGGGTGGGTGCCTTGTGATGGAAGCTGGAACGTGTGTTGATCAGCAGAGGTACTGCTGAGGGTTTGTTACTGTGTATCAGGGAAGCTTCCAGGTGACTTGGTGAGATGGGTGAGACCAGTCACCTACAAACCCACACAGGGACATTTGTCTGAACGCCCAATGTAAAGCCTGTATGTGTGTGGCTGTGTGTGGAATAGGACCTGTAGTGAGGTCATGACCATGTGATCCATACCTCACCTGTGGGTGTGGTTATTCATCATATAATGTGCCTGAGGTCTGGTCACATAGAGAGAGAGTGTGTACCTGAATGGTTCAGGGTGCAAGGTCCTGGATGGTCAGTGTTGAGAGAAGGATCGGATCCCTGGAGCACATGCTGCGACCTTGGACCTGGTGAGGCGTGAGTGTTGGACGGTCTCAGGAGGGGACAGACGTCCTGAATAGCACCCGCTGAGGCCCTGGACCTAGTGGCCAGTGTGTTGGGAGACCCTGGGAGGAGGGATGGATCCCTGAATAGCACCCGGTGAGGCCTGTGTGTTGGACGGTTCCAAAGTGGGGACGGACGTCCTGAATAGCACACAGACAGGCCACTTGTGTTTGAAGAGTCAGTGATGGCCCTGCATTGGGGGAGCTACTGTCCGTTTGTAGATCTGGACTGTCAGATGGCCTGGTGAGCAAGGCGTTGTCTGGGACGGTGATCCCAGTTCCTATCCAGAGGTCAGTTCACACCAGGCAGTCAGTATAGTGACCCATTCAATCTGAGATCACCTTGTCGCTGGTGAATGGGCTCACATCTTTTGGCCAAATTTTGTGCTAAGTATCTCATAGGCTTTTCTAGATTACAAAAGCCATTATGCTATTCATATTTCACTTATTTGATATGCCTTACAAAAGCTATTATGAAATGTATTACTAAAGCCATTTTGCTATTCGTATTTCATATTTGGTGTGCTACTAGAGTTGAGCGACTTTTGGTTTTTTAGGGTCGCGTTTCGTTTCGTGAAACCCAACTTTTCCAAAAGTCGGGTCGAGCAAGATCGTCCGATTATAGGGAAAAGTCGGGGTCGTCCCGAAACACGAAACCCAATGTAAGTCAATGGGGAATAAAAGTCGGCAGTGAGAGGAGGACAGGAAACACACCTACAGTGCCCATTTGAATGCCAAAAGCATCAATTCTTCTTACTTAAGCTTGTCAACCTTAATTAACTTCATAATACAAGTTACGCACTGAAAAATGGGGGTTATTTGGCTAAAGTTGTGGGGGGGTAGGGCTGGCTCCAGGTTTTCATGTGCCCTGGGCGAAAGAGCGCCCCTTTAACACATAGCACAACTCATCATGCTCCGATACGGCAGAGAAATAGCGGTATAGTACAATGAAAAATACTTCACTTTTTACATCTCATGACGAGGCCCATCTATTTCTCCATACAGAATCATTGGTCCCATATAATGTTTGAAACAGTATATGATGAGCTCCACATAATGCTACAGTATATGTTGGTCCCCATGGATGAAGCTCCACTGTCTTATGGGCCCAAATAATGCTCCAAACATAATGGGCCCCATTTCTAATGCTCTAGTGTATAATGGGCCCTGTAAATGCTGCTCCAGTGTCTGATGTCCACCTTTGGAATGTTCCAGTGTATGGTGGGCACCATCTATCATTCTCCAGAGTATAGTGCTCCCCAAAAATTGCTGTCCCAACATTGAAAACAATCAAATAAGTCTCCTCGCTAGGGAATCCCTGTACTTGTCTGGACTCCTCGTCGTCCCCATCTTCCATCTCACTGCACAGTATTTCAACTTTGCAAGTGCTGTGATCCTGAGCAAGCAGGGGGGGGGCCCACTCGTTGGCGACGGCACTGGCACAGGGCCCCTGATAGTACGGTGGTGTGTCTGATGGCGGGTGGGCCGAACCTGCACTTTCATGTGCAGCTTCCTCTTTGTCACCGTGTAAGATGGAACTGTATATGGGAAGGGTAACCTGAGTTTCATCAGGGTCAGATTCAGGCCGTGTAGCGTGCGAGGGGAATGTAGTGGTCTGGGTCAATGTACCAGCAGATTCATCGAGCAGTGGCTGGGCATCAGTGCACTTGTGTCGCCCCCAGGAGTACGGTCGCCACAGTGGCATTACCTTCTTCCTAGGGAGTGTGATGTCATGCTTGGGAGCAACGAACGATCTCTCTAGCAGGTTAACTGATTGGGCGGCGTTATTCCCACGAGTCATGACCCTCCAAACAGCGTTCATGAAGGCAAAGTGTTTGTTTTACGTGGGCAGTATGGTTGCAAAGCTGAACCTTAAAGGAATGTCCAGAAGGGCACCACCAGGAGTGGAGCCTACGGTTAAATTCGACTCCACCTGGGAAACCTCAACCATGCCAGCTACAGAACAGATGCACACATTGCAAGCTTAATTCCGTTAACGAACGAGACTCCGTCATGCCCCGCGGTCCGAGTCCGGCTTACTAGAGGGACACGTGAGGCACTGGCACATGAGATTGGCCAATAACTGGTGTGTCATGCCATTACATGTCCGTGGCTGCATGTGCGCTACACTGAAAAGGCCAGCGTTTGTCGCTTACAGGTGCAGATAACCCGCTGAACAACGTTAGTGATGGGGATCACTGATGACAATTATTACCCGCGAACAATGATTTCCCAGTAAGTGCAGGTCAACCGCAGTTCCGGAATTAGGCCTAACCGTCATTCCTGAAAAAATGAAAAACTTACGTGTGCAAACCACAGGTGCTGTAGCTTGCTTAACAGCTCGCCAGCCGTTCTCACGCCCAGCATGGATTGCACGTGATTGCACAAAGGTTAGAAAGGGTACCGTATCCCCGGATAACATGTATGGATAGCGTACACATTCAAAATATATGTCTGTACATCAGGAGGCAGGCTCAGACGGTGTTAGGCCCAGTATGGATTGCACGTGATTGCACAAAGGTTAGAAAGGGTACCGTATCCCTGGATAACATGTATGGATAGCGTACACATTCAAAATATATGTCTGTACATCAGGAGGCAGGCTCAGATGGTGTTAGGCCCAGTATGGATTGCACGTGATTGCACAAAGGTTAGAAAGGGTACCGTATCCCTGGATAACATGTATGGATAGCGTACACATTCAAAATATATGTCTGTACATCAGGAGGCAGGCTCAGACGGTGTCAGGCACAGTATGGATTTGACGGCCCAGATTACACAGCGGAGGAGCAGGGAGAGGTAAAGATTGCAAATGCTGGGGCCCTGCCCAAGCAAGGGGGGCCCACTCGTGGGCGTCGGTACTGGCACTGGGCCCCTCATAGTACGGCGGTGTGTCTGACGGCGGGTGTGCACCACCACCGTCAGAGACACTTGATTGCACTATGAGGGACCCTGTGCCAGTGCCCGCACCCAAGAGTCGGCCTACCCACCTGTCCAGGGCAACGGCACTCGCATGGTGTCGTGCGCTAGGTGGTGACCCCGGCCATGGGGGGGAGGCAGCACAGTTAGGGAGTTTTAGAAAGTGGCATATGTTGATGTTGGACATTCAGCTGATGCAAAAGGCAAAATAGGTGAAGTCCCAGGAAGAGGTGGACCAAAGCAAGCCATTTTTCTGTCACCCTATGTGTCATCAGGGGAAGGTGGGACAAAATCCTTGGAAACCCATGCATGGTTCATTTTAATGAAGGTTAGATCATCCACATTTTGGGTTAACAGACGGGTCCTTTTTTCTGTCAGGATTGATCCAGCTGCACTGAAGACTCTTTCCGATAGCACACTTGCAGCTGGGCAAGCGAGCTCCTGTAAGGCATATTGGGCCAATTCAGGCCAGGTGTCCAGTTTAGCGGCCCAATAGTCAAAGGGGAATGACCTGTGTGGGAGAACATCGATATGGGAGGAAAAGTAGTTTGTAACCATAGTTGACAACTGCTGTCTCCTGTCACTTTCCATCGATGCAGTATTACCAGTTGTGTGAGCGGTATTTGAAAAATCAGTCCACAACATTGTCATGAAACCCCTGTCTCCAACGCCACTTCTGCTGTGTGCACCACGAACACCTCTGCCAAGCTGCCCCCGGCCCGTACGGCTCGTGTGAGAACCATCACCGCTGCTGTGTGCTGGGAATGCCTCAAGCAACCGATTTACCAGAGTTGCTTGTTTATTAGCCAATATTAGGTCAAGGTTCTCCTGTGGCATGATGTTTTGTAATTTGCCTTTATAGCGTGGATCCAGGATGCTGGCCAACCAGTAGTCGTCATCGTTCATCATTTTGGCAATGCGTGGGTCCCTTTTTAGGATCTGCAAGGCATAATCTGACATGTGGGCCAATGTTCCCGGTGTCAATGATGCACTGCGAGTGCTGGGTGGAGGAGAACTTTCTGGCAAATCCACATCCCTCCAGTCACGCACAAACCCTGTACCAGACCTTGCCAGGCCAACATTTTCACTTGCCCCACGAGATGCATCCTCCTCCCCTAAGTAATCATCCCCATCATCCTCCTCCTCCTCTTCTTCCTCCTCCACCTCGTCCAGGAGAGGTCCCTGAGCAGACAATGGCTGAATGTCATCAAGGATTCCCTCCTCCTCTTCCTCCTCATCAACATTGGCTGCAGACGCCTGCTCCTTAAGGTGCATCAAAGTTTGCATGAGCAGACGCATAAGTGGGATGCTCATGCTTAGGATGGCGTCGTCTGCGCTTACCAGCCGTGTGCATTCCTCAAAACACTGAAGGACTTTACAGAGGTCTTTCAGCTTCGACCACTGCACACCTGTCAACTCCATGTCTGCTCTCAAAGTGCCTGGCTGTGTATCCTCCCACAAATGCATTATGGCCTGCCTCTGCTCGCACAGCCGCTCCACCATGTGCAGGGTGGAGTTCCACCTTGTTGCAATGTCGATAATGAGGCGGTGGTTGGGAAGGTGGAGCAATCGCTGCAGCTTCTGCATACGAACGGAGTGTACAGGCGACCGGCGGATGTGCGCGCACAGTCTTCGCACCTTATGGAGCAGGGCTGTTAACTCCGGATAATTTTTGAGGAAGCACTGCACCACCAGGTTCAAGGTGTGAGCCAAGCAAGGTATGTGGCTGAGTTTTGAAAGGGCTATGGCTGCCACAAAGTTACGGCCGTTATCACTAACTACCTTGCCTGCCTCAAGATGTACACTGCCCAGCCATGACTCAGTTTGTCGCTTCAAGTACTCGGCCAGCACCTCGGCGGTGTGTCTGTCGCCCAAACACATCATCTGCAACACAGCCTGCTGACGCTTTCCACTAGCTGCTCGATAGGGGGACACATCGTGTGCAACAGTGGCAGCTGCAGATGGAGTGCTCGTACGACTGCGCTCTGTGGACGAGCTTTCGCTTCTGGAGGAGGAGGAGGAGGAGGGTCGAACGCCTACAGCCAACTGTTTCCTATACCGTGGGCTAGGCAGCACTGTCCCACCACCGCTGTCCCCTGTGGACCCTGCATCCACCACATTAACCCAGTGCGCAGTGATGGACACGTAACGGCCCTGGCCATGCTGACTGGTCCATGCATCAGTTGTGAGGTGCACCTTTCCGCTCACTGACTGCTTGAGTGCATGGACAATGTGGTCTTTCACATGATGGTGGAGGGCTGGGATGGCTTTGCGAGAGAAGAAGTGGCGACTGGGTAGGTCATAGCGTGGTACTGCATAGGCCATGAGTTCGCGGAAAGCTGCGCTTTCCACCAACCGAAAGGGCATCATCTCAAACGAGATTAGTTTGGCAATGTGGGCGTTCAAACCCAGTGTACGCGGATGAGAGACTGAGTACTTTCTTGACCTACTCAGTGTCTGGGAGGGTGAGCTGGACTTGAGAGCTGCATATGGTGGAAGTAGCGGTGGACAGGGCGGACTGAGAGAGGGTTGATGATGGTGATGGAGTTGGTGTTCTTTCTGATGGCCTAGAATCAGTCTCTTTCGTTGATATAACAGTGGGATTCCCTGACTGCTGTGGCCTTGCAACGACACCTCAACATTTGCTGCTGTGCTAACCGGTGGGCTTACAGTGGGGGAAACAATGTAGAGTTGCTGACTACCTTCGTTGTGATCAGTTGCACATGTGGCACTTGAGGTTTGGTGTTGTGTCCACCCATGCAAGTGCATGCTGGTTAAATGTCTAAGCATGCAACTGGTATTCAAATTTTTCAGATTTTTCCCTCGGCTAAAGGTCTTTGCGCACTTCTTACAGATAACCTTGGCCTGATCATGAGGATTTTGTTCAAAAAAGTGCCACACTGCACTCTTCCTACTTTGGCAGACATTTTGCGGCCTAGCACGCTGTGATCTTTTGACCCTCTGGACAAGCTGTCCAGCAACTCTTTTGATGTTTGGAACCTGTCTTTGGAGTGCTCCGGGCCTGCCAGATAACAGCTGTTGCGATGTCGATGTCTGCTGTGGATGCTCCTCATCTGAGCTATTGGAAGCAGCACCCTCTTCCCCCAATGGATGCCAATCTGGGTCAACAACTGGGTCATCCATCACCTCCTCTTCTATGTCATGTGCACCTTCCTCTGTGTCACCGTGTATGGTGGTATAGTGTGCGGGAAGGGGCACCTGAGTCTCATCAGGGTCAGAATCTGGCTCTGTACACTGCAAGGACAATGTAGTGCTCTGAGTGAATGTACCAGCAGAATCATCCATCAGCGGCTGTGCATCAGTGCACTCCATGTCAGATTCATCTTGGCCTGGGTAATTCACCATTTGACTTGATAATCCAGGCATGGTATGTGAAAACAGCACGTGATTGCACAAAGGTTAGAAAGGGTACCGTATCCCCGGATAACATGTATGGATAGCGTACACATTCAAAATATATGTCTGTACATCAGGAGGCAGGCTCAGACGGTGTTAGGCCCAGTATGGATTGCACGTGATTGCACAAAGGTTAGAAAGGGTACCGTATCCCTGGATAACATGTATGGATAGCGTACACATTCAAAATATATGTCTGTACATCAGGAGGCAGGCTCAGACGGTGTTAGGCCCAGTATGGATTGCACGTGATTGCACAAAGGTTAGAAAGGGTACCGTATCCCTGGATAACATGTATGGATAGCGTACACATTCAAAATATATGTCTGTACATCAGGAGGCAGGCTCAGATGGTGTTAGGCCCAGTATGGATTGCACTCCATGGAGTAATCAGTAGTATGGCCTGCGTCATCCTTCAATCTTGGTTGGGGTGAAGGACACAAGGAAAGGTGTGGTTCATGAACATGAGCCTCCAATGACGACTCAGTGCTTTTACTTTTTACAACTGAAGAAGAGGAGGCGATAGAGCTGGAGGCTGAGTCAGCAATGTAAGACAAAACTTTTTCCTGATGCTCTGGCTTTAAAAGCGGTTTGCCAACTCCTAGAAAACTAAGCGTTCGAGGCCTTATGTAGCCAGACGATGACGCAGGCTCAACACCTCCTGCATTCGGTCCTATTTTGCTCTTGCCACTACCATCAGATCCACCACCAACACCATCATTACCAGCTGCCAACCCCCGCCCAATTCCACGGCCTCTTCCACCAGCTTTCCTCATTTTTGGTAGAAATGTAGACAAATTCCAACAAACTATATAGTAATGTAAAACAAGGTACAAGGTGTCTATAGGACAGGGGAGATTTTGAATTTCTGCAGACACTTGTGGACACTGGACACTTTTGGATTGTGTGAGGCCCACTGATATCTGAGCACTATGTGACAGGCTCGATGGCACAGCTGTGACAAAAGTGACGAGAGGATAAGGGAGATTTTGAATTTCTGCAGACACTTGTGGACACTTTTGGATTGTGTGAGGCCCACTGATATCTGAGCGCTATGTCACAGGCTCGATGGCACAGCTGTGACAAAAGTGACGAGAGGATAAGGGAGATTTTGAATTTCTGCAGACACTTGTGGACACTTTTGGATTGTGTGAGGCCCACTGATATCTGAGCGCTATGTGACATGCTCGATGGCACAGCTGTGACAAAAGTGACGAGAGGATAAGGGAGATTTTGAATCTCTGCACACACTTGTGGACACTTTTGGATTGTGTGAGGCCCACTGATATCTGAGCGCTATGTGACAGGCTCGATGGCACAGCTGTGACAAAAGTGACGAGAGGATAAGGGAGATTTTGAATTTCTGCAGACACTTGTGGACACTTTTGGATTGTGTGAGGCCCACTGATATCTGAGCGCTATGTGACAGGCTCGATAGCACAGCTGTGACAAAAGTGACGAGAGGATAAGGGAGATTTTGAATTTCTGCAGACACTTGTGGACACTTTTGGATTGTGTGAGGCCCACTGATATCTGAGCGCTATGTCACAGGCTCGATGGCACAGCTGTGACAAAAGTGACGAGAGGATAAGGGAGATTTTGAATTTCTGCAGACACTTGTGGACACTTTTGGATTGTGTGAGGCCCACTGATATCTGAGCGCTATGTGACAGGCTCGATGGCACAGCTGTGACAAAAGTGACGAGAGGATAAGGGAGATTTTGAATTTCTGCAGACACTTGTGGACACTTTTGGATTGTGTGAGGCCCACTGATATCTGAGCGCTATGTGACAGGCTCGATGGCACAGCTGTGACAAAAGTGACGAGAGGAGAAGGGAGATTTTGAATTTCTGCAGACACTTGTGGACACTTTTGGATTGTGTGAGGCCCACTGATATCTGAGCGCTATGTCACAGGCTCGATGGCACAGCTGTGACAAAAGTGACGAGAGGATAAGGGAGATTTTGAATTTCTGCAGACACTTGTGGACACTTTTGGATTGTGTGAGGCCCACTGATATCTGAGCGCTATGTCACAGGCTCGATGGCACAGCTGTGACAAAAGTGACGAGAGGATAAGGGAGATTTTGAATTTCTGCAGACACTTGTGGACACTTTTGGATTGTGTGAGGCCCACTGATATCTGAGCGCTATGTGACAGGCTCGATGGCACAGCTGTGACAAAAGTGACGAGAGGATAAGGGAGATTTTGAATTTCTGCAGACACTTTTGGATTATGTGAGGCCCACTGATATCTGAGCGCTATGTGACAGGCTCGATGGCCCAGCTGTGACAAAAGTGACTAGAGGATAAGGGAGATTGGATTGCTTTTAAAAAAGCAGTTTGCGGAGCAGTGGGTAAACAGCAATGCAGGAATGTCAGGAAGCCTTAGAAGGCAGCCCAACAACCAACACCACTGATACACCACTATATAGCCTCCCCTTGCACTGCACACACAGTGACTGGTGTGTTGTACAGGCCAAATTGCTAGCAGCAGAAGCAGTTTTTTTTTCTTCTCAGCAGGACAAAAAAAAAAAAATTGGGATTGCTTTTAAAAAAGCAGTTTGCGGAGCAGTGGGTAAACAGCAATGCAGGAATATCAGGAAGCCTTAGAAGGCAGCCCAACAACCAACACCACTGATACACCACTATATAGCCTCCCCTTGCACTGCACACACAGTGACTGGTGTGTTGTACAGGCACAATCGCTAGCAGCAGAAGCAGTTTTTTTTTCTTCTTCCCTGCCTAACACTCTCCCTACAGAATCAGCAGCAACCTCTCCCTATGCTAAGATCGGCAGAAGTAAGATGGCGGTCGGCGTGCACGCCCTTTTATACCCCCTGTGACGCCCACCAAAGCAAGCCAATCACTTGCATGCCCTTCTGAATGATGGTGGTGACCTCTGCCTATGTCATCACGTTGCCCACAGTGTCCGTGGATCCTGATTGGCTGAAAAAGAGCGCAAAACAAACTTTTGAAACGCGACTTTGGCGCGTAAGTCGCCGACCTCGTGGCCGACCTCATCCTAGGGTCGGGTTTCGTTTCATGAAACCCGACTTTGCCAAAAGTCGGTGACTTTTGAAATTTTTCGACCCGTTTCGCTCAACTCTATGTGCTACCATTTTCTCATTTAATATGCAAGTTGCCTTTTGGTATGCACCTATTCAGACTAGTTCTAGATGTGCCGTCAGTTTTTTCTATTACTTGGTGATCCCAGTTCGGCAGCTTCCTCGAGACAGAGAGTACTGACAGGAGTCAGTGTGCAGAGCAGGAGCTCCTAAGAGGTAACCCCTGAACAGGGGGAAATAACTGTTGGTGCATGTGAGGTTCTATGAACGCTAATGAACTGTTTGGCATGCGTTCGCCCACGGTCAATGAACAGAGAGGTCCAGCGTGTTTTGGGACTGCAAGGAAAAGCCATAACCTGTAAATGTTCTGGACTATGTGTTAAGCCTGTGAAGTGTAACATGGCCTACAGCAGTTTATGATGTTTGAATAAACCAAAATGGACTGTTTATGTGGAAAAACCTGTGCCTGACCCTATTAATCTGCTGCCAAGTTTGTGTCCCCAACACTAACAATAAGCGCTACCTTACACAATATATATATATATATATATATATATATATATATATATATATATATATATATATATATAATGCAAAAAATTTTTTTGGCACAGCCAGCTCACCGCTTTGAAGAAAACCAAGTCCAGCCTGTGGTAGCAGTTCGCATGGAAAACAGATTGGGATAAATCCTTGCATGTAAAAGAAATAGTATGGTTTCTCCAGCGATCAGTCCAATGGTGGGGTAAAATATAACTTTTATTTTTCCATTAAAAAGGTTCCATGTTTCTTCAGTAACAATTTTGCATATAGTCAATCCCTTTTGGACGACATGTTTCGACACTACATGTGTCTTCCTCCAGGTCCAAGTGAGGAATGAATCAAAACCGCATATATAGTATGAAGCCAGGGAAAAACACCACTGAATTTCTGGGTGTTACCCTTTCTAGAAACTAGCTGGTGTGTATAGGAGATTCCAAGTGGATTTAGTTCAACCAAATTAACCCTATAACCAGCAGTAAGCCTTTGCGGTGTTGTTCCATCCCCAAGGACTTCACCAACATGAAAAAAATGTTGGTGAAGTCCTTGGGGATGGAACAACACCGCAAAGGGATTGACTACATGCAAAATTGTTACTGAAGAAACATGGAACCTTTTTAATGGAAAAATAAAAGTTATATTTTACCCCACCATTGGACTGATCGCTGGAGAAACCATACTATTTCTTATATATATATATATATATATATATATATATATATATATATATATATATCACTGTGTATATACAGTGGGGAAAAAAAGTATTTAGTCAGTCAGCAATAGTGCAAGTTCCACCACTTAAAAAGATGAGAGGCGTCTGTAATTTACATCATAGGTAGACCTCAACTATGGGAGACAAACTGAGAAAAAAAAATCCAGAAAATCACATTGTCTGTTTTTTTTTTCATTTTATTTGCATATTATGGTGGAAAATAAGTATCTGGTCAGAAACAAAATTTCATCTCAATACTTTGTGATATATCCTTTGTTGGCAATGACAGAGGTCAAACGTTTTCTGTAAGTCTTCACAAGGTTGCCACACACTGTTGTTGGTATGTTGGCCCATTCCTCCATGCAGATCTCCTCTAGAGCAGTGATGTTTTTGGCTTTTCGCTTGGCAACACGGACTTTCAACTCCTTCCAAAGGTTTTCTATAGGGTTGAGATCTGGAGACTGGCTAGGCCACTCCAGGACCTTGAAATGCTTCTTACGAAGCCACTCCTTCATTGCCCTGGCGGTGTGCTTTGGATCATTGTCATGTTGAAAGACCCAGCCACGTTTCATCTTCAATGCCGTTGCTGATGGAAGGAGGTTTGCACTCAAAATCTCACGATACATGGCCCCATTCATTCTTTCATGTACCCGGATCAGTCGTCCTGGCCCCTTTGCAGAGAAACAGCCCCAAAGCATGATGTTTCCACCACCATGCTTTACAGTAGGTATGGTGTTTGATGGATGCAACTCAGTATTCTTTTTCCTCCAAACACGACAAGTTGTGTTTCTACCAAACAGTTCCAGTTTGGTTTCATCAGACCATAGAACATTCTCCCAAAACTCCTCTGGATCATCCAAATGCTCTCTAGCAAACTTCAGACGGGCCCGGACATGTACAGGCTTAAGCAGTGGGACACGTCTGGCACTGCAGGATCTGAGTCCATGGTGGCGTAGTGTGTTACTTATGGTAGGCCTTGTTACATTGGTCCCAGCTCTCTGCAGTTCATTCACTAGGTCCCCCCGCGTGGTTCTGGGATTTTTGCTCACCGTTCTTGTGATCATTCTGACCCCACGGGGTGGGATTTTGCGTGGAGCACCAGATCGAGGGAGATTATCAGTGGTCTTGTATGTCTTCCATTTTCTAATTATTGCTCCCACAGTTGATTTCTTCACTCCAAGCTGGTTGGCTATTGCAGATTCAGTCTTCCCAGCCTGGTGCAGGGCTACAATTTTGTTTCTGGTGTCCTTTGACAGCTCTTTGGTCTTCACCATAGTGGAGTTTGGAGTCAGACTGTTTGAGGGTGTGCACAGGTGTCTTTTTATACTGATAACAAGTTTAAACAGGTGCCATTACTACAGGTAATGAGTGGAGGAAAGAGGAGACTCTTAAAGAAGAAGTTACAGGTCTGTGAGAGCCAGAAATCTTGATTGCTTGTTTCTGACCAAATACTTATTTTCCACCATAATATGCAAATAAAATGAAAAAAAAACAGACAATGTGATTTTCTGGATTTTTTTTTCTCAGTTTGTCTCCCATAGTTGAGGTCTACCTATGATGTAAATTACAGACGCCTCTCATCTTTTTAAGTGGTGGAACTTGCACTATTGCTGACTGACTAAATACTTTTTTTCCCCACTGTATATATATATATATATTTATTTATTTATGTCAGTGACACATATATATATATATATTTGATAGAGATATAGATAGTAGAATAGCCGATAATTCAATTGTCGGCTTCTGTAAAATAATTGCAAAGCCGACAGGATATGACACATGGTTTACATACAGTAAAGCATTGCATATCATTTTGATTTACATATGTCCCTGACTACTAATGTAATTAGTGTATGTGTGTAAAAATTTGTAGGTGTTAAATTAAAGAATTAAATCACGTAAAAAAATTGCGTGGGCTCTGCATATAGGAGAACATACATTCACTCCTTCACTACATTTTTTGTATACAAACATGGATCAGCTTGAGATCTTTTAAATCCTACATCCATCACAACTTTGTTCATTTTCAAGTTCCATGCTCTTGCAGATCCATTGATGTTGGCGCACCTTTGGCTTCTGACATTCCAAACTGGTTTAGTATTGCGGAAATGTTAGAACTTTGGTTGAGAAAACTCCCATCTTCCTCTCTCTAGATTTGGATTCCCAAAAATATATCACATTTCTAAGGTCCTTAGTCTCAAAGTGCTGGTTAAGAATTTCACCTAACTTTGCAATTTCCTTTTCATCTTGATAAGACATGATTACATTATCTACATATAGGAGAACATACATCCACTTCTTCGCTACATTTTTCATATACAAACATGGATCAGTTTGAGATCTTTTAAAGCCTTCGTCCATCAAAACTTTGTTAATTTTTGAGTTCCATGCTCTTTCTAACTGCTTAAGTCCATAGAGAGATTGTTGCATTTTGCAAACAAGGTGCTCTTCACCTTTTTAACATATTCCTCGGGTTGGCTCATGTACCACTCTTTGTCAATGTCACCATGCAGGTGTAGGAGGAGAGGCCTCCGCCGAGTACCCGGGCCGGAACCGAGGGGTCCGTCTTCCAGGTTCCTGGGGTATCTGTTTCCAGGGAGCAGAGCTACGGGATGGACTGCTGAGACTGACAGGGCAGTTGGGGGGAGGAGTCCAGAGAAGAGGGGTGGAGAGGGCCAGACTGTGTGAGTCAGCAGAACGAGGGAGAAGGAGGTGGAGACTTGGGGAGGGCCAGAGAGTGAGAGCCACGAGCAGCTTCCAGAGAGGAGGACAGCGACAGGAGGGAGACTCTCGGTGGACCACAGGGAGACGGCGCCGAGCTTACCGACAAAAGAAGACTGCTGCCTCACTCCAGCTCTCGGCTGCGGCCTACTCGCAGCCGTCCGCGGCCGACGCGCCTCACTCCAGCTCGCAGCTGCGACCTCCTCGCTGCTGCCCGCAGTCACCGCCGCTGCACTCCTGACCACGGCGGTGACTCCTCCTTTGCCGCCCGCAGCTGCCACCGCCCCGCTCTAGTCCGCGGTAGAGACTTGGCCTGTGCCCGCTGCGGATCCTCCAGTGCAGCCTCAGACTGCGCCTGTGGCCTATCAACTGCCACTTATCACTGCCACTGCCAGTCCCTGTCAGGGAGTTGCGGCCTCCCCTCTCCCACTCCCAGGTGGTATCCCGCTGCCTCCGCTGGGGGACATCCCACCAAAGAACTCTCCGCGGGCTTGTTGTGCCCCTACTCCTCCTGGGCGGAATGCCCGAAGACTACGCCAGATCTTCAGCGGCTGGGCCCAGTGGCTGCGATGCAGGATGCAGACACACCGTGGAACAGAATGCCGGGGGTCATCAGAACGGATAAGTGATACATAGTGACTAAGGACCCGTAGTCGGCCATTCCGCGGCCATATAGTGACCGGTCTTTGCCGGATTAGTAGTGTTCTCCCAATCCTTGTTTATGTGTATTGGCTCCCTGCGAGGACAACTACCGTTATTCTGTTGGTTGCATAACAATAGCCCTAACGGCATTTATCTATAAAAGTTAACGTTTAAAGTCATTTCTGTCTCGCGTCTCGTCACTGCATCCTGCGTACCTGCTATTATCACATTTGGCGTAGTTGGCAGGATGCAGTCTCCGAGCGCGGACAGTGGCACCCCAGGCAAGAGCGGGGACATAGTCACAGCAAGCAACCAGGGACCCTGGTCCAGCATTTCTCTGGAGGCTATGATAAACAACCTGCCCAGGTTCTCAGGCTCCAACATCATGCTGTGGAGCTGGACAGAGTGAATGCGAGGCCTCTTCCGAATGCATCCGATGACCCCTGACCTGGAAGCCGAGGTAGCTCTCATGGCATTAGAAGGGGAGGCCTGGGATTCAGTAATGTTGGGGCACCCGGGACACCGCAACACCTTTGCTAGGGTCTTGCGGATACTAGAAGAAACCCATGGGGATCCGACAGATGTGGGAGAGTTGAGGACCCGGTTATTCAGTCGAATGCAGGGAGAGGGGGAGACTATCACCCAGTATATGAATGTCCTCCAGGAGTTATACACGGCCATCGAGCGGAAGGATGGCGTAAGGGTAGGACCCATCGACATTACCCTACGCGACTTGTTAGTGACTGGACTCCGAGACCCATTGATAAAGCAGGCACTACGGGAGCAGGTCCGAGTGAACCCACATTTAGCTTTCTCTGAGGTGGGGAGTCAGGCGCATGCATGAGAGCAGGAGCAGGGAATGACGGCCCCCGTGAGGAAGGTCTGGAGTGTGGAGGCTGCTGTGACTGCTGTCGGAGAGCCCCAATGGATAGAAGAGATCAAACAAGAGCTGAAGGACATCAGGGGTGAGTTGGCCGAAGTGAAGAGCAGAACCGAGGTCACGTCTGGGTGGCCTAGTTTCAATTCCGGGCCCTGTTGGCCTCGCAATGCTCGGAGAGGCCGGCCCTCACATCCCCAGTGCTATGAGTGCAGGGAGCTGGGCTACTTCACACGAGAGCGTCCGCGGCGTGGGAGGCGCCCACCCCGGCCGCCATTAAACTAGAGGGCTCCGGGCTGGGGGAACGCCGCTCGGAGCCAGAAGCCACGACATGGGGTGGTGGAAGTCCCGAAGATCTGGTCGCAAAGTGTCCGGTGGTATGGGCAGAAGTCGAGGGCCATGCCATACGGTGCCTAGTGGACACGGGGTCGCAAGTAACGACCATGCCTGCAACTTACTTTCAGCAGCATTTCCCTGAGGCAGTGAGACCCCAGTGGGGACCCATGATAAAACTGGTAGCCGCCAATCAATTACCGGTCCCTGTCGCCGGGGTGGTTTGGGTGCAGATGATGCTGTGTAGCAAATCCCTTGGACACCAGGGAGTGATCCTGACTCATGGAGAAACCAATGACAAACATCCAGTTATCCTGGGCATGAACATCCTGCGGGACTTTGGCAATTTACTCCTCAATGACCCCATGCAAGGGACTCTGAACCAGTGGGGTTCTTGACGGTGGACTATGTGACCATTGGCCCTGCATACCAAGGGTATGAGCATTGTCTAGTCATGGTGGATCACTTCACCAAATTTGCCGTGGTAACCCCCGCCCGAGATCAAACTGCGGAGTCAGCCGCCTATGCAATCTGCAAGAACTTTATCCAAGTGTACGGCTGCCCTCAACGGATACATGCAGATCAGGGAGCATGCTTCCTGGGGAAGGTCATGGAGGAGCTACATATTCTTTATGGTATCAATAAATCTCGGACCACACCATACCACCCACAGGGAAATGGGGCCTGCGAGCGCTTTAATCGGACACTAATTCAAATGTTGTGCACCCTGGAGAGTGACCGGAAGGCCCGCTGGCCTGAGTATGTCCCTGAACTAGTGTGGGTCTATAACAACCGGGTGCACCGAGTTTCCGGCTATACCCTCTACTCACTGCTATTCGGGCGAGAAGGCAAAGGGATCACGGAGTTAGAACTAAAGCCGGAGGAACCCCAACCCTGGTCTGGAGTGTCATCATGGGTCCGAAACCACCGACACCGGCTACAGAACCTTCACCGCATTGTCCAGACCAAACTCCAGGACCTAGAGCACCCAGGGGGGACTCTACTTCCACCCACCGACTTTCAGACCGGGCATCGAGTACTTGTACTAGACCAGCTCCCCCAGAACAAGCTAGAACCCCGGTGGGATGAGAGTCCTTACTGAGTATTGCGCCGAATAAGCCCCGATGAGCCTGTGTATGAGATACGACCTGAAAGGGACGGGGCACTTCCCACTCGTGCTGTGCACCGTAATATGTTGCGGCGCTGTACATCCAACAATCTCGTGCAACCCGAACCCACTCCTCAGGCACCTGAACCAATGCCCACGGTCTGGGACCTAGATGACAAAGAAGATAGCCCAGCGGTACAAGCGGGCCATCCAAGGAGCAATATCTCAGCAAGTCACGCCAGCCCACCAGAATCGGCCAGCCCACCACCGGCCACCAAACCAGAAAGCTCCACCACAGTCGAACTAAGACGCTCCGAGTGGTCAACAGCCGGCAAACCCCCTGAACGCTATGAACAGGATCAGTTCGTATGGCAACAGGAACTTTTGTCTCAAAAGGCAAACCCAAGCCTACCAAGACCCTCACCCGAGGACTGGCGAGCATACAGGATAGGGGAGTGTAAGAGGAGAGGCCTCCGCCGAGTACCCGGGCTGGAACCGAGGGGACCGTCTTCCAGGTTCCTGGGGTATCTGTTTCCAGGGAGCAGAGCTAGGGGATGGACTGCTGAGACTGACAGGGCAGTTGGGGGAGGTGTCCAGAGAAGAGGGGCGGAGAGGGCCAGGGCCAGAGAGCGAGAGCCACGAGCAGCTTCCAGAGAGGAGGACAGCGACAAGAGGGAGACTCTCGGTGGACCACAGGGAGACGGTGCCGAGCTTACTGACAAAAGAAGACTGCTGCCTCACTCCAGTTCTCAGCTGCGGCCTCCGCACTACTGCTGCCCGCAGCCACCGCTGCTGCCCTCCTGACCACGGCGGTGACTACTCCTTTGCCGCCCACAGCTGCCACCACCCTGCTCCAGTCCGTGGTAAAGACTGGGCCTGTACCCGCTGCGGATCCTCCAGTGCGGCCTCAGACTGCGCCTGTGGCCTATCAATAGCCACTTATCACCGCCGCTGCCTGTCCCTGTCAGGGAGTTGCGGCCTCCCCTCTCCCACTCCCAGGTGGTATCCCGCTGCCTCCGCTGGGGGACATCCCGCCAAAGAACTCTCCATGGGCCTGTTGTGCCCCTACTCCTCCTGGGCGGAATGCCCGAAGACTACGCCAGATCTTTAGCGGCTGGGCCCAGTGGCTGCGACGCAGACACACCGTGGAACAGAACGCTGAGGGACGTCAGGACGGATAAGTGATACATAGTGACTAAGGACCCGTAGTCGGCCATTCCGCGGCCATATAGTGACCGGTCTTTGCCGGATTAGTCGTGTTCTCCCAATCCTTGTTTATGTGTATTGGCTCCCTGCGAGGACAACTACTGTTATTCTGTTGGTTACATAACAATAGCCCTAACGGCATTTATCTATAAAAGTTAACGTTTAAAGTCATTTCTGTCTCGCGTCTCGTCACTGCATCCTGCGTACCTGCTATTACCACATAGGAAGGCTGTTTTGATGTCAAAATGTCTAACTGTCATTTGTTGAACTGCAGCTACGGACATTAAAGTTCTGAATGTGGTTTGCTTTGCAACTGGAGAACATGTAGCATCATAATCTTCACCATACTTTGTTTGGCCTTTCTGATCTCCTGACTGAAGGTTGACTTGGTTCTTCTGCGTATTCCTTGGTGGCTTCAGAGCTTATCCACACTTCAGTGTTTTCCTTTTTGGTGTCTGGCTTTGGTGATTGAGATTCTTGTTCTTGCTTCTTAGGTTGAATAACTGGTGTAACTTCATGGAATTTGAGCGATACAGAGTTTTCATCAAGTCACTAAATCTCTGCTGATTGTTACTGTGTTGGTCTCTTGGTGTAGGATTCTGTATCCCTTTTGAGTTTCGCTATAGCCCACCAGGACTCCTTGCAATGCATGTGATTCCCACTTGGGACGTTTTTCTTTGGGAAACATACACAATCATTTTGCTTCCAAATATCCTGAGGTGCTTCAGGTTAGGCTTCTCGCAGTTCCATAGATCATATGGAGTTTTATTTGTGGCTTTACCTGGCACTCTGTTGTGAAGATAGCAAGCTGTCAAGATGACTTCTCCCCAATACATTGTAGGCAGATTTGCATCAAATAGCATACTCTTCCACTTTCACAGAGAGTACAGTTCTTTCTCTCTGCAATGCCATTTTGTTCTTGGTTGTATGCAATGATAGTCTGGAACACGATTCCATTCTTTTTCAAAATGGTTTGCACCTTACAACTTGTATATTTGGTTCCATTATCTGCACGCAGGGCTTTTGGCATTCTTCCAAAGTTGTTAAACACTACAGCAAGATATTCTTCAAGTTTCTGCGGAACTTAATCCTTACTGTGAAGCAGGTAGGCGACTGTATATCTGAAGTAGTCATCAATAAATGTGAGAAAATATCTCTTCTTGCTAGGTGTTTGAACACTCATTGGACCACATAGTTGTATGTATCAGATCCAGAGACTGTGCAGATCTAGTGCTGCTTATTTTAGGAAAGGATTTTCTGAACATTTTCCCTTTAAGACAGCTAGTGCACTTCATCATTTGACTACACTGGTTGATTTCAATACCATTTGCAAGTTGAGCTATCTTCCTTACTGTTTCTGGGTCTTTGTGCCCAATATGGCTATGCCATACATGGATACTGTTCTTATGCAGATCTTGTCTAGCACTGTACACTCTTTCTTTGCATTTTAGCTCATAAAGTTCATCTTGGATTTTTTCTTCTGCAAGAGTGATGCAGCTGTTATCTTTAAAATACGATACAATAAGATACACTTTGTTGATCACGAGGGAAATTATGGTATTACAGCAGCGTTACAAACAGCATTCCAAACATTACAACAATACAAACAGCATTACATAAAGTAATTCCTAGACACAGATCTTTCACATGACTAACCACATTACGTAACAAACAAATTTGTGTAAGTGCAGGTACTTAAATCTTAAATCTCTGATGATTGCTGTTAGTGCACCAGCCATAGGTCATTGTCGTCTTTCACCCTTAGGAAATTGTTATGCATCCCCATAGCAGTAGGCACAAACTATTTCCTGAATTTCTCCTTCTTGCACCTAAGTAGGATTAGATGGCTGCTGAATGTGCTCTTCTGCTTCAAGAACAGCTCGTATAGTGGGTGTGTATTATTGTTCATTATAGCCCTACGCTTTTTCTGAATCCTATCTTCCACTACCTCCTCAAATGAGTCAAGATGGAGGCCAACAGTGTGCTTGCCTTCTTGATAAGATTCTTGAGCTTATTAGCGTCAGCTACTCGCACACCCCAGCAAATGAGAGCAAAAAAGATGGCGTTTGCCACAACGGACTGGTAAAACATTTCAAGCATTTTACTGCACACATTGAAAGACCTGAGCTTGCGTAGAAAGTACAGTCTGCTCATTCCCTTCTTGTAATTCTTCTCCGTATGACACCTCTGATCGAGTTTACTGTCAAGGTGGACCCCCAAATATTTGTAGCTCTCAACCATCTGCACCTCCTGGCAAGCAATAGTGATTGGTAAATAATCATCCTTTTTCCTTCTATAACTCACCACCATCTCATTGGTTTTCTTCACATTTAGTTCTAGACAGTTAGTCTGGCACCAATCCACAAAGTCAGAAACCACCCATTTATATTCCTCCTCCCCCTGGTCCCCCACAATTCCCCCTACAATCATTGAGTCATCTGAGAATTTTTGAAGGTGACAGAGATCTAATTTATACTGAGTCAGCTGTATACAATGTGAAGAGGAAGGGCGGCAGCACTGTACCCTGAGGGGCTCCAACATTGCTCCGTACACTGCCAGATACCACATTCCCCATCCTTACAAACTGCGGCCTGGCCGTCAAGTAGTCGCTTATTCAGTTCACCATCTCCTCATCTACCGCTATATCAGTCAACTTATTTCGTAGTAAGGGCAACCGTAAGGTATTGAAAGCACTTGAGAAGTCAAAGAACATGTCACACACTGCAGTTGCCTCATTATCCAAGAATGAATGTACGGTATGTAGCAGAGACAATACCGCATCATCCACCCCAAATCTCTGCTGGTATGCAAACTGTAGGGGTTCAGTGTAGGCCCTCACCCTCTGGCACAAGTAGGCAAGTACTATTCTCTCCAATGACTTCATAGCATGCGATGTTAAGGCCACTAGATGATAGTCGTGTAGGGAAGTCAGAAAAGTGATCTTGGGAACCGGCACCAGGCAGGTGGTCTTCCCCAGCATTGGTACTCTCTGCAATTGTAGGCTCCTGTTAAATAGGAGTTGGAAGACAGTAGACAGTTGTTTTGTGCACACTCTGAGGACACATGGACTGAGGCCATTAGTCCCAGCTGCTTTGCCAATCACTAGTTTACTAAACTTTTTATTAACATCGCTTGGGGAAACAGAGAAAGCGGACAGTTTATCCCCCAATGTCAATGCTGCCGATCGTTCCCCTGCTCCATCCCCCATTCCTGATGACGCTGCGCATGTGTCAGTGAATCTGTTGAAAAACTCGTTCATTTCGTTAGCCATGGGCAGATCCACTTCCCCATGCTCCGGCCTTGCCTTAAACCCAGTTAACTGCTTCATGCCTGACCACACCTCCATGGAAATGTTGTGTGACAATTTATTTTCTAGTTTTATTCGGAACACCTCATGGGCATTTTTAATTTTCCCTTTTAAGTTCTTTTGTATCAATTTCAGTTTCTTTGTATCCTTCATTTTAAATGCCAGTTTTTTCTTGTTTAGTAAGTATTTCAATTCTTTTGTAATCCAAGGCTTGCTATTTGCATAACATTGAATCTTTTTGACTGGTACTATAGTATCAGTGCAAAAATGTGTATACTGTAATCAGTTACTCTCCCAACAATATCATCTACATCATCATTCTCTCCCGTGTCGCATATCAGCTCCCAGTCTGTGAGGTCAAAGCGGTCTTGCAGGGCCTCCTCAGCTGCTGGGGACCACCTCCTGATTAGCTTAAGGCTGGGTTCACATGTAGTGGAATTCCCGCGGAAGTTACAGCGAGAATTCCGGAATTCCATTCCGCGGGAAAATCGCTTTTAAATTCCCACGATTTTCCCACGGAAAAACTAGCGATTTGCAAGTGTAATTAGCTTGCAGAATGCTAGCGTTTTCCAAGCGATCTGTAGCATTTCTTGGAGAACTGATTGACAGGTTGGTCACACTCGTCAAATATAGTGTTTGACTAGTGTGACCAACTTTTTACTATTGAGACTGCCTATGCAGCATCAGTAGTAAAAAGATCTAATGTTAAAAATAATAAAAAAATAAAAAATCCGGTTATAGTCGCCTTCCGACGTCCCGCGCAGCGTCCCCAGGCCTCCGTGATGCTCCCGGCAGATCCCATTCCCAGTGATGCATTGCGGCAATGACCTTTGATGACGTCGCGGTCTCGTGAGACCGCTACAGCATCGCGAGATGCGACGTCAGCAAAGGTCATTGCAATGCATTACTGGGAACGGGAGCTGCCGCGTGTATCGCTGAAGCCTGGGGACGCTGCGCAGGACATCGGAAGGTGAATATAACCTGATTTTTTTTATTTTAATTCTATTTTTTTACAGGGATATGGTACCCACAACCCGGAGGACAGTCTCCTCTCCTCCGGACCGTGGGTACCATCCGCAAATGTTCTGCTTACTTTTTGCATGGTAGGCACAGCCACATGCGGAAAGTAAGCAGAACAATGCATTCCTATGTGGGCGGAATTGACGCGATTCCGCAAAATTAATGAGCATGCTACGGATTTTTCCGCGATGCGATTCCGCCGCGGGAAAATCTGCAGCATTAGCACAGCATTGCGGAATCCCATAGGATTGCATGGGATGCTTTTTTTTGCATTTTCGCATAGAGGAGATCCAATATACTGTAGTCCCTTGTTGCACATTTAACATATTGATAGAACTTAAGATGAGCCTTTGAGATCATGACTGTTAAAATCCCCAGAGATTACGATTAATAAGTTTGGGTGCTTTGTCTGAAGGCAAGCCAAAACTCCTGACCACACTTCCTCAGCTGCCTCTTGGCTGGTGGATGGAGGTATATACATGATGTGGTACAGCAAAGGGTGTAGTGCTGGATTGAAGATACATTTCTCCCAGTAGGATAAAGTTTGGTCAGGATTTTCCCTAAAGTCAAGGACCTGCGATGATGTAATGGTCACGTGATCAGCCCCTGTGATGTGTATCTCCCCTGTGGGTGGGGTTATGGGCTATGTAATGGAGGTTGGTGTTTGGCACATGGTGAGTGTGTGTGTGGAAGATATTAGGAACTTGGCTGGAGTTAGGCTGATTTTGTTCTGCTGGACTAACCATGCTGCAAAGCTTTAGCAGCAAGACTCAAAACAACCCAGAGAATGGAACCTGGCGGATTCCGCTGACAAGGCAGCCGCTTAGTTAAGCTCATCCCATGCAAGGGTGTGTCTGGGACCAGTGGATCTCCAATCTGGAGTTTATTTGTGTTTTTCTGTTAACCTGCTGTTTAAAGTGACATTAAACCACTGACCTTGGACTCTAAGCCTGTGTGTTACCTCATTACTGTGGCCCTGCCACTGCCTACCAGAGCAAATCCCAACAATGACTACTGCAGTGCAAATGGAGAATTCTCTAGGTAGATAGTAAGGCCTAAGGCCAACTGCTAAGAGTTCAATATTTTGACTGCAGTGACTTTCCTTAACAGTAGTATGCCACTGATTACACCATCTGTTATTAATGTATAATATCACCCCACCACCCTTCTTCTTACCACACTTAGCTTTGTCTCTATCAGCCCGGACCCTGTGAAACCCTGGAATCGAGACACTTGAATCAGGGACCTCCCCATGTAAGCAGGTTTCTGTAAAGCACATGAGACTGCATTCCTTAAACTCTGTCTGGTTTTTACACAGAGCTAGCAGTTCATTTGTCTTATTTCCCAGAGAGCGTACATTACCCATGATAATTGATGGTACTGCTGGTTTAAACCTTCTCCTGGACTTCAACTTTTTACCTGCTCTGCAGCCTCTGAAAGGTCTCCACACTTCACGAGGGACATGTGGTATGGCCCCAGCTGTAGAAGACTTCAATCTGCTCAGCTCCAGAAGTCGATCCCTTGAATACACAACACTTTTAGTGATGGGCTTTGGGACAGCCAGCAGATCAGGGATCCTGTCCTTCGCTCCAGACCATGCCGTGTCTGACTGTGTCCAGTGTTTACCTTTGTACCCTGATGGCTGCATCAGTAACCAACATGGTAGAAGCTGTTTTGAATGGTCACTATATGACTTCAGAAGGACTAGGAGATGGCTACCTCCACTGTCCAGTTTCCTCAGCACAAAGCAGAAAGATCCCAATGTTCTCTATGTTTCTTGCCTTGAAAGCAATTTTCTTTCAGTAAAGAAGCTCACGCAAAAGGGGAATGTAGTTATTTTTTTCTCCCACGGTGGTCACGTGCTGCAGGTCCTGTTCATCT
Source organism: Dendrobates tinctorius (assembly GCF_039654945.1). Classification (NCBI taxonomy): domain Eukaryota; kingdom Metazoa; phylum Chordata; class Amphibia; order Anura; family Dendrobatidae; genus Dendrobates; species Dendrobates tinctorius. The sequence goes on along the minus strand of NW_027361698.1, from coordinate 11,679,576 downwards.
GCAGGCGTGCTCACAATATAGTGACCATTAGCTAAGATGACCTTTTCTGGCTTGCTTTCATTAAGGTCAGTGAAGAAATCCTTGTTATTTGTCATATGGCTGCTTGCACCAGAATCTTTACAGCATATACAGTATGCTTTGCAGATGGACCTGAAGGGGCATTAAATGCAGTTTCAACACATGCAGAATTTTCCTGTACAGCTGTTTTAACCCTTTGATGACTACTCTGCTTTTTAAGCTGACTCATTCTTGGTTTCCAAATTCTGCAGTCTGCTTTAAGGTGGCCAGGCTTTTTACAGACAAAACATTCACGAGTTTCTCTTAAATTGCTCTTACACAGTATTAGGGGAAATCCTATGTCTTTAATGCTGTTTCTGCTCTGGATTCATTACTGCTGCTTACATGCTGCGTTTTTCTCTTGAATTCATCCACAAGTTTGCCTTTAACATACTCTCGTGTCTGCTCATCATCTGGCCGTGCATCTAGTGCAGTCTCGAGTGTGTCATAACTTTCTGGAAGACCACTTAGTAATAGTGCAGCAACATGAAAATCTTTAATTTCTTCTCCAATACCTCTGAGATGCTACACAATCTCTAGGGTGTTTCTTATATAGTCCTGCATATTCTGTCCATCACTTAGCTTAGACTGATACAGCGTTCTCATGAGATAAAGCTTATTGCTGAGAATTGATCTTTCATACACTTTCTATAACTATCCCACATCTCCTTTGCAGTTGCACACTTGCATATATGCACAATCTGGTTATCATCTACACTGAGGGAGATTGTGCTTTGTGCTTTCTGAACCTTCTCAAACCAATCATGTGGTAATGGATGAGGCACTTGTTCCTGAGTATTTTTCCACATACCTTCTCTTATGAGCAACATCTTCACCTTGAATTTCCAGGACTGGTAGTACTGGTTAGTGAGGCTTGGCACTGAGAACTTGACAGAATTGCTGCTAGTGGACATCTTCTCTGCTACTCTGTGCTGCTTTTGCTCTGGGCTTCTGTTGCTGTATTACTCTGGGGTTCTGTGTCACTCTGGGCCCATAAACTGTTGGCAGTGGTTATTCAGGATACTCTCCAAGTGTGTGACAATAGAGCTTCTTTATTCAGGAACAAATATGAACAATATATGATAAGCTTAATAGATCAGGAAAAAATCAATTGTGTGTCTCTATCTGTGCAGCATCTACAGCAGGCTGCTGCTCTCATACACAGACACAGGAAAAACAGGAAATACAGTCACATGCTCTCCCTGTGTGAGCCTCTGGGAGTTTTTTTGTTCTGCAGGTGAACAACTGGCTATGTTGATGGTTCCGTCACCAAGGATTTGGATCTCTGGATCATGGAGTGAATTACCTATACGATGGACTGCTTGCTAGAGATGGGGTGCACCTTACGAAGACTGGAAAACATGTATTTGGAAGTCACCTTGCTACACTCATCAGGAGAGCTTTAAACTAGAGCAATGTGGGAAGGGAAGCAAAAGGCCAGAAAAAGCCATACACCTGACACATACTGTTGAGAACTCTGGAGCATGTTCATTCAGTTGTTTAATTTTGTAGAAAAAAGCAGGTCACAGTCATGGCACAAAACTAAAGTCAGTTCAAATGGCAACTTTCTTGCTTTAAGAAACACTAAAAGAAATCAAGAACAAAAAATGTGATAGTAAGTAATGGTTACTTTTTTAAACCAAGCATAGGGGAAAAATTAATAAATCACTCAATTCTGAGGGAAAAAATTATGGAATCACCCTGTAAATTTTCATTTCCAAAACTAAGACCTGCATCAAATTAGATCTGCTCGTTAGTCTGCATCTAAAAAGGAGTGCGCACACCTTGGAGAGCTGTTGCACCAAGTGGACTGACATGAATCATGGCTCCAACATGAGAGATGTCAATTGAAACAAAGGAGAGGATTATCAAACTCTTAAAAGAGAGTAAATCATCACGCAATGTTGCAAAAGATGTTGGTTGTTCACAGTCAGCTGTGTCTAAAATCTGGACAAAAATACAAACAACATGGGAAGGTTGTTAAAGGCAAAGATACTGGTAGACCAAGGAAGCCATCAAAGCGTCAAGACCGGAAACTTAAAGCAATATGTCTCCAAAACAGGAAATGCACAACAAAACAAATGAGGAACGAATGGGAGGAAACGGGAGTCAACGTCTGTGACCGAACTGTAAGAAACCGCGTAAAGCAAATGGGATTTACATACAGAAAAGCTAAACGAAAGTCGTCATTAACACCTAAACAGAAAAAAACAAGGTTACAATGGGCTAAGGAAAAGCAATCGTGGACTGTGGATGACTGGATGAAAGTCATATTCAGTGATGAATCACGAATCTGCATTGGGCAAGGTGATGATGTTGGAACTTTTGTTTGGTGCCGTTCCAATGAAATTTATAAAGATGACTGCCTGAAGAGAACATACAAATTTCCACAGTCATTGATGATATGGGGCTGCATGTCAGGTAAAGGCACTGGGGAGATGGCAGTCATTACATCTTCAATAAATGCACGAGTTTATGTTGATATTTTGGACACTTTTCTTATCCCATCAATTGAAAGGATGTTTGGGGATGATGAAATAATTTTTCAAGATGATAATGTATCCTGCCATAGAGCAAAAACTGTGAAAACATTCCTTGAAAAAGGACTCATAAGGTCAATGTCATGGCCTGCAAATAGTCCGGATCTCAGTCCAATTAAAACTCTTTGGTGGAAGTTGAATAAAATGGTCCATGACAAGGCTCCAACCTGCAAAGCTGATCTGGCAACAGCAATCAGAGAAAGTTGGAGCCAGATTGATGAAGAAGAGTACTGTTTGACACTCAGTAACCCCTAACCCCTTAACCCCCAAGGGTGGTTTGCACGTTCATGACCGGGCCAATTTTTACAATTCTGACCACTGTCCCTTTATGAGGTAATAACTCTGGAACGCTTCCATGGATCCTGGTGATTCTGACATTGTTTTCTCGTCGTGATATATTGTACTTTATGCTAGTGGTAAAATTTCATTAATATAACTTGCGTTTATTTGTGAAAAAAAACGAAATTTGGCAAAAATTTTGAAAATGTTGCAATTTTCCAACTTTGAATTTTTATGCCCTTAAATCACAGAGATACGGCACACAAAAAACTTAATAAGTAACATTTCCCACATGTTTACTTTACATCAGCACAATTTTGGAACCCAAATTTTTTTTTCTTAGAAAGTTATAAGGGTTAAAATTTGACCAGCGATTTCTCATTTTTGCAACACCATTTTATTTTTACGGACCACATCACATTTGAAGCCACTTTGAGGGGTCTATATGATAGAAAATACCCAAAAGTGACACCATTCTAAAAAGTGCACCCCTTAAGGTGCTCAAAACCACATTCAAGAAGTTTATTAACCCTTCAGGTGCTTCACAGGAATTTTTTTAATATTTAAAAAAAAAAATGAACATTTAACTTTTTTTCACAAAAAAAATACTTCAAGTTCAATTTTTTTATTTATTTTACCAAGGGTAACAGGAGAAGTTGGACTGCAAAAGTAATTGTGCAGTTTGTCCTGAGTACGCTGATACCTGATATGTGGGGGGGGGACCACTGTTTCGGTGCATGGCAGAGCTCAGAAGGGAAGGAGCTCCGTTTGACTTTTTCAATGCAAAATTGGCTAGAATTCAGATCGGACGCCATGTCACATTTGGAGAGCCCCTGATGTACCTAAACAGTGGAAAAGCCCCACAAGTGACCCCATTTTGGAAACTAGACCACCCAAGGAACTTATCTAGATTTGTGGTGAGAACTTTGAACCAACAAGGGTTTCACAAAAGTTTATAACGTACAGCGGTACAATTAAAAAATCATATTTTTCCACAAAAATGATCTTTTCACCCCCAATTTTTATTTTCCCAAGGGTAACAGGACCTTAAAAGTTATTGTGCAATTTGTCCTGAGTACGCTGATACCCCATATGTGGGTGTAAACGACTATTTGGGCGCATGGCAGAGCTCAGAAGGGAAGCAGCGCCATTTGACATTTTTGGCTGGAATTGAGATCGGACACCATGTGGTGTTTGGAAAACCCCTGATGTACCAAAACAGTGAAAACCCCCCACAAATTACACCATTTTGGAAACTAGACCCCCAAGGAACGTATCTAGGTGTGTGGTGAGCACTTTGAACCCCCCAGTGCTTCACAGAAGTTTATAACGCCCGGGCGTGAAAATAAAAAAATCGTATTTTTTCCACAAACATGATCTTTTAGTCATCAATTTTTTTTATTTTCCCAAGGGTACCAGGAGAAATTGGACCCCAAAAGTTGTTGTCCAATTTGTCCTGAGTATGATGATACCCCATATATAGGAGAAAACTACTGTATGGGCACACGTCGGGGCTCGGAAGGGAAGTGACATTTTGGAATGCAGACTTTGATGGAATGGTCTCCAGGTGTCATGTTGCTTTTCGAGAGCCCCTGATGTACCTAAACAGTGGAAACCCCTCACATGTGGCCCCATTTTGGAAACTAGACCCCCTAAGGAACTTATCTAGATGTGTGGTGAGCACTTTGAACCCCCCAGTGCTTCACAGAAGATTATAACGACCGGGTGTGAAAATAAAAAAATTGTATTTTTTCCACAAACATGATCTTTTAGTCCCCATTTTTTTATTTTCCCAAGGGTAACAGGAGAAATTGGACCCAAAAGTTGTTGTCCAATTTGTCCTGAGTATGCTGATACCCCAAATGTGGGAGAAAACTACTGTATGGGCACACGTCGGGGCTCGGAAGGGAAGTAGTGATGTTTTGAAATGCAGACTTTGATGGAATGTTCTGCGGGTGTCATGTGCGTTTAGAGAGCCTCTGATGTACCTAAACCATTGAAACTCCCCACAAGTGACCCCATTTTGGAAACTAGACCCCCCATGGAACTTATCTAGATGTGTGGTGAGCACTTTGAACCCCCAAGTGCTTCACAGAAATTTATAACACCCGGGCGTGAAAATAAAAAAATCATTTTTTTTCCACAAAAATGATATTTTTGCCCCCAATTTTGTATTTTCCTAAGGGTAACAGGAGAAATTGGACCCCAAAAGTTGTTTTGCAATTTGTCCTGAGTACGCTGATACCCTATATGTGGGGGTAAAACACTGTTTGGGCGCATGGCAGAGCTTGGAAGGGAAGGAGCACCATTTGACTTTTTCAACGCAGAATTGGCTGGAATTGAGATCAGACTCCATGTTGCATTTGGAGAGCACCTGATGTGCCCAAACAGTGGAAACCCCCCAATTCTAACTCCAACCCTAACCCCAACACACCCCTAACCCTAATCTCAGCCCTAGCCCTAACCCTAGCCCTAGCCCTAACCCTAACCCTAATGGGAAAATGGAAATAAATACATTTTTTTAATTTTATTATTTTTCCCTAACTAAGGGGGTGATAACGGGGGGTTTGATTTACTATTTATGGCGGTTTTTATATTTGGCAGCTGTCACACGCTAAAAGACGCTTTTTATTGTAAAAATAGTTTTTGCATCACCACATATTGAGAGCTATAATTTTTCCATATTTTGACCCACTGAGTCATGTGAGGTCTTATTTTTTGCGGGACGAGTTGACGCTTTTATTTGTATCATGTTCGGGCACGTGACATCTTTTGATTGCTTTTTATTCCGATTTCTGGGACGCAGAATGAACAAAAACCAGCGTTTCATGAATTTCTTTTATATAAAAAATTATTTTTGCATCGCTTTATTCTGCGAGCTATAATTTTTTTATTTTTTCACTGATGATGCTGTATGGCAGCTCGTTTTTTGTGGGACAAGATGATGTTTTCAGCGCTACCATGCATATTTATATGCGTCTTTTTGATTGCGCGTTATTGCACTTTTTGTTCGGCGTTATGATAATAAATCATTATTTTTTGCTTCGTTTTTTATTTTTTAAGGGGTTTGCTAAAGGGGTTAACTAATGGGACAGTTTTATAGGGCGGGTCATTACGGACGCTGCGATATCAAATATGTGTACTTTTATTGTTTTTGTTTTTTTTATTTCCAAAAAATGAATTTATTGGGGAATATTGTTTTTTTCTTTAATTTATTTAGCGACTTTTTAAAAAATTATTTTTACACTTTTTTTTTTTTTTTTAACTTTATTACATTGTCCCAAGTGGGACATCACTGTCCTGTGACAGATTGCTGATCTGTCACAGGCACTGCACAAGGCTTCCTCCTTGCCTACGCTTTGCAGGCATGAGGAAGCCAGCTCCCTGCAGGCCCACGAAGGTCCCCGTCACCATCTTGGATTCGGGGACCTGCAGGGATGGAGCCCCCCCGCAGCAGCGCTGCACATTGCGCTGCTGTGGGGGGCTCAGGGAATCACGGAGGGAGCCCCCTCCCTGCCGATGCTTCCCTTTAGCCCCGGTACACCGCAATCGTGTTTGATCGCGGTGTGCAAGGGGTTAACGTGACCGCCCCTGACACATTGTGCCGGGTGTCAGCTGTGATAATCAGCTGACAGCCGGCCACGATCAGCGGCGCTCACCACGTGGGCACCGCTGATCGCTGTGACGTACTATCCCATCCCTGGGAATTAAGTCCCAGGGCACATGGATGGGATAGTACGTCACATGACATAAAGGGGTTAAGTCCATGCCTCAGAGACTGCAAGCTGTTATAAAAGCCAGAGGTGGTGCATCAAAATCCTAGTGATGTGTTGGAGCGTTTTTTTGTTAGTTTGTTTTTCATGATTCCATAATTTTTTTGTCAGAATTGAGTGATTCCATAATTTTTTCCCTATGCTTGGTTTAAAAAAGTAACCATTACTGACTACCACATTTTTTGTTCTTGATTTCTTTCAGTGTTTCTTAAAGCCAGAAAGTTGCCATTTGAATTGACTTTAGTTTTGTGCCTTGTCTGTGATCTGCTTTTTTTCTACAAAATTAAACAACTGAATGAACATCCTCCAAGGCCGGTGATTCCATAATTTTTGCCAGGGGTTGTATTATAAGTGGAAAGGAAGAACAAAGACAAAAACATCTAAATAATAAAAATATTGGAAGAAGAGAAGCCAATCACAAACTAAAATGTTTCTATACTAATGCACAAAGCATGGGCAACAAACAAGGAGAATTGGAATTACTAACACAGGAAAAGAAATATGATGTCATTGGAATCACTGAAACTTGGTGGGACAATACACATGATTGGAATACAAGGCTAGAAGGATACAACTTATTTGCAAGAAACAGACTTGATAAACGAGGATGAGGTGTCGCATTGTATATTAGAAAAGCTTATATCTGCTCAGAGATTGAAGCTTCAGAGACTGGGATTAGAATACAACAGAAAGGAAACCATTGTAGACATTTATTACATTCCGCCTGTGCAAGCTGAAGATATTGATGAACTCTTCATGCATCAAATGGCCAAGTTCTCCAACAAATATGACATATTGGTCATGGTAGATTTCAACTATCTAGACATTTGTTGGGAATCTCTCGCAGGCAAAACTAACAGGTCAAGGAAATTCTTATCCTCTCCTGCTGACAACTTTATCTTCCAAAAGGTAGGGGAGAAAACAAGGAGGTCTGCTTCCTTGGATCTAATCCTTATAACCAGGGAGGAAATGGTTGAGGAGGTAAAAGTGGCTGGGACCCTAGGAAGTAGCGACCATGCTATTTTAGAATTTTGAATAACTAGAGGAAGAAGACCTGTGAAGACTTCAAGGTTAGATTTCAGAAACACAGATTTTAAGGGACTCAGAAAGAGAATGGAAGGAATCCAATGGCTAGATATCCTTAAGGACAAAAATCATAGAATCATAAAATGTTAAAAAGGACCTCCTGGGCCATCTGGCCCAACCTCTTGCTCAAAGCATGATTCACTAAATCATTCCAGACAGATGTCTGTCCAGCCTCTGTTTGAAGATTTCCATGGAAGGAGAACTCGCCACCTCTAGTGGCAGAATGTTCCACTCATTGATCACCCTAAGGCCTCTTTCACACATCAGGTTTTCGGCGTCAGGCGCGATCCGGCGCTTTTGACTAAAACCGGATCCGTCGAAATGCAATGCCGGATCCGGTTTCCCCCCCATTGACTTGCATTAGAGCCGGATCGAGCCGGATGGCCATGCGTTTCATCCGATTTTCGCCGGATCCGGCAATGTGACGCGATCCGGCGTCTGGAAAAAACGGAGACTGTAACGTTTTTTGTCTCCGTCGAAAAAGCCGGACACGCCGGATCCGGCGTGTCCGGCTTTTTCATACAATGAAAGCCTATGAGCGCCGCAATGCGCCGGATCCGGTTTCTTTGGTCTGAGCATGCTCAGTAGCTCTGCCCACAGGACATATATAAAAGCAAGACAATGGGACCCTCAGCCACACCCAACATGCCACCCAAGCCAAGAACCAGGAGCAGGAGAAGGCAGCAGACATCTGCAGCAGCAGCACCATCAGCACCACCCCAAATGGAGCAGCATGCTGAACAACGGGAGGGGAGTCCAGCAGCAGATGAGAGACGGTAATTATCAAATCCCCCATTCCTCCAAACTAGGGCTATGGAATATCAAGATATTCATTGGCCCTTTGTTTCTCTTTATTCAACAGCCGCCCAATAGATGCAGCAGCAGCAGCAGCAATGGCAGCAGCAGAAACACCACCCACAGCCATGGAATCTGGCCATGAGGAAGACAGCACATCTTCTGGGAGCCCTCCCTCGCATCGTCAGCGTTTGACGGTAAGTTTTTATTTCCAAAATCCATCATCTCTGTAATATATGTGTATTCATTGCCTTTTATTTCAAAACAGGAATCACAAGATGAAGAGGAGCTCCCAGAAGAAGAAGGAAGGGGTGGACAGACACTTGGAGTGGGCTCACAATTGGTAAGTTTTTTGCATCAAACGCAGAAACACAACATCACACTACACACAACACATAGAAAACAATGTTCTGCAGACCACACACAGCAAACAAATGCCTACATCCAAAGGCATAACATTTTTTGTTTTCTTCTCTAGTCTTCCCAATCTGGTGCTCGGCCAAGAGGTCCTCGCAGTGCCTCCCAGGGTCGTCGGCGACAGCAACGCGGCGGTCACCAGCGTGTAAGTATAAATATTTTTGCTTTGTTTTTTTTGCACTTTTTATTTCATTTCTTTTGTGGAGGCTAATTATGTTATTTTTGTCTTTTTCTTTAACAGCCTTCACAGCGTGCTCCCGACTCTGACGGTGAGGATGGAGGGATTGATGTGGACCGCCTCATCGATCTCGTCAGAGAAAGGGAGCAGCTCTGGAATATGGCTGACCGCCGCCACGCTGACCTGATCGTTACCCGACGACTCTGGGAGGAAATCTGTTCGCTCCTTGTGGACCGCTGGGAGGACCTCGAAGCTCGGGCCCAGATTAAAGAGCGTAAGTATATACAGTACCGGTTGCTTGATTTAAACCAGTGTTTCCCGAACTCCAGTCCTCGTGGTCCCCACGGATCATGTGTTCAGGATTTCTATTTACTTTGGAAATCCTGAAAACATGACCCCTGGGGACCATGAGGACTGGAGTTTGGGAAACACTGATGTTGTATACTAACCACTTTGTCCTTTCTCGTTTCAGGGGAGAGAATTGTGAAGCGGTGGCGGTCTGTGAGGGATCGTTTCAAGAAGGAGTTCAATAAAGAGATGTGGGCCCCGAGTGGATCTGGAGGACGCAGGAGCAAGTACAAGTACGCACGAGCCCTGTCGTTCCTCCGGGAGACAATGCTCACCAGAAGGTAATATTACACACCACATGTGACAAAAAAATGTTTAGATGTAACTTTTTTTTTTCAGCCAGGGCCATACCATGTCACTATTTTAATTGTTTTTTTTTCTCTTTATTCCACAGCACGGTGAGCAGCACTCGGGAGCCTGCACGATTGGACCCTTCTGTGGCGATCCCTGAGGAGACCGGCACCGAGGGACACTTCGACCGCCCCGGTACATCTGCACCTTCCCAGCCTTCCCACACATTCGACCCATCTGTCCCATCCACCAGCACAGGAGCATCGTGGCCGCCTACATTACATGAAGCTGCTGGTGAGGAGATCGCTTTCCCTTTACCCCACCCTTCTGCCCCAGCCACCTCTAGTACACTTGCGGGTACTGGGCGGCAGCGGCAGAGGGGTCAGGAAAAGACTTATGCGCCAGAGTTCTTGCATCTGAATGCATCTTTCCAGAACTGTCTAAAAGTCTTGTCAGAGCAAATCTCCGCAGGCTATCAGCAGATCAACTCCAGCATTCTGGAGGTGAAGACACTTCTGCAAACCATGCATTCAGAAGCATGATCTTCGCCAAACCACACCTTTTTCAGGTCTGTTGTGGAGCGCATGGAAACGCTCTCTCCTGCCCAGCAGATGCATGTAATGCATTCATGCCACGCTGCTCTCCAGCAAGTTACCTCCCAACCTCCTCCTCCCACCACAGTAGTTCCTCCACCTGCACCCCCTCCAGCCACTTTCCATCCTCCCCCTCCTATTACATCTGCACCCCCTCCAGCCACTTTCCATCCTCCCCCTCCTATTACATCTACACCCCCTCCAGCCACTTTCCATCCTCCCCCTCCTATTACATACCATCCACCTCCCCAGCACCATCCACCTCCCCAGCACCATCCACCTCCCCAGCACCAGCAACCTCCCCAGCACCAGCAACCTCCCCAGTACCAGCAACCTCCCCAGTACCAGCAACCTCCCCAGTACCAGCAACCTCCCCAGTACCAGCAACCTCCCCAGTACCTGCAAACTCCCCAGTACCAGCAACCTCCCCAGTACCAGACATCTCCCCACTTCCAGCAACCTGCCCCGTACCAGACATCTCCCCACTTCCAGCAACCTGCCCCGTACCAAACTCCTTCACCATACAACTTGCCATCAACATCATCTGCTCCTACAGTCCCTGCCCAACCCTCCACTCCACCACCCACCACCTCTTCTGCTTCCCACATGTCCACCCATTCTGTAGTTTTTTCCACACCTTCACCTCTAACTGTTCCTTCCCCACCATGATCCCAGTCCTCTCTCCACACTCCCAGTGTCGAAGTGTCCCGCAGCCCCTCCAGCAGTATTTCCACCACACACTACACAGATTTATAATGTGTGTATTTAAATAAAAATGACCAGTTTTATGGTTTCAAAGCTTTATTAAACAAGTTTATTAAAATTTTAAAAAAGTTTACTAAAAAAAACATTTTTCAATAAAAGTTAAATTATTTTACACTGGTTGTCTGTCATTTCTTTCTGCAGCGAAAAAGGTTAAATACAGGGTATTTAAAAGGTGAAATGGTATTCAAAACTAGGTATATAACTGTGGGTAAATTTTAGCTTTTTGCCACAGTTGTGTTCCTGGTTGTGTTTGAAGCAAAGTATTTCACCTAAAAAGTTGTGTTTATTGTTGGTGATTTCCTAACAATGTACACAACTTTTGTTAAAAGGTGAAATACTTTGCATAAAACACAACCAGGTACACACCTGTGGCCTAAAGCTAAAAATAGAGACCATGACAAGATAGCCAACTTTGGTTGGCAAAGGTATATACTGTTGGTACAGAAGGTACACAAGTTTGGTTAGGGCACAAATCTTTCACACTCTGTCATCCTGCCAGTGTACTCTGCCTTGAGGTGACATAAAGTATAGTGCAAAATTGTCCCTCATTACTGAAACCGTCACAGAACTTCTAGTGGTAATGTCATGGTAATCTTGCAAGGTGGTGTCTTCAGAGGTGTCCTCAATGGAAATGGGTTCCTTGCAGATAACAAAATTGTGGAGTACCACGCACGCTTTGATCACCTCGTCCACAGTTTCTGTCTTGAGGTTGATCGCAGTCAATAGGACCCGCCATTTGGCTGTCAGAATACCAAAGGTACATTCAACCATTCTTCTTGCTCTTGTGAGGCGGTAATTAAAAATGCTTTTTGGTCTTGTCAATCCTCTGCTAGAGTACGGTTTCAAAAGGTGTTCTGACAGCTGGAAGGCTTCATCCCCTACACAGACAAATGGCATAGGTGGACCAGATGTTTGCGGCAGCGGTCTAGGTGGTGGGAACTGGAAGGTGTTTCCATACAGTTTACGCCCCATGGCAGACAGTTTGAAAACTTGAGAGTCATTGGAGCGGCCATAGGCCCCAATATCAACCGCAATAAATTTGTATTCCGCGTCAGCGATGGCCATGAGGACAATTGAAAAATATTTCTTGTAATTGAAATATTCCGATCCCGATCCAGCTGGCTTTACAATGCGGATATGTTTCCCGTCCACAGCGCCCAAGCAGTTGGGAAACTGACATATCTGTTGAAACTTGTCAGCAATTTCAATCCACCTCTCTGTTGTGGGCTCTGGTAAAAACTCTTCAGCTAAGGAGTCCCACAGTGCACGGCATGTGTACTTCACAATTCCAGATATGGTGGAAATCCCGAGTCTGTACTGGAAATGCAGTGACGAAAGGGATTCTCCAGTTGCAAGAAATCTGTGGGGAATTAAAAAACAATAAATTAGTTTTAAATCACAGCATTACATACCAAAACTGAGCTATAACACTTGGAGATACAAACTACCACCAACAAGATTGCAGTGAAAGTGTGCTCTGATGCGATCACATCCAATAAATGTGGCTTACCTTAAAGTCACCATCAGACGCTCTGCGGGTGAAACAGAGAAGCGGCAATAGGTGTCCGCTTTTCTTATGAGGTGTGCAATGCGCTCCACCAAGTAATCAAAATTCTCCATTTTCATCCTAACATATCCAAAAAATTTATCCGGGTTTCGTCGAAGGTCCATGCAGAGTGTAGAATAGACCCCACGCGTCATTCTCTTGGCTGTGATGGGGTGGATCCACAAACGTCGTCTACGATGCCTGATGCGCTGCTGTCTCGCTCTCTCCTTCTCCAGAACAATCACCCTCAAACGATTCGCCTCCGCTATAAAATCCGCCAAATTCTTCAAAATATTTCCAATGACAACATCCATCTTCGCCAGTAACTTGCTCTTCTCTCCAACCTGCACTTTCTCCTCTACAACCTGTCAAAGAAAGGCTGTAGGAACATGCTATATATAGTTTTCCAGTAGCCAATCCCGTTCGGAAGGCCACAAGGGTCAATTTTAAAAACCGGATCCGGCGTAATCCGTCGAAAAACGGATAGAAAAACGGATGAACCGGATGAGACGGATCCGGTTTTGTCTGTCAAGAAAAAGACGGATCCGGCAGAAAACCGGATCCGTCACATCAGGTTTTACTAAACATTTGCCGGATCCGGCGTTCCGGCACGACGCCGGATCGCGCCTGACGCCGAAAACCTGATGTGTGAAAGTAGCCTAAGGCTGTGTGCACACGTTGCGGATTTTGATGTTTTTCTGCAGCGTTATTGGACGTGCGGAATTGCATTAAATCAGCAGGGTAGTACAGTACCAATGATAGTCAATGGGAATTTGAGAAATGCTATGCACATGCTGTGGAAAAATCTGCACGGATTCGCTGCGTTTTTTTCCCTGCAGCATGTCAATTCTTTGTGTGGAAACGCAGCGTTTCTGCACCCATTGACCATACATTGAGTAAAGCAAATCTGCACATCAAAGAACGCATGATAATCTGCAACAAATCCGCAAGTAATTCTCAAGAAATCCACATCAATTCCACATGAAATCTGCAAGCATTTTGGCCTGCATTTTCTGCGAAGAGATGCAGATTCTGTGCAGAAAATTCCGCAGACCAATCCGCAACGTGTGCACATACCCTAACGATCAAAAAGTTTTTTCTAATATTTAATCTGTGTCTCCTCCCATTCAGTTTCATCCCATTGCTTCTAGTCTCTCCTTGTGCAAATGAGAATAAAGATGATCCTTCTACAATGTGACAGCCCTTGAGATATTTGTAGACAGCTATTAAGTCTCCTCTCAGTCTTCTTTTTTGCAAGCTAAATGTGGCGCCCCCAGGAGTATGGTCGCCACAGTGGCATTGCCTTCCTCCAGGGAGGGTGATATCAGGCTTGGAAGCAATGAAGGGTCTCTCTAGCAGTTAACCATAACATGCAACACAGTTGCCACTCTGGGCCAGCAGAGGGAGCTCTGAACCAGAATTGGGGGAGAAGTGCTCTCTGAGGGCCAGGAGGGGAAATTAGTCAGTTCTGTGAAGAGGGCAACGTGTGTAGATGTGGAGAGAGAAGCTGGAGGTTGAGCAGAGAGTTGAGGCTCATTCCCAGCTGGAGCGCACGATCTGGAGCCTGGTCTCCAAGGTTGTATGGATACTGACGGTCCTGCAACAGAAACCAGAGGAATAGGAAGCTGTAAATGCTCTATTCCCATCTAAGACTCGGAGGCACAACAGCGATGTGTGAGCCAAAGGAGATAGAAGGCTACAGCTATCTGCCATATGAGGTAGATCCAAAAGGGAAGAAGAAGGAGGAACGTCAGTGTAACACAGTACTGCATGTACCTCAAGTAAGTGCTAGAGAGGAGACTACACAACCCATCTGATAGATTCCTAAGTTGCTTCCAGACTAATCATCTCCTGTGCCATCTGTAATCTGGACCCTGGACTGCACTTACAAAGTAAAGGTAAAGAAACTACATTCCGCTGTGTCCTTGCCTTCTTCCTGCAACTTCTTCAGCACTGCTACATCTCTGTGCCAAACACTGCACCCTCTTCCCCAACACCTATCCTCTTCATCTACTCTGCCCTGGGACTACAGCTCTACCTGTGGAGGGCTATAACATCACCGCTGCACCACACCATCTGTCCCAGAGGATCTGCCTGCAGTGTCGGCTTAACGCCTCTCTTGCCGAACACCACAGGTGGCGTCACGAATCACTCATAAACTTTATTTCATCACTCTTAACCCCTTTTACATGGGAGCCCAGGGCCACGGACCGGGTCACCGCTTCTGTGACAATCCCCTCTGAGAGACCGGCCTGGTACCGAGTACCCCACAGCCCTGGGAGGGCGACCCATAAATATTCCCAAATCCTGTATCTTTTCATCTTAGAACATGGTTTGCAGACTGGTCACCATTCTGGTCGCTCTTCTCTGATCTTGCTCCAGTTTGTTGATGCCTTTTTAAAAATGTGGTGCCCAAAACTGGACACAATATTCCAGATGAGGTCTGACCAAAGAGGAGTAGAGGGGGATAATCACTTCATGTAATCTAGACTATATGCTTCTGTTAATACATCCCAGAATTGGGATATTAGAATTGCCAATCAGAATTGTCAATATTAATGTAATGTTAGAAAAATGCAACATGAACCATACGATTATGGTAAGGGTACTCACAATAGGTCTATATGGCATGTAATGTTTGAGGGACATCTCACCACAATGAGTGTTGGCGATTCTTCTACAGCAGTAGGCTGATAACTTTCATCATTTCCTTCTTTTCACAACCAGAATAAAAAAATTGTACCCCAAGAAAAAATAATAATTATTAGAAACAAATACAGTAATAAAAATCATATTGCATTTTTTCTATTACACCTTGCTTACATTATCAGGTCCTCCTGTTGCACTTCTTCAAAACAGGAATGATTGTTACTTACAATGATTTATTATTGACATTAAACACTTATATCAATAGGAAAAACAAATATTTACCTGGAAAATACATGTTGGAAGCTTTGTGTCAATCAGAATCGGTGGATTCTGAACGTCTGCTATTAGCTGTTTGTGATAAAGACATAAACTGATTGTCTCCCTACGTGGCCAAAAAAAGGCAAAATATATAAAAACATTTAAACTTTAAATGATACAAGGCAATAAGAGACTAAATTAGGCTGGTTTCACACTTGCTTTTTTTTGCGCTGTATTTTAGCTCTAAAAACCGCATGTGCTTTTATTCCCTATATTTTGCATGGGATGCGCTTATGTGCGCAAACACATGCGTTTGTATGCGTTTCTACGCGCATGCGTTTTTTTGTGCTCGGGGGCACAAAATGCATCCTGTTGCATTTTTTGGGCGTCCGACTTGCCTCAAAAAAACGCATGCGCGTGCAATGCATTTTTTTTACAGCAAGACACCCATTATAAGTCTATGGGTGAGCATACGTGCGCATTGGCATGCTCATGTATGCGTTTTTTTGCGCTTGCTTTTTTTGTTGACCATTGTTTAGACAATGGAAATTAGGGGTTTGAGTTAGGGTTAGTTAAGGGGGGTTAGGGTTTGGGTTAGGGTTAGTATGGTTTGGTTAAGGGTTAGAGTTTAGGGTTAGGGTTAGGGTTTGGGTTAGGGTTAGTAGGGTTTGGTTAAGTGTTAGGGTTAGTATGGTTTGGTTAAGGGTTAGGGTTAGGGTTAGTATGGTTTGGTTAAGGGTTAGGGTCAGGGTTAGTATGGTTTGGTTAAGGGTTAGTGTTAAACCTAACCCTATCTTGATTTTTTTTGGTGAGGCCAACTAATGTTGGAAAAAAGCGCAAAAGCGGTAAAAACGCACTAAAAATGCATACAAACGCATAAAAACGCGTTTTGTATGCGTTTTTTCCATGCTTTTTTTGCAGGAAAAACGCGCTGCAAAAAAAAGCAAGTGTGAAAGTAGCCTTAGAGACTCAAGCGTCTCAATATTTTAAAAATCCCTTATTATAAATTGCTGATGATAGTGGAGGATTCGTTCTTACCTCCAATACAGGTAGATGAGATGACGATATTTAGACAAATCTCAATGTTCAAATAATGAACCTGAAAATATAAAGAAAAATAATTACATTCAATAAAGCTTAAAATCATAGAAGTTTTTCCAAAGCATTGTAAATAATTGCTAGGAATTGTCAATCATTCCATATCCAGTAAGTTATGGAAAATGTTACCAGGGTTTACCTGGTAACCTATGAGGACGGATACTGAATTTTTGCTGCTAATTACTGGTGCTGGTGATGAACATAGATATTGTCTGGCTACTCAGGGGAAAATATATAAAAGTGTCTGAACTTGAAATCATAAAGAATTCACACGTTGCGTTTTTTTGCAATCCTATGGGATTCCGCAATGCTGTGCTAATGCTTCGGATTTTTCCACGGCTGAATCGCATTGCGGAAAAATACGCAGCATGCTCATTAATGTTGCGGAATCGCGCCCACATAGGAATGCATTGTTCTGCTTACTTTCCGCATGTGGCTGTGCACACCATGCGAAAAGTAAGCAGAACATTTGCGGATGGTACCCACGGTCTGGAGGAGAAGGAGACTGTCCTCCGGGCTCTGGTACCATATCCCTGTAAAAAATAGAATTAAAATAAAAATATTGTTAGTCTCACCTTCCGACGGCCGGGGATCTTTTTCCTGCCTCGCTCCATGCTCCCGGCATCCTCCGGTCCCAGTAATTCCTTGCGAGAATGACCGCGATGACGTCGTGGTCTCGCAGGAGTGCGACGTCGCATGGTCATTCGCAGTGACGTCGTGAGAGCGCGACGTCTCGCGGTCATTTGCGCAAAGGATTACTGGGACCGGAAGATGCCGGGAGCGTGGAGAGAGGCGGGAAGGCTGCGCGGGGCACCAGAAGGTGAGAATAACAATATTTTTTATTTTTTTTATTATTTTTTTTACATCCTATCTTTTACTACTGATGCTGCATAGGCAGCATCAGTAGTAAAAAGTTGGTCACACTTGTCAAAACACTATGTTTGACAAGTGTGACCAACCTGTCAATCAGTTCTCCAAGCGATGCTCCAGATCGCTTGGAAAACGCTAGCATTCTGCAAGCTAATTACGCTTGCAAATCGCTAGTTTTTCCGCGGGAAAATCGCGGGAATTTAAAATGCGATTTTCCTGCAGAATGGAATTCCGGAATTCTCGCGGTAACTTCCGCGGGAATTCCGCTACGCGTGAACTCAGCCTTACCCTTCTTGTGAAAGTCTGTCATAACGGGCCATGGTTGTCTCAGCGTTCACCGGCGGTTATCCAACAAGCGGCATATCACAACTCGTGTAAAAGTGAGGATCGCACTCGCACTAATATAAGGGTTTATACAGTTATGAGATAATCTGAGTATACCCTGATTTAACTCTTCGGTTTTACATATCAGGACAAAATACAAAATACATCCTGAGGTGAACAACACATGACAAGTTAACCGTGCCATTATTTATATTCCCAAAAACTACTTCAAAATACTGAAGCAGAGAGTGAAAAATAAGTACACCCCATGAATCAATAGCTTTTAGAATCATCTTTAGCAGCAATAACTTGAAGTTGCATCAATGGTGTACTTAATTTAACACACAGTTCTCTTGCATTGTGGCCTACTTTTTGTTAAATAAATAATGATGCAGTATTTTTATCATATTGTTTTCTGATATTGTATTTCCCTACTTTTTGGACCTTCTAAGGACCCTTTTTTATTTTCTCCTGATATGTAAAATATTAGAATTCAAAGAGGTGTACTTAGTTTTTCTTATTACAGTATGTACAGTGAGTTTATAAGAAGTACTTCATCACAAGTAGCAGTTTTTGCCCTGTATACAGGTTGTCTTATGAGGCTGCAGTATGGATGTGATGTGAAACTTACCAGCTTTTACAGACTTTTTCAGAAAGCTCAATAACTGAGAAGCGGCGGTTGTTCTGCAACTCCTGGCGGCATTGAGCGGATGCTGATGTCAGCCTCTTGTTCAACAAAATGTCCATTTTCACAGGGAGCTAAAAGAGAGGAAACAAATTCCATTACTTCTGTAAACTCTTTGACCCAAATCTTACAAAGTACCCAACTCTCATTTGTGATTTTCATCACTGGTCTACTTGTATGGGGCATGGGGTCTACCGAGAAGTCCAAGATGTGAGAACAAAAATAAAAATAAACTTATTTTAAAATGTCATGAAGAAAGTTGTGATGGAATAAAAACCACCAATAAACAAATATAGATCTCACTGAAGAGAATATGGTATACAGCAAAATGTGAGAATTAAAATGTAACATTTAGTCAATTAAAATATAAAAATAAATGTGTGCCACCATACAAGTGAAAGAAAAGGGGTGTTCTTCTGGTCAAAATGAATCAAGGACTAGTCAACCAAGGAACGACACCTCCTATAAGACATATAGATTCTTACTGCAGTAGCTAAGGCCGAATCTATATAAGTACAGGAGACACTGTCATACGGTATTAACCATTGTATTCTGGTGAGTTATTTACCAAAAAAACATAGCAGTGTAATCCTGTTGTACATGCCGATGATATTCAATTGGTATAGAGAATCAACGTTTATGAGAGTAAAAAAAGGAACAGTCTCACCAATTAGGCCTCTTTCACACTTCAGTTTTTGACCATCAGTCAAAATCCGCCAGGTTTTGAAAAAAATGGATCCGCCATTTTTTTGCGGATCCGTTTTTTTCCCCATTGAGTTGCATTACTGGCGGATCTTGACGGATGGCCATCCGTTGGATCCGTTTTTGTGAGGATCCGCCAAATTTTTTTCATCCGCTGGCATGCCTGGACGGACCTTGTAACGTTTTTTTTCTTGTTGGATCCGCATTTTCCAGTGCGCATGCCCGGAGAAAGGAGGTCAGGGAGAAAATTAACCCTGAAATCCTTTCTGGCGGAGGAAAAAAAATCTCTCTCTCTCTCTCTCTCTCTCCTTCCCGGCCAGCTGTTCCTTTACAATTCTTCATTCTACGGATCCGTCAAAAAACGGATCCTGTGACATCCGTTCACATCAGTTAGGAACGGATCCACTTTTCCGCCTTTTTGGCGGATTTTAACTGAGACAAAAAACTGAAGTGTGAAAGAGGCCTTAGACGACTGTAAGAGGGGAGAGATAGTCTTGTGTCAAGATGAATCATCAGGCAATTCCAGGAACCGACAATACCCTGTCAATCCCTATGGGGCTAACAATAGTATATCCTCAAAACTCCCACCCTAACAAGGGCAGTCCACAGCTACTCCTGTGCTAAACATACCCTGCACCCTCCCTCAGATGTACCGACACGTTTCACTCAAGCATGATTATCAGGGGACTCGCTGTTAATAGGAAATAAAGTGCCAAGTACTGTGCTAAAGAGACATGTAAACCCTCCACTCTATGCTGTTCTGCTAAGTAATTTCTTCTTTTCTGTAATGCTCCACTTTTTCCTTATCCATTTCCTACCGAAATCCACTCTTGCTATATAAAGACTCCTAAAGACTCTTCTTCCTTGTTTCATCTCTTCCTCTCCAAAGAGGAGTTTTAAAATTATTGACTTGATCTCAAGGGAAAACTAAGTTCCCAGTTTGCCCTCTATATCTTCATACCCTTTGATAAATGTATCCAATCTGCCCAGGCAAAAGCTTAGAACAAGGATGAATGCTCATCGTCACACAATAAGAGAAAAAAGAATGGATCTACCTGTGGCAAAACATTTCTGTATCCCTGATCACAGCAACGTGGATATGAAATTACTGGTATTGAAAGGTAACTTCAATTCTCAGAGAGAGAGACGAGTTTGGGAGTACAAATTTATGACGAACTTTGACACTCTCAGTGCTGGAATGAATGTGTCGCATGGATTTATGACTTTTTACATCAATTAAGGAATTTCCTTTTAAAACCGTGTGGGGGCATCACAACACAGAACTAGACCCCAATCAGAGGACCATAAAACATCCGGACTCCTTATCTATAAACTGGTCCAATGTTTATATTTATGTTTCTCCCTCTCCCATATTGATAGTTCTGCTTCACCTCACTTGTCTTATCTATTGCATTTTTTCTAGGCTGTATTGTGCATAAATATGTGACTTCAGATTTTGTATTAGTCTAGCCTGATGAAGAGACCTGAGTAGTCTCGAAAGCTTGCAATGTGTTACCATCTTTTCAGTTAGCCATTAAAAGGTATCAACTACTGAGGACTCTCAATCCTGAATATTTTTCCAATCTGCCCTTGTTTCTTACACAGTTTACATGTATTGTCAGCTTTCTTCTTCATTCTTTATAATGCTAGATGAAAATAATTGGACCAATGGATCAGCTGGGTCAGTTTATGAATTTACTGATTGACATTCCACTTATGTGTATATACTGTATTGTATGTATGTATATATATGTGTGTGTATATATATATATATATATATATATATATAGTGGTGTAGTGACCACTATGTCCGCTAGGGGGCGCTGTGTGGGTGTCCCAGGACGGGTGTACAGGCACATTCAGTGTGGTAACAGGAGCAGGGTCCTAAATGACCATTATGTGTCTCAAGGTGGGTGGCGTTGGGATGCAGGCTCGAGTATTGATCAGCAGAGGTACTGCTGATATTTCTGTTACAGTGTGTCAGGGAAGCCTGTGTGTGTCTGTGTGCAATAGAATCTTTAGTGAGGTCATAGCCATGTGATCACCTGTGGGTGTGGTTACAGGGCTATGTAATTGAGGTGTTTAGCACATGTGGGGAAGTGAGAGGGAGTCTGTCAGAGTGTGGACAGACTTCCCTGTGTCCAGGTGGGACACTACAGAGAGTGGCCTGTGTGCTAAGGAAGGAGAAGCCTTCCTGGGTCTGTGGCTGCAGATGGAGCGCTGCTCTGGACATTGCCCTGGCCTGGGTATATTACTTGTATATGGGGAGGACTACACCTCCCAGCATGAGCTGAGACTCTCGGTCCGAGTCTGAAGCCATGGACGTTTATGTTCTTTTTTGCCTAAGCTAGAGGCTATTTTGGTGATATGCAGATATATGGTTTATGGAGCAAATAAACCTCATGAACTTTGGGAAGAACCTGTCTCATGATTGTCTCCCGCTGCACTTGAGCGAGTCACATCCCTACAATTGGTGACAGACTGCGGGCAGCGATTCCCAGAAGCACATGTGGCAGTGCTGGCGATTCTGAGCCAGGAGAGCAGATGGTCTGACAACCGTGAGTAATACTGACCGAGGTCAGAGAAAGTGACTGTGTTAATACTTGTGGAATACCTCTGAGGAGAAGAGTCATCCGAGAACCTGTGTGGCCATCACAGGTAACAGACAGGAGTCTGTGTTGCAGTGACCAGGGTCAGTGAGAGACTGTGTTCCTGGAGGGGTCAGTAAGCAAGGTCCTGGAGGGTCAGTGTTGGGAGGTTCTGGGAGAGGAATTGGATCCCTGGAACACGTGATATGACCTTGGACCTGGTGAAGCGTGTGTTGGGCAGTCTCAGGCGGAGACGGATGTCCTGAAGAGCACCCGCTGAGCCCCTGGACCTGGTGAGGCCGGTGTGTTGGGAGACCCTGGGAGGAGGGTCGACTCCCTGAATAGCACCCGGTGTGCCCTGTGTGTTGGACGTTCTCAGGTGGAGACGGTACGTCCTGAGTGGCACACAAACAGGACACGTGAGAGACTGTGCATGTGTTTTTTTTCTTCTTTTCCTCTGCAAAACCTGAAGGTGCTTGCTGTGGCTCAGTGGGGTCACGAAGGTCTCGCAGCACAGGGACCTGGTGTTTTCTTTTTGGGATCTGCCCTGGGAGCATTGGTAGCAGACGCTATCTGTCTACGCCATCCTGCTGCAGCTTTATGGCATGTGACTAAGCGGATACAGTAGTTGTGGCTTTACACAACTATTAAGGGTGAGTACCCTGCATTATTGCTTCATAACTCATTATACCTGCACTGGTAAGGCCCTATGGGCGCACTTTTGTGGTTTTTTTTATCTTTGAGGGTGACGAGCGGCTTCCGTTAACCCGGCGGGGTTACGAAGGGGACAAGCGGCTTCCGGTGGATCGGCGGGTCCACGAAGATGGCGCAGCAGGAACTGCAGTGACACCAGCCGCTGTGTGTGTGTGAACGGCAGCCGGAGGTGCCGGTGGTTTGTGACAGCAGAAGCTGTGGTGGTGCCAGCAAGGACTTGTCTGGTATCGTGAGAGACAAACTGTGGTGTGAACTGTGGCATAAGAGGTTCTGCAGGACAGACATGGGGAGATCCCGAAAAGGGGTGGAGTCCCAAAAGGGGGAGGTGGCCCAAATCGGGGTGGTAGCCCGAAAAGGGATGGAGTCTCAAAAGGGGGCGGTGGCCCGAATCAGGGTGGTAGCCCAAAAGGGGGTGGAGTCCCAAAAGGGGGCGGTGACCCAAATTGGGGTGGTAACCCAAAAAGGGGTGGAATCCCGGGAGGGGGCGGCAACCCAAAGCGGGGTGGTGGTCCCAAAAGGGGCCAAGTTTGAAGAAATGACAGCACTGGGTGACTCAGTGGGTATGTCTGGAGTACCGCAGTGTATGTGCAGGTCTTTTTCAGAATGTGGAATATCCTTTCCGGGTAGTAATGACGGGCCACAGATGTGTACAGTGATGCTGCACCGGGAAGGAGCCTTTGGTCGGCTGGACTCAGAGAGTCAGGTGACTCTGACAGGAACTCCTCTCGTTTTCTCTCTGACCGAGAAAAGCGTCAGGGTTCGCTGTAAACACAGGGTCACAGTGAACTACCCAGTAGACAGAGTAGTGTTTGAGGGGACCAAAGGTGGTGACTGCCAAGGGGGAGGAATACCACGGTACTTAGTCTATGCCTGGGAGAGGGGCCGGGACTTTCTTTTGTTTGATGACGTTTGGTCGGACGATGGAGATGCTTCGACTGTGGGGCAAGCAGACACTGAGACAGTGATGGCTCCTGACATGGACAGGTCAGAGGTAGAACTGACCAGAGGAAGAAGTACATCTGCCCAACTGACGGACCTGATGTCTCGTGATAAGACAGATGGTGGGCTGGGAGATGAGACAACTGGACTAGACACATTGGTGCTGGACGGTAACTGGATGGTTCACTCGACTGGTGTGACTGACTCAGTGGTACCATTTGACGATATAATTAAAGAGGTAGTAGTGAGACACGTGCTGGCCAAAAGAGAACAAGATCGTGAGATACAGCTGGTAAAAGAAGACTGTAACAGAACATGTCGAACGGGAAAGAGTCCTAAGGCAAGCAGCTGAGCACAGAGTGGATGAGATGGAGAAGGAAGTCTCTGAGCTCAGAGGTCACCTGTCAGCGTGTCAAACTATGAACAAAGCTATAATGAAGGATATGGAGGTGCTCAGAGAGACCCAAGAGAAGCATCAACAGGAGATTCTCTGGAGAGAGGATGAGTGTCACTACCTGGCAGAGGAGCGAGATAAAGTTCTGCAAGAACTCAGTGGAGTCATAAAAGGTCTTCTACGGGAGAAGAAGTGGATGGGTGAAGACGTACAGCGGCCGTGCCCGACTGATAGCAAGGCAGAACTGCCAAAGCCCATCTTGGAAAAGGGTGCTGAGGACTGTAAATCTCAGGAAGATGGTGAGCCAAGAGCTGCACAAGACAGTCACCCGGTCTTGGCAGATACCTTGAGGGAAGTGTCCGTGGGGAACCCAGAGCCATCTGTCCAGGATGAGAGCAAGTCCATGACCTTCAAGTGCGTGATGGAGGTACCCGAAGACGTGCGAGAAGCGTGTGCCAGCGAAGGTGTGCATGAGACCTTTAAAAAGGCAGTAAAGGCCTATAGTGTGAGCTGGGCACCAGAAACAAACCAGTTGGTGATACTGGCAGAAACGGAAGACAGAGAGAAGGGTGGCTCTCCTGAAGGAGATGCACCTACAATGTCTCCGCATGAAACAGATGCTCGTGGAGCGTAATAGGAAAGCAGCTCGACATCTGGAGCTTGCAAGGGAAGCTCAAAGTCGGCTGGGCTTTGTGGAAGACATAATTCCGGTACCCAGAAATCTGGTGGGGAAAGTCGTTGGCAGACTTGGAAAGGTGATGCAGGAGATGGTGAATCGATCCAGTGTGAAGAGAGTGAGGATCCCACCTGCTGGTGAAAACCAAATCGCTGTTGAAGATGACATGGTTCCTGTCATTGTGGTTGGTTCGGTGGAATGCATTGGGAACCTCCGCATGCTCCTGGAATATCGGGTAGCGTACCTGAAGGAGATAGAGCAGCTAAGACAGGATCAACTGCAGATGAATAAGCAGATACAGAACGTCAGGTGGCATCCACCTCCAACCCAAGGTGTAAGGACCCGAAGGGATCCTCCAAGGAATGAAAGGACAGGTAGTCGAAGGTAAGAATGTCGAGAGTCCACAAGTGGCCGTTCTAATCGTAGTAACATAGGCACGAGACCCGGTGGTGGACATAGCGACAGAGGGTCAGACTCAGACCAGCCAGTTAGCCCAACTGGACGTGGGACTCATGACCGTACGAACTGGGAGAGCAGGCCAGTGAGAGAAAGGTCAGGTGACGGAGCGCACTGCAGACAGGTAGAGACTAAAGAGTGTCTGGTCACACTGACGGACATTGACGGGAAGGCCAAAGCCCAAGGCTGAGATACTGACCGCTGGTCATACGTAAATATGATGCAGTATGACTACCGAAACAGAAGGAGATGGTCCTCTCGACTTGTAGGGCAAGGTGACATGGGTGCCCGGTCTCAAGATCCCTGGGTGATGTCATGTGTTCAACCCCACAAGTTTGAACATAGGGGGGAGGTATGTGGTGTAGTGACCACTATGTCCGCTAGGGGGCGCTGTGTGGGTGTCCCAGGATGGGTGTTCAGGCACATTCAGTGTGGTAACAGGAGCAGGGTCCTAAATGACCATTATGTGTCTCAAGGTGGGTGGCCTTGGGATACAGGCTCGAGTATTGATCTGCAGAGGTACTGCTGATATTTCTGTTACAGTGTGTCAGGGACGCCTGTGTGTGTCTGTGTGCAATAGAACCTTTAGTGAGGTCATAGCCATGTGATCACCTGTGGGTGTGGTTACAGAGCTATGTAATTGAGGTGTTTAGCACATGTGGGGAGTGAGAGGGAGTCTGTCAGAGTGTGGACAGACTTCCCTGTGTCCAGGTGGGACACTACAGAGAGTGGCCTGTGTGCTAAGGAAGGAGAAGCCTTCCTTGGTCTGCGGCTGCAGATGGAGCACTGCTCTGGACATTGGCCTGGGTATATTAGTTGTATATGGGGAGGACTACACCTCCCAGCATGAGCTGAGACTCTCGGTCCGAGTCTGAAGCCACGGACGTTTATGTTCTTTTTTGCCTAAGCAGAGGCTATTTTGGTGATATGCAGATATATGGTTTATGGAGCAAATAAACCTCATGAACTTTGGGAAGAACCTGTCTCATGATTGTCTCCCGCTACACTTGAGCTAATCGCTTCCCTACAATATATATATATACTATATACAGGGTGGGCCATTTATATGGATATACCTGGGTGGGCCATTTATATGGATACACCTGGGTGGGCCAACTTCAAAATAGCTGCTATGGTCACCACCCATCTTGAAAAGTTTCCCCCTCCCATATACTAATGTGCCACCAACAGGAAGTTGATATCACAACCATTCCCATTTTATTTAGGTGTATCCAAATAAATGTCCCACCCTGTGTATATATATATATATA
This sequence comes from Dendrobates tinctorius, assembly GCF_039654945.1. Lineage (NCBI taxonomy): Eukaryota > Metazoa > Chordata > Amphibia > Anura > Dendrobatidae > Dendrobates > Dendrobates tinctorius. The sequence goes on along the minus strand of NW_027361698.1, from coordinate 11,653,284 downwards.
TATATATAGAGAGAGAGAGAGAGACTCTAATATTTACCCCATACATTAACCTCTTAACCCCCAAGGGTGGTTTGCACGTTCATGACTGGGCCAATTTTTACAATTCTGACCACTGTACCTTTATGAGGTCATAACTCTGGAACGCTTCCATGGATCCTGGTGATTCTGACATGGTTTTCTCGTGACATATTGTACTTCATGCTAGTGGTAAAATTTCATTCATATAACTTGCGCTTATTTGTGAAAAAAAACGGAAATTTGGTGAAAATTTAGAAAATTTCGCAATTTTCCAACTTTGAATTTTTATGCCCTTAAATCACAGAGATACGGCACACAAAAAACTTAATAAGTAACATTTCCCACATGTTTACTTTACATCAGCACAATTTTGGAACCCAAATTTTTTTTACTTAGGAAGTTATACAAGGGTTAAAAGTTGACCAGCAATTTCTCATTTTTGCAACACCATTTTATTTTTACGGACCACATCACATTTGAAGCCACTTTGAGGGGTCTATATGATAGAAAATACCCAAAAGTGACACCATTCTAAAAAGTGTACCCCTTAAGGTGCTCAAAACCACATTCAAGAAGTTTATTAACCCTTCAGGTGCTTCACAGGAATTTTTTGAATATTTAAAAAAAAATGAACATTTAACTTTTTTTCACAAAAAAAAATAATTCAGGTTAAATTTTTTTTATTTACCAAGGGTAACAGGAGACGTTGGACTGCAAAAGTTATTGTGCAGTTTGTCCTGAGTACGCTGATACCTGACATGTGGGGGGGAACTACTGTTTCGGCGCATGGCAGAGCTCAGAAGGGAAGGAGCGCTGTTTGACTTTTTCAATGCAAAATTGGCTAGAATTCAGATCGGACGCCATGTCGCGTTTGGAGAGTCCCTGATGTACCTAAACAGTGGATACCCCCCACAAGTGACCCCATTTTGGAAACTAGACCCCCCAAGGAACTTATCTAGATATGTGGTGAGAACTTTGAACCAACAAGGGCTTCACAGAAGTTTATAACGTACAGCGGTACAATTAAAAAATCATATTTTTTCCACAAAAATGATCTTTTCACCCCCAATTTTTATTTTCCCAAGGGTAACAGGACCCTTAAAGTTATTGTGTAATTTGTCCTGAGTACGCTGATACCCCATATGTGGGTGTAAACAACTATTTGGGTGCATGGCAGAGCTCAGAAGGGAAGCAGCGCCATTTGACTTTTTTGGCTGGAATTGAGATCGGACACCATGTCGCGATTGGAAAACCCCTGATGTACCAAAACAATGGAAACCCCCCACAAATGACACCATTTGGGAAACTAGACCCCCTAAGGAACTTATCTAGATGTGTGGTGTGCACTTTGAACCCCCCAGTGATTCACAGAAGTTTATAACGACCAGGCGTGAAAATAAAAAAAATCATATTTTTTCAACAAACATAATCTTTTAGTCCCCATTTTTTTTATTTTCCCAAGGGTACCAGGAGAAATTAGACCCCAAAAGTTGTTGTCCAATTTGTCCTGAGTACGCTGATACCCAAATGTGGGAGAAAACTACTGTATGGGCACACGTCGGGGCTCGGAAGGGAAGTGACATTTTGGAATGCAGACTTTGATGGAATGCTCTGCGGGTGTCATGTTGCCTTTGGAGAGCCCCGAATGTACCTAAACAGTGGAAACCCCCCATAAGTGACACCATTTTGGAAACTAGATCCCCTAAGGAACTTATCTAGATGTGTGGTGAGCAGTTTGAACCCCCAAGGGCTTCACAGAAGTTTATAATGCCCGAGCATGAAAATAAAAAAATCGTGTTTTTTCCACAAACATGATCATTTAGTCCCCAATTTTTTTATTTTCCCAAGGGTAACAGGAGAAATTGGACCCCAAAAGTTGTTGTCCAATTTGTCCTGAGTAGGCTGATACCCGATATGTGGGAGAAAACTACTGTATGGGCACACGTCGGGGCTTGGAAGGGAAGTAGTGACGTTTTGGAATGCAGACTTTGATGGAATGTTCTGCGTGTGTTATGTGCGTTTGGAGAGCCTCTGATGTACCTAAATTATTGAAACTCCCCACAAGTGACCCCATTTTGAAAACTAGACCCCATAAGGAACTTATCTAGATGTGTGGTGAGCACTTTGAATCCCCAAGTGCTTCACAGAAGTTTATAACACCCGGGTGTGAAAATAAAAAAAAACATTTTTTCCACAAAAAAGATATTTTTGCCCCCAATTTTTTATTTTCCTAAGGGTTACAGGAGAAATAGGACCCCAAAAGTTGTTTTGCAATTTGTCCTGAGTACGCTGATACCCTATAAGTGGGGGTAAAACACTGTTTGGGTGAATGGCAGAGCTTGGAAGGAAAGGAGCACCATTTGACTTTTTCAACGCAGAATTGGCTGGAATTGAGATCAGACGCCATGTTGCATTTGGAGAGCACCTGATGTGCCCAAACAGTGGAAACCCCCTAATTCTAACTCCAACCCTATCCCCAACACACCCCTTACCCTAATCTCAGCCCTAGCCCTAACCCTAGCCCTAACCCTAACCCTAGCCCTAGCCCTAACCCTCACCCTAATGGGAAAATGGAAATAAATACATTTTCTTTAATTTTATTATTTTTCCCTAACTAAGGGGGTGATAATGGGGGGTTTGATTTACTATTTATGTTTGGCAGCTGTCGCACGCTAAAAGACGCTTTTTATTGTAAAAATAGTTTTTGCATCATTTATATTGAGAGCTATAATTTTTCCATATTTTGACCCACTGAGTCATGTGAGGTCTTATTCTTTGCGGGACGAGTTGTCGTTTTTATTGGTACCATTTTCGGGCATGTGACATTTTTTGATCGCTTTTTATTCCGATTTTTGGGACGCAGAATGAACAAAACCAGCGTTTCATGAATTTCTTTTGGGGATGTGTTTACCCCGTTCTGCGTGCGGTAAAATTGATAAAGCCCTTTTATTCTTCGGGTCAGTACGGTTACAGCGATACCTCATTTAGGTCTTTTTTTATGTTTTGGCGCTTTTAGGCAATGAAAACAATTTTATATAAAAAATAACTATTTTTGCATCGCTTTATTCTGCGAGCTATAACTTTTTTATTTTTTCACTGATGATGCTGTATGGCAGCTCGTTTTTTGTGGGACAAGATGACGTTTTTAGCGGTACCATGCGTCTTTTTGATCGCGCGTTATTGCACTTTTTGTTCGGCAGTATGATAATCATTATTTTTTGCTTCGTTTTTTATTTTTATCTTTTAAGGGGTTCGCTAAAGGGATTAACTAGTGAGACAGTTTTATAGGGCGCGTCGTTACGGATGCGGCGATACCAAATATGTGTACTTTTATTGTTTTGTTTTTTTAGATTTCCAAAAAATGAATTTATTAGGGAATTTTTTTTTTTAAATTTATTTAACGATTTTTTAAAAATTATTTTTACACTTTTTTTTTAACTTTATTACATTGTCCCAAGTGGGACATCACTGTCCTGTGACAGATCGCTGACTCTGTCACATCACAGATCACTGTGACAGATCAGCGATCTGTCACAGGCACTGCACTTGGCTTCCTCGTGCCTGCGTTTTGCAGGCATGAGGAAGCCAGATCCCTGCAGGCCCCCGAAGGTCCCTTTCGCCATCTTGGATCCGGGGACCTGCAGGGAAGGAGCCCCGCACAGCAGCGCTGCACATTGCGCTGCACATTGCGCTGCTGTGGGGGGCTCAGGGAAGCACGGAGGGTGCCCCCTCCCTGCCGATTCTTCCCCTTAACCCCCGGTACACCGCAATCGTGTTTGATTGCAGTGTGCAAGGGGTTAACGTGTCGGGGGGCGGTCCGTGACCGCCCCTGACACATTGTGCCGGGTGTCAGCTGTGATAATCAGCTGACACCTGGCTGCGATCAGCGGCGCTCACCACGTGGGCGCCACTGATCGCTGTGACGTACTATCCCGTCCCTGGGAATTAAGTCCCAGGGCACATGAACGGGATAGTACGTCACATGACAGAAAGGGGTTAATCTTACTCTCAAAGATAAAATTATACATGTATTCTCCAGTTATTAGTGTATAAATATATTTATTACATTATAGCATACTGTATATTATATACAAGGTTATTGTTAAGGAGAGGAAACAGACATTACAGTACAGGATCACAAATTCTTTCTTTGAGGTAAAATATTTTTTAAAAGGAGTCAGGGAAATGCTTTATCTAACATAAGGAATCAGCTGTGATCCCGCGCTGTCTTGTCTGTATGCTCTTTGCTTCCTCCCCTGCCCAGGAGCTGTGGTATGATCAGATCATGTTCCTGTACGGTCAGACACAGCCACTACACAGTACACAGCAGGGGCACATTTATAAGATTATAAACACATCCAATTATGGAACTTATTATTAGTCCAAGATGTACTTATAAAAATTAATTTTACAATTTACTTTTGGAGGAAACCCCTGTAAGCTAAACTGTGAGCCCATTGTCATTCTGTATGCACATGTATAGCATGATGCTGCTCCTAGTGATGAGTGAGCATGCTCAGATATTCTCTTATCCGAGCACACTCGGGTGTTATCTGAGTATCGTGGGTGCTTGTATATTATGTTCGAGTCCCCGCGGCTGCAGGAATGGTGGCTGTTATACACATGGGGGATATCCTAACAAACAGGCAATTCCCGCATGTGTTGCGGCCGTATAACAGCCATGAGACATGCAGCCGCAGGGACTTGAACATATTTTTCGAACATGCCGAAGATCCTCGGATGGCACTGCTCATCACTAGCTGCTCCCACTGCTTCCATGGACAGGTCTATACATGGCTCGTCAGGTTCACTGTATGATTTTGCACCTATTTCTTGTCCATGCATAGCTGTCACTGACATTTTAGCTTGGGGTCTTTGATACAGGATGTGTTACATAGTTTCAGTATCCTGCAGAGTATTGATGATATCACAAGTTTTGTCACCCTCTCCTGTGTTTAATATATTACTGTTACTCTTGTCATGTAAATGTACATTTAGGCTATAATTTGGGACGCTCACTGTAATAACTTTTTCTCTGCTAATTGAAGCAGTTTACAAGAAGTTGTTATGATGGTGAATAAGAAGTGATGCTTTCCCGGGATCTGGGGGACGGCCCTGTCCCATTATCCCATGACGGTGCGGTGGGCTGATCCCTGGAGTTCTCTGAATGTATTCCATCCTCCTCCATAACCTCACTGCAATGTGCAATAAGTCAGTGAGTGGTGCTGCACATATCAGCTAGTCTGCTCACACCACTCAGGCTCAAGGAATCTCATTTTATCCACAAGTCAAGATGGGCACTGGGGATTATGTCTGTGTCACCATGATTGGGGGAGCACCTTGGGGGTTCAGGCTGCAAGGTGGCAAAGAGTACCAGGAGCCTCTACATGTTTGTAAGGTAAGAACATCTCCCATAGCACCTTCTTGTGCCTCCATTAGTGCTGTATGGTTAGAGTTACTTCCTCCGGCCTCCTTGGTACAATATATACATCATTTCTTTCTAAAGGACATTTTTCCCCCCCAAAAGTTCACAACAGATATTATTCTTCAGCTGCCAGAAAGTCTTTGATCATCTCTGGTCACGGGGAATTCTTCATGTCAGACTCTCAGAAGATGATGGCTGCACATCACGTAGAACATGTGTACTGATGTAGCACAGATAACTTGGAATAACTTTGTGCGCGAATCCTGGATGTACAGACGACATCTAAATACGACGCAGCTAGATCCACAGCCCGGGGCATCACAAGTGCTAACAAATGTGGTTATGGTTACATGGAGAACATGCTTAATGTCATTTTAATGGCACGCAAGCATGACTTCCAAACAACATTCACATTTCATGTGGACCACAAGTACTGGGTAATGCATCAACCTGCAATCAAGGCCTGTCCACACTGTCCTGTAGTTATTATACATATATACATTCATCCGGACACGAATACACAAACCTACACCGGAGGGCATGCCCTGTAATTGTTATCATGGAGGGCAGCGCATAGCAGTGCATATATATACACACATATATATACACACACACATATATATGATACACACACACACACTACATACACACATATATATATTATACACATGTTTATATATACAGTTATATATATTATTATATATACATAAATATGTTATATACACACACATATATTACATACACACACATATATTATATACACTCACACATATATATTATATATATACACATATTTTATATACAGTATACAAATATATATACACATTTTAATATACATATACACATGTGTGTGTATATATATTAACATTCATATATATATATGTGTGTATGTATGATGCACACATATATACAGTATATATATATTTATATATATTAACATATATATAGACATAGATAAACATACATAGATATATCCATCTACATATGTGTATATATATTATATATGAGATGCATATATATACAGTATATACACATATACAATACCTACCATAACAACTGTGAATTATCACCAGTCATGGACAATGTAACATGACAATATTCTAATGAGTTCTAACAATACAAAACTGTTACATTTGTATGAGATATGCCCAGCAGTAAAACAATATCCATCTTATTTGCCTTATTACAACTATTTTCATCCATAAATAACTTTGTTATCTGAAACAATCACACAAGTCTATCCCTTTTGCTAAAGTTACTAGTAAAGAAGAATAAAACGACTTTTAGTATCTTTCCCCAGTAGCTTAGCGCACACATTGGCACAGGGACGACCTGCCACCTAGTGGGACACTTTTGTACTGCGTCTTTCAATGTAGAAGTTTTTACAATTTTTGGTTTTGAATATTATAAACTTTACAACAAAACACATAATGGGATGAGGAGTAGGTCACGTATGCGGCCACCTACGGCGCCAATGAGGAGAGAGGAAGAATTTATGTAATACAAAAGCTGAAATAAATGCCTTTTCATCTCTTTGCACAACCGACTGGACTTTGTCTCTGTGTTACTAATAATGCTGCAGTTGCCAGGGAGGAAGACCATAAAATGAATGATTGTCCACCTGATCACTTTGATGCTAAGCTCCGTGGACCAGATGTGGTAGGAGTAGGCACTCTGAAATAGGAGAGCTTGTGCAGCCCCCTGAGACAGATATGGGTGTACTTATTTTCCCAACTTTATAAATGAGCTCAGAGAAATTAGTAGTAGTATTTTCATACCAGCATATTGTGAGCTAATTTGTTTGCCCGTATTACACATGCAAGCACCAGCCCAAATGGGGGTCTACTGACCTACTCAGACAGCTTCATAGATGTATGGCTGACAACTAGTTTGTCGATGTCTCCATTGACAGCAGAATTGTGATTGCAGCTCTGGAGGTAAGGTGTTCTATTCTGACTACTGTAACTGTCTAGATGCTGTAATCACTTTTCCACTACACATAATTAATGTTCTCTCATCCACTTATATACATGCGAATGGGGTCACCTTTCCGGTGCCTTTTCACAAGCCTAATTATTCCATCCTCTCATGATAAGAGTGCTTATCTAATACTCCATCCCATACAGTGCCATTTAAGGATTTTCAAAAAGAGATGAGGAAATTTTGCTATCTAGCTTTGGGAGATCTTAGGATTTTAATGTCAGTTGATCCCGGGACCCTGACCAAGTGTCCTCACTAATAGACATCAGAAAATGGCAACACTCCAAAATTCAGACGGTGTAATACGGATGCTCCATTACTGATCTATCTCCAGTGCTGTGCAACGTTGCGGTTCCACATACAACCTTTTTCAAGACATTTGAGAGTTTTAGTATGTGATCTTCAAAAGTTATAAGAGATGCAGAATATATTGATACAATAAATGCATGTTTTTAAGAGTTACATTTTTTTTATCTTTTTGTTATGGTTGATGAGTGATGATGCTTCCCTATACTCCAATGCTAGAACTGTTTAATAGTTGCATATCTAAGCTGACCTGAGCATCTAAGGGACGAGCGTGATTGTATGGTCCCAACAGAATGCTGTCACAGCCGGGGGCCAGGCTATGGGGGCCCTGAGGTTGGCCATGTACAAAAACCTATTAAGCCCTGTGGCAGGCAGGCCCTTTTACCATCAGATGTCCACAGACATGCAATATTCACTGCAATACACAAGTTTTCCTGTGTGTTTTGTGAGTGATCAGAGTATCACATGTTCGAGGGCCCAACTTGGGACTAAGTTAAAAAGTAAAAAGCTTTTAAAACTAGAAGATAATCCTAGATGGCTAAGAACCCAAACTCTCCCCTTTTATTATACAAAGTGCTTTTATACTCCTAGAATGCCTCCAGATCCAATCTGAGCACAATTACAACAATTAAAAAATATGAATCTTTATTCAGTAAATGATAAAAAAAACGTTATCACTAGAGATGGTGGAATTTATTCTAGTGGAATTCTACTCTGATTTTACAAAAATCTATATTCTCCAGAAATCAGATTTTTTGGCATTCGCCCTGCGTGACTTCAGCAAAACAGCGGCTGGCTAGTTGTTATTTTTCTATACCATACCGAGTTGTCAAAAAGTTAGAAGACTTAAAAACCCTCACCTCACAGCTTACCTATTCAGCCACCTCCACTGCTCACCTTCTCTCGTAGGTCCACTGAAACCCTGGGCATGTTCACTCAACTTCATGCATATTGCCGACCTTAGGACACACATTCTTAGCTGGCCAGCCCAACTGTGACTAGGCCCGGGAGGTCTCTGCACATGTGCTTTGTGAGGTTGCGACCAGGGCCGGCCCGAACATATAGGCGAACTAGGCGGCCGCCTAGGGCGCCGACCCAAAGGGGGCGCCAGAGAAAAAATAGAAAAAATTATAAAAAATCTTTTCAAAAGGCAAAAAGTTTTAGGGATGGAAAGAAAAGTGTACATATTTAAGGGCAAATATGACGCAAGAGAAGTTGGTTGGGTTGGCAACAATTTCGATAGAATCTGAAGTTGCTAAACAAATTAATCTTGGTGACTTAGTGTCTTCCTTTTAAAAAAAAAAAGGCAAGGAAACAAAAATTTTAATTACCTATGGTCATTTTTGTTTTGTGTTATTGATTACTTTGTATATATTTGTCCTATACAACTTCTCAGAAGATTAAAGAGTTAGGAGAGAGTTAATTAATCATTGTTGTTGTGGTTTATTTTGCTCCTAAATTTATATCCCAAGTTTTCATCTACTGCCCAGAATAGTAGGGGCGCAACAAAATAGTTTCGCCTAGGGCGCCGTAATCTCTCGGGCCGGCCCTGGTTGCGACGATGATGTGATGTCATGACGTGCGGCATGACGAGAATATTAATGAAGTAATAGTAGTGAACAGAAAAGCACAATAATATATGAAAAACAATTAAAACAGCAGAAATAAATATTTTGCTAAACATAACAAGATATCATGCTCCTGTCTCAGTGTGTTCAGGCTGGCTTGCTGAGCACTCGCATCATGCCAGCGCTTAACAAACCACCCAGATGAAGCAGAGCTGGACTTCTTCAAGGGACAAATATGGATTATCTTCTTGTTGGACAGATGTGGAATATGGTGTTTTCTTATTTTTATTTTTTAAATAAATGGGTAAAATAGGGTGGGGAGTTTTATTTCAAATAAAGGGCTTTATTATTTCTGTGACTTTATTACAATCTTACTATGGGGTTAATAATGGGGGTGTCTTATAGACGCATCTCCATTACTAACTTGCGGGTTGATGTCAGCTGACATTACAAAGCTAACATCAACCCCAGAACTATTACCCCAATTGCCACCACCAGGGCAAGTGGGAAGAGTGAGGCTAATTGGCATATCTAATGGAAGTGCAATTTTGGGCATCTGAAAGCTAATGTTTTTAGTCTGGGAGGGGGCCAATATCTATGGCTCTATCCTAGGCTATTAATATCAGTCCACAGCTGTCTGTTTAGCCTTCACTGGTTACTGAATATAGGAGGATCCCACATCATTTTCTGGGGGAATCTCCCCTATAATAATCAGTAAATGCTAAGCAAATGGCTTTGAGCTGATATTAATTGTTATGAATGAGTCACCGTAGGAGGCAAAAGCAGAAATACAAGCTAAGTCCAGAAAACCAGAGAAGTTGGCAACTATCAGATTGCAGACCCCTGAACCTATCAACACAACTAGCAGTAGCCGTGGGGGGTTCCTACGATGCCCTAGACCCCTCGATCATGGCCGGAGAATTAAATAGGCCGAAAGAAAGAAAGGGGAAATCTAAACTGCTCCAGAGCAGACCCCAAAGCAATAGGCAGCCCCCAACATATAATGACGCTGAAGCAAGATGAAAACACTAACACAGACAGAAAGATAGACTGAGCAAAGACGGGGCCCAAAACTACCTAGATAGGAAAGGACAGGAAGGCTGCTGTCTGCAATCTGCCAAAACCCTATCAAAGACATAAGCCAACAAGCTGATATGAAAAAGGCCCTGAAGCAGCTAGGCTTCAAAAACTAAATCAGCACTCAGGTATTTTCAGAAGACAGAGCTAAAGGAATTCAGCACACCCCAGCAGGGAATGGCAGAAATCCAGAAAAACAAAGCAAAACAAAGTCAAGCACCAATGCAAAAGGCCGAGCAGCAAACTTAGCTTTAGAGGAGCAGGAATTCAGACTGGTCTCCAAGGATCCCACAGAGAAATCACCCGCAGGGCAGAAGGGCGTCGGCAGCCTTATATCCAGTCAGTAACTTCACTCAGCCAGTCATCATCATCAGCCTCAGGTGTTTGATAATCAGGCTCACTACCTTTCTTTACCAGAAGAGGGAGTTCCTCGGGCCTCAGTAATGAAGGGGAAAATGAACTCACAACAGTACCTCCCCCTTGAGGAGGGGTCACCGAACCCTCAACTACGCCACCAGGGCGATCAGGGTGAGCCCGATGAAAGGCACGCACCAATCTTTTGGCATGAATATCAGAGGCAGAGACCCAGGAATTATCCTCCTGACCATAACCCTTCCACTTAACCAAATACTGGAGTCTCCGTCTAGCCAGACGGGAATCCAGTACTTTCTCTACCTCATATTCCATGTTACCTTCAACCAATACAGGGTTTGGAGGTGCCACCCCCGGAACAACAGGTTCAACAAACCTCTTCAACAAAGATTTATGGAACACATTATGGATTTTAAATGTGACAGGAAGAGCCAAACGAAAAGAGACCGGATTAATAATCTCCACAATCTTGTAAGGTCCAATAAATCTAGGCTTAAACTTAGGAGAAGCCACCTTCATAGCAATATTTTTTGATGATAACCACACCATATCACCAACCTTAAACTGGGGACCAATGGTCCTATGTCGGTTGGAAAACCGCTGGGCCTTTTCCTGGGAGAGAGATAACTTATCCACCACTTGGTCCCAGATCTGGTGCATTCTCTCCACCACAGTGTCAACACCTGGGCAGGCAGAGGGCTCCACCTGCCCTGAAGAAAATCGAGGATGAAATCCAAAGTTACAAAAAAAAGGTGACATCAAAGTGGCAGAACTAGCTCTATTATTTAAAGCAAATTCGGCCAAGGGCAAAAATGAAACCCAATCATCCTGATCAGCAGAAATAAAACATCTCAAATATGACTCCAAGGTCTGGTTTGTTCTCTCTGTCTGTCCATTGGTCTGAGGGTGAAAAGCAGAGGAGAAGGACAACTGAATTCCCAGCCTGGAACAGAAAGTTCTCCAAAATCTAGACACAAACTGGACTCCTCTGTCAGATACAATGTTCTCAGGAATCCCGTGCAAACGAACCACCTGTTGTAAAAACAGGGGCACCAACTCAGAGGAAGACGGCAACTTAGGGAGTGGTACAAGATGAACCATCTTAGAGAACCTATCACAAATCACCCAAATAACAGTCATCCTTTGAGAGACAGGCATATCAGAGATGAAATCCATTGAAATATGTGTCCATGGCCTCTTGGGGACAGGCAAAGGCATCAACAACCCACTAGAGCGAGAACACGATTTAGACCGAGAGCACGTCCCACAGGACTGCACAAAATTCCTGACATCACGAGATAAGGAGGGCCACCAAAAAAACCGACTCACCAGATCTCTAGTACCAAAAATATCTGGATGACCAGCCAAAGCAGAGCAATGAACTTCAGACATCACTCTCTTCTTCCACTGGTCAGGAACATACAGCTTTCCACTGGGACAACGCTCAGGTTTGTCCTCCTGGAACTCTTCCAGAGCACGTCTCAAATCGGGCGAGATGGCAGAAAGATCTACCCCTTCGCCTAAGATGGTAGCAGGCTTGGTCACCACAGAAGAATCAGCAAAGAAGCTCCTAGAGAGGGCGTTTGCCTTGACATTCTTCGTTCCAGGAAGAAAAGAAACCACAAAATCAAAACGTGTAAAAAACAAGGCCCACCTAGCCTGTCTAGGGTTCAAGCGCTTAGCCGACTCTAGGTAAATCAAATTCTTGTGGTCAGTGAGGACCACGACTTGATGCTTAGCTCCCTCCAACCAATGTCTCCACTCCTCAAATGCCCATTTCATGGCCAACAGTTCCCTATTCCCCACATCATAGTTACGTTCAGATGGAGAGAACTTTCGGGAAAAGAAAGCACAGGGATTCATTTTAGATGTTACAGGATCCTTTTGGGACAAAACAGCTCCTGCACCAATCTCAGAAGCATCCACCTCTACCTGGAATGGAAGTGAGACATCAGGTTGCCGCAAAACCGGGGCGGAGGTGAATCTTCGCTTCAGCTCCTGAAAGGAAGAAACAGCCTCCGGAGACCAATTTAACACATCAGCACCCTTCTTAGTCAAATCAGTCAAAGGCTTGGCAATACTAGAAAATTTTGCTATAAATTTCCTATAAAAATTAGCAAAACCCAAAAACTTCTGGAGGGCCTTCAAAGAAGTGGGCTGAACCCAATCGTAAATGGCCTGTACCTTGGCCGGGTCCATTTCAATAGTTGACGGGGACAAAATAAATCCCAAAAAAGAAATCCTCTGTACTCCAAAAAGGCATTTAGATCCTTTGACATACAGGGAATTCTCCCTCAAGATCCGGAACACAGTCCGAATATGTTCCACATGAGAATCCCAATCCTTGGAGAAGATCAAAATATCATCCAGATAGATAATCAAAAATTTATCGTCAAAATCTCGGAAAATATCGTTCATGAAGCACTGGAAGACAGAAGGGGCATTAGTGAGCCCAAAAGGCATCACCAGGTACTCAAAATGTCCCTCCGGAGTATTAAACGCCGTCTTCCATTCATCCCCATGCTTAATGCGAATAAGATTATACGCCCCCCTGAGGTCAAGCTTGGTAAACCAGCAAGCACCTTTAACTCTGGAGAATAGATCAGAAATCAGGGGTAACGGATACTGATATTTAACAGTAATTTTGTTGAGGGCACGATAATCAATACAAGGTCTTAATGATCCATCCTTTTTGGCTACAAAAAAAAAAAAAACGGCACCTAAGGGTGACGAGGATGGTCTAATATGACCCTTCTCCAACGCCTCCTTAATATAGGATCGCATAGCCTCGTGCTCGGGTACAGATAAATTGAAGAGCCGACCCTTGGGAAATTTACACCCCGGGCTCAGTTCAATTGCACAGTCATAACTCCTATGAGGAGGCAGAGACGCAGACTTATTCTCACTAAATACATCATAAAAGTCCGCCAAATAATCAGGAACATCATGCGACTGAGGAGAGGTGGAAAACACCGGAGCCTCACTAAAGGCACACCGACAACCCCAACTCACCACAGACACAGATTTCCAATCCAAAACTGGATTATGAATTTGTAACCAGGGAAACCCCAGAACAATAGTATCATGCAGATTATGCAACACCAAAAATCTGCAATTTTCTTGATGGTCTGGGGCGACCCGCATTACCACCTGGGTCCAAAACTGAGGTTTATTTTTAGCCAAAGGAGTAGCATCAATCCCCCTCAAAGGGATAGGCGTCTGCAGAGGTGTCATCAGAAATCCACAACGTTTAGCAAAATCCAAGTCCATTAGGTTTAGGGCTGCTCCCGAATCCACAAAAGCCTTGGCGGAAAATGTGGACAGGGAGCAGATCAGAGTAATAGCCAGAAGAAACTTAGGTTGAACACCCCCAACAGAAAACATGTGTGCAAAGCATTTCTCTCGTTTAGGACAGACAGAAATAATATGCGAGGCATCTCCACAGAAAAAACACAACTTGTTACGCCTTCTGAACTCCTGACGCTACTCTCTGGAAAAAACTCTATCACATTGCATAGGTTCAGACATTTGTTCAACAGGTGGCAACACCTCTCGTGCAGCTTTGCGTTCGCGCAAACGCCGATCAACCTGAATGGCTAATGACATAGAATCGTCAAGACCAGAGGGAACAGGAAATCCCACCATAGTATCTTTTACGGCTTCTGACAACCCCTTCCGAAAGAGAGCAGCCAAGGCATTATCATTCCAGGTAGTAAGTACTGCCCACTTTCGGAATTTTTGACAGTACAATTCTGCAGATTCACGACCCTGGTTCAATGCCAGCAGGGTCTTTTCAGCCTGATCAATGGCATTAGGTTCGTCATACAACAACCCCAAGGCCTGAAAAAATGCGTTCACATTAGTCAGAATAGGATCATCTGGTTTCAAAGAAAACGCGCAATCCTGGGGGTCGCCACGCAGCAAAGAGATGACAATTTTAACCTGCTGCGCAGAGCTCCCTGACGAGTTAGGCTTCAAGGCAAAAAATAATTTACAATTATTTTTGAAATTCAAAAATTTAGACCGATCCCCAAAAAATACATCAGGTGTAGGAATCTTTGGTTCAGCAGCATGTGAATGAGCAAGGTAGGCGGAAATTCCCCACACTTCCGCAGCGAGCTGCTCCACACGATCAGACAATTGCTTTATCTCCATTGAGAGAAAAAAAAATTCCCCCTACGGCCTCAGAGATATAGAGGAAAAAATATACACACTTTTTTTTTTTTACAATTCTTTCCTGCTATTGAGTACCCTAGGATCTGCGGTATGGCGGGTGATTCTGTTATGAATGAGTCACCGTAGGAGGCAAAAGCAGAAATACAAGCTAAGTCCAGAAAACCAGAGAAGTTGGCAACTATCAGATTGCAGACCCCTGAACCTATCAACACAACTAGCAGTAGCCGTGGGGGGTTCCTACGATGCCCTAGACCCCTCGATCACGGCCGGAGAATTAAATAGGCCAAAAGAAAGAAAGGGGAAATCTAAACTGCCCCAGAGCAGACCCCAAAGCAATAGGCAGCCCCCAACATATAATGACGCTGAAGCAAGATGAAAACACTAACACAGACAGAAAGATAGACTGAGCAAAGATGGGGCCCAAAACTACCTAGATAGGAAAGGACAGGAAGGCTGCTGTCTGCAATCTGCCAAAACCCTATCAAAGACATAAGCCAACAAGCTGATATGAAAAAGGCCCTGAAGCAGCTAGGCTTCAAAAACTAAATCAGCACTCAGGTATTTTCAGAAGACAGAGCTAAAGGAATTCAGCACACCCCAGCAGGGAATGGCAGAAATCCAGAAAAACAAAGCAAAACAAAGTCAAGCACCAATGCAAAAGGCCGAGCAGCAAACTTAGCTTTAGAGGAGCAGGAATTCAGACTGGTCTCCAAGGATCCCACAGAGAAATCACCCGCAGGGCAGAAGGGCGTCGGCAGCCTTATATCCAGTCAGTAACTCCACTCAGCCAGTCATCATCATCAGCCTCAGGTGTTTGATAATCAGGCTCACTACCTTTCTTTACCAGAAGAGGGAGTTCCTCGGGCCTCAGTAATGAAGGGGAAAATGAACTCACAACATTAATAGCCTGGGAACCTTTATGGCTTTTGGGCCATTCCCAGAATATTAACATCAGCCCCCAAATGTTATCTTTACCTCAACTGGTTATTTAAATTCCTGGGGATCCCAATCTGTTTTTTTCTTTATTTTTTTATTTATTAAAAAGTACAGTAAAATACACTAATTTAATAAATGCACCTTTTCTGGTGTGGCTGCAGGCTGCTATTTTTAGGCTGGAGTGGGTAAATATTCTTGGCCCTTTCCCAGTATGATAATACCAGCTCCCAGCTGTCTGCTTTAGAATGGCTGGTTGTCAAAAATGGGGGGACTACATGCCATTTTTAATTATTTATTTAAATAATTTAAAAATACTGCCAGTACAAAGCTGACAGTTGGAGGTTGCAGCCCGCAGCGGTCAGCTTTACCTGCACTGGTTATCAAAAATAAAGGGGGACTCAAACCATGTTTTTTATTATTTAATGCACACGCATCGGCTGGTGAATACTCTCATCAGCCTTACCAGCTCTTGCTGCTATCAGCGAGGGAAGTACTGTCATCATTCAACGCCTGTGACCGGCAGTAATCTTTTTACCGCTGGTCAGAGCTGCTGGCTCACACGCTGTCATCTGACTGTGGAAACCACAGTGCACTGACCGTTGGTAATGAATTTACCGCTTCTCAGAGCTGCCGGTGTTTCTTGCACTGTCACACAGATGACAGCGTGGGAAAAACCTGATGTTCAGCCTGCTGAACCTGAACAGTCACACTGACTTCCTGGAGAAGTCTGTGTTTTGGGTCCGTGCACGGACGTGTGTTTTGTACAGACTCCTAACTTTACTGTTCAGGTTCGGCCATCACTAGTTTTTTCATCACAATTGTTTATTTTACTTGTTTTATGAACAAATAATGCAAAGTTTGTGGGTTTTTCATAGAAATAAGTAGGGTTTTCTTACAAATAAGAGGGTTTTTCTTAGAAATGGCTGCTATTCAATGGTAGTTGTGAAATTTGGGTACTTTTTGTTTTGAGGCTCACAGTTGTCTCATATACCCATTTAAAAAGTTAAAGCTTTTTTACAAAAATACAAAATTAATGACACTAAAATTAGTATTGCATCATACCCAAAGAAATGAACACCCTGGGGAGATGCCTATCCCTACAATGGCCTGTGTGTCCCTTCCTGTCAGCGGAGGTTGGAGCCCTAGGACCTGCGCAATTGGCCCCCCACTCCACAGCGGCTCTCCCTGCTACCCCTATAGGGCCCTATAGTGGCAGGGGTATGATAAGAAGCTGAAACACTAGGTGAGAAAGAGTAAGATGGTTCAAATAAAATCTTCTTGGCTTGTCCTCAAAGATACTGCTATACTAGGTTAGACTGTCAAAATTTCATAGATTCTTCTTTCTTTGTCCCTATTCTATGCAATACTAATTTTAGTGTCTTTAATTTTGTATTTTTGTATTAAAGCTTTAACTTCTTAAATGGGTATATGAGATAACTGTGAGCCTCTGGATTTTGATCTCGTACCAAAATAATTTTTTGCAAACTGTGACTACTTTTTGTTTTGCTACATTTATGGTTGTTAATTTTTTTTTCACATCTGATTTTGTGTAATCTCTTTTGTTGAGAATTCTCTTGCTCGGAGTTCTGAGCCAAAGCTTCCTCTGCCCTCTCTGGTGGTTACTGAGAGTAGTGGAGCTGGCCAGGTGGATGGAAGTTCCCCACCTGACGACGATAATTGGGAACCTGGGATTACTGGATGGGAGCATATAATTGAGCTGGCTGCTCTTGGAGGTTGCTGGTGATTTCCTCCATGTGCATTTGGAGTTCTTATGTCCCCTGCCTGATCTGCATTGTTCAGCTAAGTGATTCTTTTGCTAATCCTTTGCATCTAATCTGTTTTGCCTTTTTTTGCTTTCTGCTTTGCTGCTAGGGTTCAGCATGCTCCCTGCTGGGGGCAGCGCTGGGCCCTGCTTCATATGTTGCAGCTTATTCAGTCCTCCGTTATGTTAGTATCTTTTTGCTTTGCTTCTAGTTTATACCAGAGTGCTGGTCTAGTGGGGGTGAGGTCGTGTGACCTTAGGTTTTTTGTGTATCAGAAGTGTTGGACTTTTTTAGGGTTTTGTGAGTGATTGCAGACAGTATATTTTCTGTCCTGTCCTGTCTAGACGGCTTGGGCCCCACCGTTTGCTCAGTCTGTTCTCTGCCTGTGTTTGTGTCTCATCTTGTCTCACCGACAATATATGTTTGGGGGCTGTCTATTCCTTTGGGGATTTGCTCCGGGGCAGTTTAGATTTCACCTTTCTGTCTTTAGGCTTAGTTAGTTCTCCAGCTGTGACGAAGCGTCTAGGGCATCGTAGGAACGCTCCACGGCTACTGCTAGTTGTGTGGATAGGATCAGTGGTCTGCAATCCGCTTAGTTACCAACCTCTCTGGTCTTCTGGTGGCTTAGCCTGTTCCTGCCATCCTCCTCGGTGACCCATTCATAACACTCTTTTAATTCATCCCTATGAAGGTCACTGATTACTTTTAGAGCCCAGAAATTGAGATAATTAGATATTATAGGCTATTTTCTAACCTGTGCCTGTCATTTGCACTGTGCCTGGATTCAGGAGTGCAAGAGATGTGCCTGACCCAGGGTTAGCACATAAAAATCAGTCATTTCTTGAGTGCATTTTATTCACATATGTGTTACATAGATGGCATTTGATTGGCACATGGATACTTTAAAATGTGTGCATGGAAAGCACACACATATATACGTTTGGTCATCAGAAAGCCACATGCGTAACAAAAACAGTATGTGCCACGTGTATGTGTTTATATACTGACATGTGAAGGGGGCCTAAGGAGAAATGTGGAGTGGGCTGAATGATGCACTGAGCCCTTGAACTCTCCAAGAGGGCCTGAGGAACCCTAATATGTAATAAATTATTTTTTAATGAAGAACTAAAGTATTGAAATCTGTAACACAGGCATGATTTTTATAGGGGTCAAGTCCCTTATAAGACTGCATGAGTTTAGTTTGATTTTTGGGGGTGACAGACTCCCTTAAATGAGACTGCTTAACCATAGTGTAGTCCTCCCATGGTCTGCTCTGTTATTCCTGGGTTACCGTTACTGTTTTTACTACGTCCACATGCAAGTTTTTGTGCTTCCATTGCTCAGCTTTGGAATTTCATCAGCCTAGGCCTGTATTATTTCAGACCAGATCTTTGCTAACAGCAAGAATGATGATTTAAAGCAGGCATGTGTCCAAGAAAAATCAGTACAAAGCTGGAACTCCCTTCTGAATTGATGTAAAGTCCCCAGAAGAGAAAACTGTTGAAGTATGTGAAAGTGCTTCTTATCTTTTTATTTATTATGTTACAGAAATGGTTTCCATTACAGTGATCAAATCCCTAACAAGGCAGGTATTCAAATATTCTTACTTGAGCATAAGATGTTTATGGCACAGCTTTCAGACTTTTGCTAGAATGAAAAACATTCGTATTGTATCTCCCATATGCTCTAATGGAAGGAAAGTTGAAAAAAAATAGATAATATTCTTTGCAATCATACACTATTGTAAAGAATATAATGTAAAATGTTTTCATTGAGCCTTTGTCCAAAGCCGGGAGCCCCATAAGTATTTACATTGCATTGTGACCTTCTCTATGGTCCAGTCCAGTCTGATCTAGCAACGCTCTCTATGACCCAGGAGGATCTGAACCAGAAGTCCTTCCCTGGTCCTGACCTGGAAGTGCAGGTGCTATGGTGCTATATCAGACTGCCCCTTCCCATGGTCGGGGCTTGAGTATCGTGTTGCTTCCCTGCATGGCTGCTTGGTCTGCTCGGTCGCTCCCTGTATTCTGTGCCCCTGCACTCTGCCCTGTCGTGCGTCTCTGCACACGCTCTGTGCTTGTATTCTGCCTCTTGTCCTGTGCCATGGCTTGTGTTGTCCTTTGTGCCATGTTTTGTCTCTGTCATGCTTTGACTTGTAGTCCTTGTAGTACTTCCTCTGTTCTCTGCCTTGCCTGTTTCGCTATGTCTTGCTTAAGCTCTTCTTTGCCTTGTTGTTCGTCCTATGTTCCGTGTCTAGTCTCAAGGCTCTGCCTTGCCCCGGCTCTGGGCTTCGGCCTACGCTCCGCTGCTAGACTCTGTCCTATGGTGCTCTCTAGCACACTCCGTGACTATTCTCAAGGCTCTGCCTTGACCCAGCTCTGGGCTTCGGCCTCCGCTCCGCTGCTAGTTCGATGTCTCTGTCCTGAACTCTGACCCTGGCGTGCCCCTCTGCATGCGCAGGACCTTGCCTTGAACTCTGCCCCTGTCATGCCCTCTGCATGTGCAGGCCCATGTCTTGAACTCTGTGTCTTGTCTCCATTTTTCGTGCGCTCTTGCACTTCTCGTACTAGGCTTTGCCGTGCCGTCTCGCACGCGTCTCTGTCCTGTACCTTTGCTTAGCCCTGCCTTGTGGCTGCATGCCCTCTTGCACGCGCCTGGTCATCCCGTGCCCGCCTGTTTGTGCCTCAGCCGTGCGGCTCTAGTCGTGCCCGCCTGTTTGTGCCTCAGCCGTGCTCGCCGTCTAGTGCTATTGTGGTTTCCGCCTGTCTGTGCCTCAGCCGTGCCGCCTCTAGTCGTGCCCGCCTGTCTGTGCCTCCAGCCGGTACCGCCTGCCGGTGCCCCAGTCGTGCTTTCCGTGCTCCCTTGCATTCACGCTGTTTCTCGCACTGTGCGTTTTTGTGTTACTCTTGCACAAGTCTTTTGCTATCCTTGCTCTGTCCTGAACCTTGGCTCTCTGTCGTGTTCTGAGTTCTATGACCTGCTTTGAATCTTTGTCTTGCTTCTACCTTGCTCTGTGCTTTGCTCTTTGTCTTGAACCCTGACCCTGGCGTGCCCCTCTGCACGCACAGGACATCTGTCCTGAACTTCAAAGCCCAACGTGTTCTCTAGCACGCGTGGGACCTGCCGCTAACCATGTACCCTGGCGTGCCTCCTAGCACGGCCAGGACCATTCTTTGTACCGTGCCCCTGGTGTGCCTCTAGCACGCACAGGACCTTGAATCTTGAATCCTGGTGGCTTCCTTAGCGCGCCCAGGACCTTGAACCCTGGCGTGTCTCTTATACACGCACCATGCCTAGTGTGTTGAACCCTGCCTTGCACCTTGCCTTGGACCCTGGCGTGTCCCTAGCACGCACCCTGCCTTGAACTTTGCCTTGGACCCTGGCGTGTTCCCTAACATGCACCATGTTTTGAAGACTGTCGTGTCTCCTTGCCTGAACCCTGGTTTGCTTGCCGGAGGCCCGGATCCTGCCGATCGCCATCAGAGTTCCGGAACCTGATGACCCTGTTGATCGTTGCCTGCTGTCCGGAGTCCGGCATCATCGTGCCTTTGCCTGTACCCAGGCATGTCATCTAGAACGTACCATGCCATGGACCTTGGCGTGCCCTTGCATGCACCTTGCTGTGTTTCCCCTGTGTTATCACGTCTTGCACCTGATGTAACCCTGAAGTTTTCCTTAATGAAGATACCTTGAACTTACATCTTGTCTTGTTTCCTGCATGCCCCTGGTCGTCAGACACTCACATTGTGTCTTCCTTGAGCCGGCTGTCTGGTCCAGCAGTCGTGGTGGCTCACCCCCTTGGTCTTGCCCCTGACACTCCTTGTATAGGGGGTGGTTCCTCACAAGGTCAGCTCGCCCTCGGTGGGTGGGTGCCACGACCCAGAGGGTCCACCCTAAAGAAAAAGTCGACTCAGCTGAAGCTGACTCGTCACAATTTATTTAGAGCACAGGTTCCGGCTGATGAATACTCACATCAACCACTGCCTGCTCTTGCTGTTATTAGTGGCAGCAGGTGTAGGCTGATGAGAGCAATAGACCCATCAGCCGACACCAGTGACCAGAGGTAAACTTTATACCTATCATTTGACAGCGTGGGAACTGTGGCTGTCTAACTGGCGGTGATTATTTTACCGCCAATCAGAAGCAGTGTTTGCCGCGCTGTCATGCACATGACAGCACAACAAACACCCAGTGTTTGGGGGGCCAATCCTGAATAGTAATACGGACTTCCTGGTGAAGCCTGTGTTTGGTGTCTGTGCCCAAACTGTAGGTGTTCGATATGGACATTGAACTTCACTGTTCGGGTTCGCCCATCTCTAGTCACCAGACATGCATTATCTACACACACCACACATTAATATGTTCAATTAATCTAGTGTCTTATATATTATATGGAATTAGGGAATTCAAGTGATTGCTGTGGAAGATCAGTGCATGGGCCAGTGGTATTGTAAATTTCTATTTCTAGCATTGTTCTCAGTTTATTTGAAGCTAATGTTACTTTAGAATCATAGACTAGAATCATAGAATGTTAGAGTTGTAAGGGACCTCCAGGGTCATCATGACTATCCCTCTGCTCAATGCAGGATTCACTAAACCATCTCAGGAAGATGTCTGTCCAGCCTCTGTTTGAAGACTTCCATTGAAGGAAAACTCACCGCCTCTCGTGGCAGCCTGTTTCACTCATTGATCATCCTCACTGTCAAAAAGTTTTTTCTAGTATCTAATCTGTATCTTCTCCCTTTCAGTTTCATTCCATTGCTGTTAGGCGTCGGGTTCCTGCCTCTGCATAGTAGGAATCTCAAGCCTTGCCTACTGCTGTCCCAACCACAGAGGAGGCTGCTCAGCAAAGACGTCGTTCTCGGCGTCTTGCTCAAGCTAGTGCTGTCAGTTTGATTGCTGCTGCCACCTCTAGTTCAGCTTTAGCAATTTGCACTAGCCAGCAGTGAGCAGCTGCAGAGTCTAAGTCCTTTTTGCACCCTACTGAGCATACCCGTGGGACGACCTCTCATTGGAGGTTGGAGGTCACGTGCTCAGGTCCTCAAGCAGCTTGGATTGGACCATCAGGAAGGTCCAGGAAGGATGCTGCTATAAAAGGTTCGCATGGCCGCTCGGACATGACCTAGTATAGAATAATATTGTCAGTGGTATGTGTGATGATGGATGCATGAGACTGGTGACTGACTCCTTATGATTCCCTCCCTTTGGTTGTGTATGAGTTGAGGGCTCAGGAGTTAGAGTTAGTGGCTTCTGGTGGCATTGTCTGTCGCCACTGTGCTCCAAGTCACAGCACTTCACTTAGCGCCATATTGTGCCATTCAGCACAAGGTAGCTCTGTATCGCACTAAGTAGCTGCAACCGCCAGTGCAGCGCCATGTGCAAGTCGAGCACTTTCCTCTCCCTAGTCGGGGAGGTTAGTGGTGTCCGTCAGAGTGGTGTAGTGTACACTTAGTGCGCTATTATTCCAGCGACTATCTTGCTGGTACCGCAGCTGCGGCGCCGAGCGCTGGTGGTCTAGAGGGACTCGGGCCCTGAGTCTAGGGGCATAGTACTGTGACTGTTTACTAGCACTTACCCGGCCGAGCCCCGTGAGGTTAACGGACTTCGACATTTATACTTGCGGCTATGCGGTTCTGTGACACAACAGAACTCGCTCCAGTACACACCGGGTGACGCTAACCCACGTGTGTTTGTCTGTTGTTTTGCCACATAAACCTCCACCATTACCAAGCAGCAGGTAACAACTCTCCATGGTGGACCCCGGGCTGCGAACTCACTTTTGTTTCCATCTTTTATTTGGTGCGTTCCACTAGCCCCTAACAATTGCTTCTCGTGTTTCTATGTGCAAAAGAGAAAATTGATGATCCCTCTACACTGTGACATCCCTTGGAGTATTTGTAGACAACTATTAAGCCTCCTCTTATCCTTCTTTTTTACAAGCTAAATATTTCCAAATTCTTTAACCGTTCCTTGTAGGACGTATCTTGCAGTGCGCTCACCTTCGTGGTAGCTCTTCTCTGAACTTGCTCCAGTTTTTCTATGTATTTTTTTTAAAATGTGGTGCCCAGAACTGGACACAATATTCCAGATGTGGCCTGACCAAGGCGGAGTAGAGGGGGTTAATTACTTCACGTGATCTAGACTCTATGCTTCTCTTAATACATCCCAGAACTGTATTTTACTTTTTTGCTGCTGCATCACACTATTAACATGTTCAGTCTGTGATCTATTAGTATACCCAAGTCTTTTTCATATGTGCTGTTGCTTAGTCCTATTGCTCCCATTATGTAAATGTAATTTTTGTTTTTCTTGGCCAGATGTAGAATCTTGCATTTCTCGCTGTTAAATAACATTTTATTAGTTCAAGCTTATATAGATCCTTCTGAATCCTTTCTCTGTCTTCTCTAGTATAAGCTACTGATCGCTTTATCTAACCTGGGGAAATGATACTTTAAAACTGACTGGACAACAGCTCAACATTTTGCCCTTGCTTCTTTTAAAATTCCTAAAAGTGCTGACATACTTTTTAGCAGTTCTGCTTTCACTTTCCAATAAACTGGAACTTAAAATGGACAGAATTTTTTTTAACAAAATGCATTAAAAGTGTAGTTTGTGAGTAATTTGTGGCTGAACTGTTTAGAAGCCTAAGGCTATGTGCACACGTGTGGAATTCCCGCGGAAATTTCCACGGAAATTCCAGAATTCCATTCCGCGGGAAATATGCGAGAAATCCACATTTTAAATTCCCACCTATTTCCCGCGGAAAAACTAGCGATTTGCAAGCGTAATTAGCTTGCAAAATGCTAGCATTTTCCAAGCGATCTGTAGCATCGCTTGGAAAACTGATTGACAGGTTGGTCACACTGGTCAAACATAGTGTTTGACCAGTGTGACCAACTTTTTACTATTGAGGTTGACTATGCGGCATCAGTAGAAAAAAGATATAAAGTTAAAAATAAAGAAAAAAATAAAAAATCGTGATCTTCTCACCTTCCGGCGTCCCACGCAGCGTTCCTGATCATCGCGATGCTCCTGGCAAGTCTCGTTCCCAGGGATGCCTTGCGACTATGACCTTTGATGATGTCGCGGTCTCGTGAGACCGCTACGGTATTGCGAGACCGCGACGTCATCAAAGGTCATTGTCGCAAGGCATCGCTGGGAATGGGACTTGGCGGGAGCATCGCTGAGGCCTGGTGACACTGCGAGGGACGCCAGAAGGTGAGAAGATCACAATTTTTTATTTTAATTCTATTTTTTTACAGGAATATGGTACCCAGAGCCTGGAGGAGAATCTCCTCTCCTCCAGACCGTGAGTACTATCAACAAATGTTCTGCTTACTTTTCGCATGGTGGGCACAGCCACATGCGGAAAGTAAGCAGAACAATGCAATCCGATGTGTGCGGAGTTTCCCATGATTCCGCACAAAGAATGAACATGCTGCATGCAATTCCACTGCGGAAAAATACGTAGCATTAGCACAGCATGCGCGGAATGCCATAGGATTGCATGGGATGCTTTTTTTTGCGTTTTCGTGGCAAAATCACGCGCTTAAAAACACTGCGAAAACGCAAAAAAAATGCTACGTGTGAACACAGCCTAAATGTCCAGTGATTTGGGATTGAAATGTTGGTAAAGGCAAGCCCGGACGCCTGCCCCAAAGGGGCTACAGGGAGGGCGCACATGACTAAGGAGGGATGCTAGGCCTGAGGGTTAGTGAAGGGTAAGGTGTAGTGCTTTTGTGTTTGTGGGGAAGGTGTGGGTTGGAGCTATGGGGCTTATGGTGCAATGTGAGTAGGCAGGGAGTGGTCAGTAGTGCTTTGTGCTTGTGGGGAAGGTGTGGGTTGGAGCTATGGGGCTTATTGTGCAATGTGAGTTGGCAGGGAGTGGTCAGTAGTGGGATGGATATATAGGGCAGAACTGTGGGGGGATGGTCATTCCTTACCTTGCAGACGTCCGGAATCGTCAGCTCCTCACATCTGGGACTTCAGCTTGAATCTTTGGATCCAGAAGATGGAATACCTCGTGGCACAGATGAAGAGGATGATGGAGCAGCGGCCAGCAGTGGATGAAGGAACAGCTGCAGCGATGGTCTGGTGATGGCGACGGCGGAGAAGATGGAACCCCTCTGCCTCCGAAGCGGCAGCGACGATCACGGCTTCCTGAGCACCTCAGCCCGGAGTTAAGTTTGCAGCGGAGGATGAGCCCCATTAGCAGACCTGTTGCAGAAGACATCGCAGGGCCGGAGCCAGAAGTCGAGAAGCAGGCAGCAAGGTAACGGGGCGGTGAGTGACGTGGCCGGCCTCCCCTCCATTTCGGATCGCGGCACACAGTGGTGACGCGCACGTTGCGGCCACGTTACCCGGCGTGGTCACCTGACCCGGCGCGGTCATCGGCATCGGTGGACGGCGGTGACGTGACGCGGCAAGGAGCCCGGTGGCGAGGTGGTGTGTGACTTCACCGGCCTCATTTCCTTTCCCGCGGCGCTGGGGGTAAGCGGGCGGTGGCTCGGTCATGTGGCCACCCTTCAGCTGCCAGGTTCCCCCGGCATTGGGTGCCAGATTCAGGAGGTGTTGCCTGCGGCTGGAGCGCCAACCTCTCCCCCCCTGTTTGAGGCTCCGAGCCGGTGACTTTTTGCCATGCGTTCCCGGACGGACAGTCGGTCTGGGCGCTGGCGCTGCGGCCCAGGAGGGCTGCAGTCGGCGTAGATCCATGGAGAAGATCGCAGTTGCGGTGCTCGACGCGGAGGACACGTGACTGCTGTTCCGTGGGGTTCCGCGGAGTCAGCCTAGTAAGTAAGGCTCACTTAAACCTTTATTAATGTCTAGATTATATTGGTTGGGAAGGGTGTTGCTACGTATGGTTTCGGGTGTTTGTCTGGGGGTTCGGAAAGATGCGCGGCTGGTCCATGTGGACAGCGTTCGAATCTGTGAGGGAATGGTTGCTTTGTGGTCCAGGAGGCTGTTTTGTGCACTTCATGAGTGTTGGGAGGTATTTTTTAATTTCATGCTAGTTTGCTTTTATGATAGTGGGTATATCTATAGGTGACGACATCATTTTATTTTGGTTAGTATAATTGTGCTTGCATTCTCTGGGTGTTTGTGTATGACTGGTGGTGATTCCATGGCGGTTTGTGAGTAATTCAGGTGGTGATACGGATATTGGCAGAGCGGTGGTGGATAGTCATATCCATGCCAGTTTTATGGTTTATTGTTATAGGCATGGGGTCTTTGGGCTGGAGGATTATCGCCGCGCCAAGTATTTGATAAGGGTTTGATGGTAGTTCACTGATGTGGTGAGCTGTTTTATCGCCGCGCCTAGTATTTGATAAGGGTTGATGTTAGTTCATTGATGTGGTGAGCAGTTTTATCGCCGCGCCTAGTATTTGATAAGGGTTTGATGGTAGTTCACTGATGTGGTGAGCAGTTTTATCGCCGCGCCTAGTATTTGATAAGGGTTGGATGGCAGTTCACTGACGTGGTGATCTGTTTGGGTAGTGCATCGGGCGGCTTAATCTTTCACGTTACAGTGGGGTGTGTTCTATTGCTGGTCAGAGGTGAGGGGGTAGGTGGTCGAGTTTTCATTAGGGTGTGTTTTATTTATATGCCGGGTTCGGTTCTCCAATAGGGGCTTTGAGTGTACTAAGGGTTTTCATGTTCACTAGGGGCATTTTGGTTTGCTGCGGCAGACGTTCTGGTGAGGTCGAGATGCTTGGGACAGCAGATCTTTCGGGAACCTGCCTTTCTGGCAGCAATGGATGACATTTCCCCCGGGGGACTTGGAGTTGACCTTTTACCGGATTTGTTTTCCTGGTTAATTTCTGGGGGTACGTAGATATGGCGTGGAGCTGGGGTTATGGTTGGTCAATGTCCGGTTGTTGAGGTCCGTGGTTTGGTTTCTGTGTGGTAGTCGGGGATTACCTGGTATTAGGGATGGTGAAGTGTTTGGGTTTTCTTCATGCTCAGGGCGTTGTTGCAGTTATCATGTGTTTGGATAAGTCAAAGTGTTTGATTCACCTGGGGCCCTATGTCTAAGTCAGGTTAGGTTAACGAGTACATCGTGTCAGGTCGGGGGTCGTTATTAGGTTCCCGTGTATATCGCGCTGCTGTTTTGGGGGGTTGATTTTGGTTATTGAATACGTGGGGCTACGATCCACTGGGGGTTTATGCATGATCTGCAGTCATATGGCGTTCTTACGGTAATTTGCTGGTCGTGGCTGCCCTGGGGCAGTTTTAACAACTTTTGTACATAAGGACTGGTGGGTTCTCACTGCGGTTCTTTAGGGTTGCCGATTGAGCTTTTGGCAGACTGTATCGGGTGGTATTTGTTACAGCCGTTGATTGCAGCTACGTAGGAGTTTATTATACAGAGTGGATAGTTTTTCGTTACGATGGGCTAGGAGGTTTATTGTGGGTGCAGCTGGTCCTGCTTTGCCTTCTGGGTATACAGCTCTCCTTAGAGTCTTTTCTTTTTGGGTGCCCCCGGACGGGGGGGCCAGGGTGAAGTGTTGCTCAAGGATGATGCAACATTTGAGTTGGGTAACCCAGCGTGTGCTTTACTGGTCTCGGGGGTCCTGGTTGGTGAACGGTTTGTTTATCCAGAGGGTGTTGTTCAATTTGTCAGGAATTCTGTATAGAGCATGAGGCAGGACATGTTTCGATGGCCGTGTGAATGGTCTCCCGCGTGGGTGTAGCCCGTCCGGCAATACATGGCTATGTCATTTATTCCGTTATGCGCACTTGTCAGGACCGGCTGGTATTATGGGGACACGGTTGTGGTGCAGCGCTGCTGCGGGGGAGGTGTACTTTAGGTTGTGGGTGAGCAGGTTGCAGCTATAACATTACTTTCATTAATGTCGGGCTGGTGGTACGCTGGGGCAGGGGAAGCTAGTGCGATGTGCATTGACTTTTAATGATTCTAAGGACCTGGTAATCGTTTGGGGCTGTGCTCCGTTTGGGAGTGCTTTTTGCGGTGCTTTAAGGCTGAGTGGTGGACAAGCATCGGGCACCGGTGAGTGCAATGTTTTGACGGATGGCCCGGGTTTATGGTGTCTGGGGTTTTCGGGAGACGTGATGTGTGTCTGAGTTTTCCTGGACTTCAGGTGGTGTGGAGTCGCTTTTCTTTCTTTTGTGAGTAGTGTCGAATCCGCAGTTCAGCGGGGAATGGGTGCGGAGTACATCTCACTTTTGGTAAGAGGGTGGCAACAATAGTGTTGTGATTCTGGGTTCGAAGTGCACGGGTGATGCACACAATTAATTTGTTCCGGGTCGTGGTGATTACGGGGTGGATTGGTTTATGTTTTCTAGTTGGGTGGATATTTTAAGATAGATGCTATCACGCAGGGTTGACGGGACCAACAGCGTTTTGGTACTGCACGTGTGTGGTGGAGACTTGGTCGCTGGGGCGTCAAGGAGTTTGATCTGAGACATCGGGCCTGAATGCTCCTGCCTGGGAGCCATGCTTGTGTTGTTGTTCATGACTATATAGTGGGGCACGTTTTTCAAGAATCTGTCGGAGGTTGGGGAACCAGTGTAGGTTCTGTTGTTACGTCTATAATGGTTGGCTTTGATTATTATCAGGTGGAGTGCAATTTTCTGCCTGGGAGCCGTGCTCATGTTGGTGTCCATAGGGGCTCCTGTTTGGAATGACTACATAGTGGATTTTACTGGGCACATTTTCAAGAATCTATCGGAGGTTTGGGGAACCAATGTAGGTTCTTTTGTTCACGGCAATAATGGTTGGCTTTGATTAATTATTAGGTGAAGTATAATTTTCGGAGGCGCCTGCAATGTTGCGGTCTCAACGAGGCAGAGGCGGTGGCTCAGGTTGGGGACTGGTCGCGCAGGCGGTGCATAGGATTGGACGATGCGGTTGGCTAGTTGCAGGTCTTGGGTGTGGCTGACCTTGTTGTACTGGTATTTTGGTGTCGGTTGGCATTGTGAGGTCTAATTTGGATCAGTTTTGATCGATTGGTCTTGGTACAGAAACATTGGTTACTCGAGCCGCAGAGTCGGCTCGGGTTGGGTTTTTTGGTGGTGGTACTCGCACGTACAAGGTGTCATACGTGCTCGCGGTGGCGGAAAGGAGGGGGGTATTTGAAGTCGGTGGATTGCACAAAGAGCGGGGGGGTGAACCCAGTGCAGGAGCGGGTTACCCCTGGTGGTGCAATGGTATACTTGGTTAAGGTGGGTCCCAGATGTGCTGGGTCACAGCAGGACATGTTAACGTGGGACCCTGCTGTGCTTGGTCACAGCGGGGCATGTTAACGTGGGTCCCTGCTGGGCTGGGTCCCAGCAGGACATTGGTTGGGCAACACTCGGCTGGGTGTCCTCGAGTCGGTGTGGTGCGGCTGAGGGCACGTGGTGGAGCTGGTGTTGCAATCACGTACAATGGGTTTTGCAACACTCGGCTGGGTGTCCTCGAGCCGGTGTGGTGCGGCTGTGGGCATGTGGTGGAGCTGGTGTTGCAATCATGTACAATGGACTCTTCATTTACCCCCCCTCCTTTTGCTGGTGGTTATGTTTATGGAATATTTCTACGTTTATGGATAAAATGTTATTGCTTGTTTGGTGTTAATAAACGGGACTGCTGTGGCCTTTTACATCCAATGTCACGCAGTCGTGTCTTATTTAAGTTAAGAAGGGGTAAGTGTGGGTTTTGGGAGGGGTCATTACAGTGAAGCCGTCAGTCAGACTTTCAAGGCAAGCCCGGACGCCTGCCCCAAAGGGGCTACAGGGAGGGCGCACATGACTAAGGAGGGATGCTAGGCCTGAGGGTTAGTGAAGGGTAAGGTGTAGTGCTTTTGTGTTTGTGGGGAAGGTGTGGGTTGGAGCTATGGGGCTTATGGTGCAATGTGAGTAGGCAGGGAGTGGTCAGTAGTGCTTTGTGCTTGTGGGGAAGGTGTGGGTTGGAGCTATGGGGCTTATTGTGCAATGTGAGTTGGCAGGGAGTGGTCAGTAGTGGGATGGATATATAGGGCAGAACTGTGGGGGGATGGTCATTCCTTACCTTGCAGACGTCCGGAATCGTCCCGCCCTCCCGCCCTAATTTTAGGATCTTCTGGAGATCGACATGGTGAAGAGAAGAAGAGGTTTCACGTTGTCGCAGCAGTCGGCGGAAAGGAGGGGGGTATTTGAAGTCGGTGGATTGCACAAAGAGCGGGGGGGGTGAACCCAGTGCAGGAGCGGGTTACCCCTGGTGGTGCAATGGTATACTTGGTTAAGGTGGGTCCCAGCTGTGCTGGGTCACAGCGGGACATGTTAACGTGGGACCCTGCTGTGCTCGGTCACAGCGGGGCATGTTAACGTGGGTCCCTGCTGGGCTGGGTCCCAGCAGGACATTGGTTGGGCAACACTCGGCTGGGTGTCCTCGAGTCGGTGTGGTGCGGCTGAGGGCACGTGGTGGAGCTGGTGTTGCAATCATGTACAATGGGTTTTGCAACACTCGGCTGGGTGTCCTCGAGCCGGTGTGGTGCGGCTGAGGGCACGTGGTGGAGCTGGTGTTGCAATCATGTACAATGGACTCTTCATTTACCCCCCCTCCTTTTGCTGGTGGTTATGTTTATGGAATATTTCTACGTTTATGGATAAAATGTTATTGCTTGTTTGGTGTTAATAAACGGGGCTGCTGTGGCCTTTTACATCCAATGTCACGCAGTCGTGTCTTATTTAAGTTAAGAAGGGGTAAGTGTGGGTTTTGGGAGGGGTCATTACAGTGAAGCCGTCAGTCAGACTTTCCTAAGTCAAGGAGTTTTCTCATTATCGAACATCAGAAGTGCACGGCTCCAACTCCCAACTACCTGCTTGCTGAGGGCAGTGTCCTCATTTTTGATCTACAGTTTGGACCTGTCATTGTGGCATGAACACATTGCTGGCCCTAACTGTGTGCTCTTAAACTCTTCCAGCAGAGGCAGCTTTACCTCTGCATGATCTCAGGAACATAGGTACACCAAAGCCATGTGAATTAAGAGACATGACCAAATTCACAGCAGTGCACTGCTGTGAATTTGGTCAGGTCTCTTAATTCAGAACTGTTAGATAGAATTTGTAAGTTCTGTTCTCCTTGTCTAGGAGACAGGCCACTGCTGATAGACTGCAGAGGTGGCCGGTAACTAGGCAATGAGCAGTAAACAATACAATTGAAAATCACCTCTTTTCTTGAGAACAGAGCAGATAACAAGAAAATTGGAAAGTTGCTTGTTTTTACAAAACTTTGCAATTTTAACTATTTATGATGTTGAGACAACCCCTGTAAAGAATTTTTAGCGCTGAATTCTAATCCCAATAAAGTGTTTCCAACCTTTTAAAATGCTTCCCAAATACCTTTCTAATACCTATCGCTGCACCCCTGCAAGATCCCACTGTCATCCGCCAGTCACTGAACATGATGTCACATATGTTGTCCTCTATACAACCAAACCTGGGAGAGAAGGTGCCAAGGAATGTACATGATGTCACAGAAAGTTGGAAAATCAGACCTAGTGTAGCACTTCACTGGCAAGGGGATAAAGGAAATGGTAGCACATCAAAACATTATAATATAGTGATGAATAAAAGCTGTAGCCATGTTGTGTGACATACACAATAAAAAGCAGGAGCTTGGAAAATTCTAATATGTTAGTTGAAGTGATCCATAAGATCATGGTTTAAACATATAGTTCAGTATCTGATACAATACAAGCACAATGAGGTAATCCTTCATATACCCTTTGACCTGCTGTGGAGCCTGTGAAGGGAACAGATGTCAGAATGAATTATTTTAATATAATGGTTCAGAAGCATGTTAAATTAGCTGTTAGATAGCACAGCAGACATGGGAAGCTGGGGTGTAATCCACTTTAATGTATACCAGGTCCATTCTTCAACTAAGCTCTCAATTCCCAAAACATTCTGCACTTATTCTTTCTGTGAAATAAGCTGCTGGAGATCTGATGACTCGCTGTTTTTCATTTTAATAGAGCAAGGGAAGTACACGTGTAATGGTCATAGCTTATGGTTTGGAATTGCCAAGTGTAGAGTACAAATCTAAACGTAGTTCATAAGGCACGACTTTGTGTATAACAGATGTAGGGAAAGAAATCAAACACAGGAAAATCTTCTTTTATGTTTGCCTTTTCTCCAATAGACTACGGTATGTCTACTTATATAGATGATATTGTGAGCAGAATGAAGCTAGAGCATACAATATAACATGTCTAGTTATACATAGTTTTACTCTTAGTTTTTAAGGTTAAAAGTAGACATTAGTCTTTCGAGGTTAACCTTACCTAACATGTTCATCCAGAGGAAAGAATATTAATCCTTCTCAGCTTTACATGCTGCAACATCCAACCACAAAAATCTATTACCCAAAAAATGAAATCTTTCAAGAAAGGCATCCAGGCCCCTCCATGAACTTATTTAGTGAATCAACTATTACGTCATTATGTGGTAGAGAGTTCCATAGATTAAAGAATCTGCGTCTGTGATTATGATCAAACCTTCTTTATACTAGACAAAGAGAAAGCCCCCTTGTGATTGTTGCAGGCCTATGTATATAAACATAATTAAAAAAAATCTCTGTACCTTCATATATTTTTTAAACTGTACTAAGATCACCCACAGGCCTTCATTTTTCCAAAATGAAAAACACCCACTTTGATAACCTGTCTTGGTATTGCAGTTTATTAGAGATGAGTGAATTTGTTCGGATTTTGTCCCCAAATCTGTTTTTGACATATTCGAGCCATATTCGAACACTATTTGTGCCGATTGTATGTCTTATGATCGGTTCCAAACATATTCAGTATATTCTACTCCCATTGACTCTAATGAGGTTTGTCTGTGTTCTTCAAATATTGCAAAAACAATATTCAATTCTGATCGTATTCGGAACCGAATCAGAACAAATTCGCTCATCTCTGCAGTTTAGTTATCCATTCCCTAATTAACTTTGGTCGTTCATCTCTGCACCCATTCTAGTTCAGCTGTGTTCTTCTTATACACTGGAGCCCAACTTGTACACTATATAAGTGTGGTCACATTAGTGACTTGTATAAAGGCAAAACTATGTTCTTGTCAGTATCATCTATTCCTCTTAAAATGCATTCCATGATTTCATTTGCCCCTGCAGCAACTGGTCACTAAAGAAGTATTTGCTGTCCACCCATACATCCAAATGTTTCCAGTGATAATTTAACTCAGTGTTTTAACACATAATTGTACATTTTATATACCTGCCCAAGTGCATGACCTTACATTTATCTACATAAAACTTCAACTGCCATTTCTCAGCCCAAGCCTCCACCTTACATAAATACCTCTGCAATATTAAATTATCCTTCTCTGTGATAATTGCCTTGCAGAGCTTAGTATTATCTGCAAATATAGAAATTCTACTTTGTATTCCCTATACATGGTAATTAAAAACATGCTAAAAAGAAGAGGGCCCAATACTGACTTCTGTGGTACTCTACTGTTTACTGTGATCCAATTACAGTGTGCTCCATTAATAACCATCAACTGTTTCTTATACCAGTTATTAACCCAATTACATTTATTTTCCCTTATCCCATAAATCTCATTTTATGTACAAATGTTTTGTGTGGCACTGTATCAAATGCCAAGAAATGTCCAAACATAGAACATTCACAGCATTACCCTGGTTTACTCTGGATCTGAATCCCATTAAACACCTGTGGAGAGATCTTAAAATTGCTGTTTTGAGAAGGCACCGTTCAAATATGAGAGACCTGAAGCAGTTTCCAAAAGGAGTGGTCTAAAATTCCAGTGAGAGGTGCAAGAAGCTTGTTGATGGTTATAGGAAGCGATTGATTGCAGTTATTTATTCCAAAGGGTGTGCAACCTAGAGTGCAAACAATTTTGTCTGGCCCATTTTGTTTTGTTTTTTTGTGAAATTATGTCAAATTTGCCTTTTTTTTCTTTTTTGTGTTGCTCCAATACACACAAAGGAAATAAACATGTGTATAGCAAATCGTGTGTAATTGCAATAATTTTCTTGGAGAAATACTTTATTTTCTGAAACAATTGTAAGGATGCCAACATTTTCTGCCATGACTGTATGAGGCTGTCAAATTCAGGTTGTGAGACCCTTGGACAACTTGTGCGTCACAGCCTGCGTCCATACCATGACATACAGATGTATAAGTACTGCCTAAGTACATCTTTGGTCAGAACATCATTGTAATTATCTGTAAGCTTGTGTTATAGAAGCACTATGTGAAATATGACGGTGATAAAAGAGTTTACTACTTCCTAATATATGAACCATAGCATTTTGTGTGCATACGATTATCTTGTCAAATTTATCAATAAACCCCAGTTCAAAGTCAGTTGCCATACTTCAAAGTGCCTCATAGACAGCAGTTGAAAATTCCAGATGTTATTATAGCTGAGCATTAGTCTATGGGCTCATACTCATTTGCGAGAGACTTGCACGATTCTCGTGCGAGTCTCTCGCATGAAAACCTGGCACTGCCGCCGGCACTTGGACCGGAGCGTGTGGCTACATAGAAGTACATGTAGCCGCGCGCTCCGGTCCGAGTGCCGGCGGCAGTGCCTGGTTTTCATGCGAGAGACTCGCATAATCTGTGCTGTCTCCTACATTTGTGTTTCCGGATCTTTAGTATATAATAGCGTGTTATTTATTATTACACAAAAAGGTCCTTAAACAACCCCAGATAAGTTAGTCCACTCTGAGCAAATTATATAACAAAATCACATGCTTCAAAAAACTACCCATTTGTTTTTTTTGAAGAAAAGGGAGTGAGACATATTTGATATAAAAATATAAATCTAAATCTTTATTAATCCATCCATTTACATGTTACAATAAGAAAGGTTTAGGAACAGAAAAAAGAGGGACAATGGGTCTAAGATAATTTATGCCACCTGGTAAGTGCCATGTTCAAAAATGGTTCCATGAGTTCTGATTAGTATGTAAAGTAGCCATGGAGTAAATTTAAAGCAAAGTAACACATTTACCATTTAAAAATCTATAACAGATTAACATTAGTCAGGTATCTCAATGCCTTAAAATATATTATACCAAAAATTGCATCATTGCACATTATTAGATGTCCATTCTACTGTGCACTTAAATTGACATATAATGTCTTTAAATTACTCAGACTCATGACTAACCGCTGTATCTCCCTTGTGAACTAGCACATAGACGCTCCCATAAACATGGGGGAATTAATGATCACGGACACATTACCTGGATCCTGGTGGCTAGATAACTGTGAACGAAAGCCCAGTCCCTCTGCCCCGACGCGCACGTTTCGCCCAGCTTCATCGGGGGGCGTGTCTGGGCAGAGGGTGAATAGCCCTTAAATAACAGTCAGAGGCTCTTAATTAGCGGTTTTAATTGTTCACCGGGTGTACATGATGTTCTGTGGCGCAGGCGCAGATCACGCAACGCTCTTGTAAAGGGACACAAACGCGCGGCCCGGTGGGTTACCCACAATCCACCTCACCAATCAGGTGATCAGTGGGCGGGCACACCAACGTTCTTGGCCGCGCGTCATGTATCGGGAGCGAGCGCGACACAGCACATGCGCACTTCAACAGTACACCCGTGGAGCAACGTCAGATAACTTGCACAGAGGTAAGTTCACCGCGATATTGCAATTAATACACATGATTTTTTAAATAATCATAGGAGATATAGGAAATATACAAATCATACTCTCTTAAAATTATGTGGTGTTATTCCTAATAATATACATCATGCATAAATGCACATAGTTGGTAGCAGTATAGTGATAATATTTAACATAGATACAAACTTCACTTTACATTATTACTGTGCAAAAGTGATAAATTCCAGTGTTTACATTTATAAAAAAATATATTAATATAAAAATTCCACATGCAAAATAAAAAATAATAATTTGCAAATGTCATGTACAGTGAACACTATCCGATACCAAACCAAGGCCAAGCATCAGACCGTGTCCCCTATGCCATGAGCTTTGTATACATCAAAAAATACGTGATACAAACAAATGAAAAAATAAACAAATAGTGTATTACACTCACATATACAGTCGCATAATAGTCATATTTCCATGTATGTTATTTTTCAATCAATTTTTTTAAAAAAACAGTGTCTAGCATATGAAAGTTCGTTGCTGAATTCCTTCATCTTCCATTGATATTTTTCCTCCGATCATTCTCCTTTTATATATATATATATATAATACAATCTTTCGCCCTTTATTTCTTCCTTCCGTCTGGCGGTCACTGTATATGTGAGTGTAATACACTATTTGTTTATTTTTTCATTTGTTTGTATCACGTATTTTTTGATGGTGAGGTGGATTGTGGGTAACCCACCGGGCCGCGCGTTTGTGTCCCTTTACAAGAGCGTTGCGTGATCTGCGCCTGCGCCACAGAACATCATGTACACCCGGTGAACAATTAAAACCGCTAATTAAGAGCCTCTGACTGTTATTTAAGGGCTATTCACCCTCTGCCCAGACACGCCCCCCGATGAAGCTGGGCGAAACGTGCGCGTCGGGGCAGAGGGACTGGGCTTTCGTTCACAGTTATCTAGCCACCAGGATCCAGGTAATGTGTCCGTGATCATTAATTCCCCCATGTTTATGGGAGCGTCTATGTGCTAGTTCACAAGGGAGATACAGCGGTTAGTCATGAGTCTGAGTAATTTAAAGACATTATATGTCAATTTAAGTGCACAGTAGAATGGACATCTAATAATGTGCAATGATGCAATTTTTGGTATAATATATTTTAAGGCATTGAGATACCTGACTAATGTTAATCTGTTATAGATTTTTAAATGGTAAATGTGTTACTTTGCTTTAAATTTACTCCATGGCTACTTTACATACTAATCAGAACTCATGGAACCATTTTTGAGCATGGCACTTACCAGGTGGCATAAATTATCTTAGACCCATTGTCCCTCTTTTTTCTGTTCCTAAACCTTTCTTATTGTAACATGTAAATGGATGGATTAATAAAGATTTAGATTTATATTTTTATATCAAATATGTCTCACTCCCTTTTCTTCAAAAAAAACAAATGGGTAGTTTTTTGAAGCATGTGATTTTGTTATATAATAGCGTGTTATTTGTAAAGGTAATTGTTCTACCTTCAGGTATCTGTCCTTAATTCTAAGTACTAAGGCAAATGGTTGTCCTACAACATTACTCAGTGGCCTGTAACAGGAGAGCCCGACAGAATGATCACCTATTGTGCCTTCACCGCATAATTTCTCATTTTTAAAGCACCACTCCAGTGTTTTTTTACTGCAGCGCAGGTGTGGTGCCACTAACATAAGTTCCCTGACCCTAATATTATACTTACCAGATGTTGTCTTCAGCTCTTCCCCGCGCCACTCACAAGCTTTCAATGTAAGTCTATGAGAGTCTTGTTCAAGCCTCGTTCAGGCTCTCATAGACTAAAGGGGGTTTTACACATAGCGATATCGCTAAAGCATCACCGATTTGGTGACTCAGCAGCGATATCGCTATGTGTGATACTTACCTCTGATTGGCTCCCCCGCTGTTTGTCGTTGATCGCGCGAGATCGCGCAGCTCCATTTATCGTCGGGCGCTTCCTGTGGCGCCGACGAGCGACATGTGGAGGCGGCCGGGAGGACGTCAAGATCACCGCGTCTGAAAGGTAAGTATCGTCCGCTGTATCGTCCACTGTATCTCTGTGAGATCTGCCTGTGTGGCAGCTCACTAGCGATCATTTAGCGATGCACCAGTGATCCTGACCGGGTCATATCGTGGTCGGGATTGCTGGTGCATCGCTAAATGTAAAAGGGCCTTTACATTGAGTAATGACTTACGGCTCATCCAGCAAACACTAAAGTGATCTGGCAGATCACAACCTACAAAAGACAACTAGAGCAATGGCAATAACAGATAACGATGGTAATGGGTAAGGGAACTCCTGCTGCTTATGTATATGGTTACTATTGTTAATGCTGTCTGAAGGATTATACTGTGACTGCTTCCCTTTACATAGAGAGCTCCTATTTACATTTTACTTCTTTTCACCTTTGTTCACCTCTATGTCATGAGGTGGTATTTATCTGTATTAACAATATGGCCATTGTTTTGTATATTTACATGGGAGTTTCTGGCCCCTATCTGTTTACATAAGTCCCCATGCCACAATCACCGCTGCATCACTGTCTGCCTTTTTATGTATGTTACTTCTTGTAATTTTTGTAACTTTGTTATGTCTTGTCTCTGGGGAATTTCTTGTATTTAATAAAGTGAACTTTTTGCATATATGATACCTTTTCTTATGATTTCATATATTTTTTGTTTATATATTTTCTCTGAGGGATAAAAAAACTCTCATTTTTTTCTTGATGTTTTTGCTATTGGTTGGAGAGTATCCCTAAATTAAATTGAATTATGGTATCATTGTATATCCATGTTCCTGGCTATGTATTTATTATTTTACACATTGGCATCAGTTGACAATCTACAATATACACATACAAGCCAGGTCCAGTAAAGTAGGGCTCCCTCCTTGCAATATCTTTCAACCTCGGCTTATAGAGAGTGGGGTTCCCAATGGTGATCCGAATCTATTACATCCATATGCCCAAGTAATAGAGATAAAGTGTGTTTAAAGATAATCTATTAGTAGTATCAACCCTCCTAAGCTGTCATAGAAAATTGTATAAAATGACATCTGTGATCCAAAGTTTTATTCCAGAGTAATCCAGTGTGAGACATGTAGATGAGGAGAGCCGACTGTCAGTCATTACATGTCTCACACTGGTAACTCCCCCTTTCATTTATTATAAGCTCAGGAGGCAGATTCACAAGGAGATTAATGTCCAACCTGTGCTGTAGATCTTAACAGCTCAATTACTTATTAGGAAAAGCATGGATTCCTTTGGAATGAGACATCAGATCACAGATATCAAAGTATCACGTTATTCCGCTTCCCATCACCAGTATGCCCATATAGACGGCTTAGGAGGGTTGATCCTACTGACAGATTCCCTTTTAAGAAGATGACCCCAAGGTTCTGATGTAAACTAGAAAGACTGCACTAATTCAAACGTTGTTCATGCATGTTAGATACAGCTTCGATGTAAGAAAACAATATTTTGTAAAGTAAAGTGTAATTTGTTGTCAGTAAAACAAATCTTTAAACCATTCATTTAAGATATTAGAAAAAACTTTTTGACAGTTAGAGTGATCAATGAATGGAACAGGCTGCCACGAGAAGTGGTGAGTTCTCCTTCAATGGAAGTCTTCAAACAGAGGCTGGACAGACATCTGTCTGGGATGATTTAGCGAATCCTGCTTTTGAGCAGGGGTGTGGACCAGATGGCCCAGGAGGTCCCTTCCAACTCTACGATTCTATTATTCTATGATTCACATTTTCCCTTTAAAGTACTAAAACATCATTGTAGATTTTAGTGTTAAAACAGATGAAGAAATCTATAATTTTGCTGAGATTGATGAATCCCTGGGATCTCTGTGTGAGGCTTAAGACAATAATTTATTGAACTGTACAACAGATGAAATCATTGCCAGCAGCAGTTCCCAGGAGGAAGTTTTAATTCTTGTGGTACATCATATTATTAGGTCAGTTCAGATAGACACATTAGTATATGACTTTATGATGGTCGGCACCTCCTTTGGTAGTAGATGTTCACCCTGGAATTCATCCTTGCCTTTGCTATCCATCATACATTATGTCATTACTTGTTATTAATCATTCAGCATTTCCAGGCACTATGTTTCCTGTGAGACCCTTCCGCAGTCACGTTTCCCATTATTCACGCTTTAACCCCTGCCATTGTGTAGACTTGGTCTTTACTTGCCCATATGTAGGGATTTTTGCTCTCTTATATATATATAGTTTACCCACTGTACTTAGTGGGGGGTTTGTTTTTGTTTTCTTTGGCTACACATGAGTTTTCCGAACCTGACATTCCTAATGTTTATTTAACAAATGGGAAAATAAGAAAATGTTGGAAGTAGGCAGGGGATATGATGATGTATTAGTCCTGCAGAAGCTGGGAGATCATAGCCTCTAAAGCATGTATATGTGCAAATCAGTATTTATATATAAACAGCATGCTCCAATGTACAACCATACACGTTTAAAGGGGATCTGTCACCCCATTTTTGGACTATCAGCTGCGTCCACCGCCATCAGGGGCTTATCTACAGCATTCTGTAATGCTGTAGATAAGCCCCTGATGTAACCTAAAAGATTAAAAAAAAAAAGAGTTAGATTATACTCACTCTGGCGTTCGGTCCGGTCCGATGGGTGTCTCCCATCTTCATGCAATGACGTCCTCTTCCTTGCTTCTCCCTCGGCTCCTGCACAGGCGTACTTTCTCTGCCCTATTGAGGGCAGAGCAGAGTACTGCAGGGCTCAGGTGCCGGAGCTCTCTGACCTTTCCCGGCGCACTGCAGTAATTTACTCTGCCCTCAATAGGGCAGAGAAAGTACGCATGCACAGGAGCCGAGGGAGAAGCAATGAGGAAGACTTCATCGTATGAAGATGGGAGGCGCCGTACCGGACCGCGACACCCACCGCACCCCCCGGTGAGTAAAATCTAACGTGTCTTTCTTATCTTTCAGGTCACATTGGGGGCTTATCTACAGCATTACAGAATGCTGTAGATAAGCCCCTGATGGCGGTGGCCACAGCTGATAGGCCAAAAATTAGGTGACAGATTCGCTTTAAAGGGAACCTGTGACATGAAAAACACTACTGACTGGCAGATGTGGGGTTAATCTGCAGTTTAAAGCTTTCTGAACCTGCCTGGTGCTCAGAGTTAGAGCACCTCTGCCGAGAGGTGGCACAGGTGTGGACTCAATTACAACTCTGTGTATAGAGAGCGGTAACTGTAACTATGTCCCTCACAGTCAGCCAGTTCTAATGCTGAACTTGCTGTCAGTCAAAGTTGGGGCACAGTTGCATTGGCTGCTCTCTATACACAGAGTGGCGACTGAACATGCACCATTTCCTCCCAGCAGGGCTTCTAAGGGCAGGTTCAGGGCACTATTAACCTGCAGAGTAACCACATATCTGCAGGTTAATACCATTTTTTCACGTGACAGGTGTCCTTTAAATTATTATACATGTTGCTTCAGGTAAATTTTCCAAATAAGTTGTGTGTTTCATTTCTGGCTATTATTTGACTTGTATATTGCCTTTTTCATTAGTTTTCTCCTGTGCAGTCACTATCTCTAATTCTCAGTTCATTCTTAGCTGGTGGGAGGAGACTAGCTGTAATGATGTCTCCTAAACACAGCACATGCAGCTGGAGCGCCCTCACTCACCAGGGCTGTGGGGTACTCGGTACCGGGCCGGTTGATCATCATAACGGGAGTTGTCACGGCAGCAGTGACCCTGTCCGTGGCCCTGGGGCTCCATTGCAAAAGGGGTTGTTTCAGTGTGCTTATGATGGTGAAAGTTTATAAGTGATTCGTGACGCCACCTGTGGTGTTCGGCCAATGTTAGCCGACGCTGCAGACAGATCCTCTGGGACAGATGGTGTAGTGCAGCAATGATGTTATAGCCCTCCACAGGCAGGGCTGTAGTCCCAGGGCAGTGTAGGTGAAGTGACACTTAGATGGTGCAGTGTCGGGCGCAGGAGGGATGTAGCAGTGTCGGGCAGGCTGGCGCAGGAATAAGTGGAGGACACCACGGCATGTAGTTCCAAAGCTTTACTCACAGTCTGTTGTGGTACAGGTGCCCGCATCCATGCCGTGTCCTCTTGGTCAGGAGCTCAGCCAACTTTCAGGCAAGATGAAGTACTCCTTTCCAACACTCCGCCAACATATGTGCCTTTTCTGAACGTCTCCCTCTTAGCGCCTTTGAGTGAAGTACTCACAGTACTGAGTTACACTGGAGTTCCTCTTGTCAGATGTTCCTAAGAATTCTACTTGTATGGCAGACAGCTGTAGCCTGCTTCGGGGACTCCTTCTACCTAGTCCCGGCTCACTCACGTTGCTGTTGTGCCCCCAAGTCTAGTGTGGGAATAAAATGGTCAACACTTCTACTCCAAACAATTTTACAGACACTAGACATGTTTGTGAACATTTTACTAATTGTGAAACCATTGTGAAAATACTTTCAGGTTC
The DNA here is from genome assembly GCF_039654945.1 of Dendrobates tinctorius. Taxonomy (NCBI): domain Eukaryota; kingdom Metazoa; phylum Chordata; class Amphibia; order Anura; family Dendrobatidae; genus Dendrobates; species Dendrobates tinctorius. The sequence goes on along the minus strand of NW_027361698.1, from coordinate 11,610,557 downwards.
CATAAGTAACAAATAGACATTAGGTCACATTGGGTCTACTTAGTCTTGCTATATATTCTTGCTTAGATTAATAGAGATATAATATCTGTACAAAGCGTCTTGTCAGGAACATAATTAAAGTACAATGGGCTCCAGTGCAAATTTTGAAGCCCTCATCTACCATCTTGTTTGGATGCGCAGCTTGTGCCCATAAAGATTTTTGGCTCTTTTGGTACCCACAAAAATATAAGTACCCTCTCTTTTGCACCCAACATAGTAATGGTGCCCTTCTTGGTGCCTGACATATTTATGTAGCTCCAATTTTGGAGACCAGAAAGTCATAGCCTCCTTTTATGCTTGCTGCACAATAATGATTTCCACCCATGACCATTTAATCTTCAAGCACAGTCAAGAATACCACCAGCCAGCAATCTCACTGGCCAGTCCTCCTTCTGGGAGGATCTGCTTTGCCTGTACTTACCTGACAAATATGCAGCACTTCAATTTCCTGCTTGTCATGTAAGTACAGGCACAGCACAGCCAACTTTTTTGGAAAGAGCCTGCCACTTTAGTGCTGGCCTTGACCTCTCTGGTCCCTGGTCACGGTCTCATGCCTTGCAACCGTGATTGACCCCTGCATCTTGTATCACTTGTGCCCATGTATGAAAGATGGAAGTTATCATTAATGTCCCATTGTAGCCTCAGTTATCACAATAGAATATATAATTTATGATATACAAGTGCTGCATCATCACACATTGCTCAGGTACGGAAACAATTTCTATCATAGTTCTTAGATAATAGATTTGCAATTATGATACCAACGCAAACTGCAATGTCAGTGATTTCTAAGAGTTTCCATGTGCTTGAGCTAACATGCTCATAGAGGTACAATCTAAAAGAGATCTGATTACTAACATGCAGCTATCTACTAATGCATGTCAAAAGATTAGAGATAGCAGCTCTGTATCCGGTAGTCAACAGTATTCATATTACATTTATTTTATTATTGTAACACCTTTTTGACATGGCAATTTTTTGTTTTAGCTCTTTTTTTCTGCCCTTTTTTCCAAGAGCTATAACTTTTTTCTAGTTGACATAACCATATGATGGCTTTTTTGTGGGGCGAGTTGTCAAAAGTGGGAAAAAAAGCACAACTCCACAATGTTTTTGGGGGTTTGTTTTTATGGCGTTCATTACACGATGAAAATGAACTAGCAATATGATTATACAGGTCAGTATGATTACTGATACCAAATAGTATTTTTTGAACATACCACAGCTCCTGGACAGGGGAGGAGGCAAAAGTGAGTATATAGATTTGACATCATGGGATTACAGGTGCTGACTTCTGTGAGGTAATACATTTCCCTGCCTTTTTCAAAAAAGTATGTCTCATATTTTCAGCACCTTCCCCATCTAGTCCCAACATGCCCAATCTCCTTATCCGGTGAATACCCCAATACTGAGCCGCTGCTGACTTATATGTCCCTACTTTTTGGTTCTGTGTGCCCTCTAAATTCTAAAGCAACCCTATAGAATATAGTAATGCTGTGTGTAAGTGCCCTAGAAAACTGTCAATTTTTTTGCCCCCTAGAAAGTAATAATGCCCTCTATATGTCCCTTTGACAGGCACAGTGACCTGAGTTTCCCTATAAAAATAAGTGCCCACTTTACATTTAATAATGCCCCGAGTCCCCCCCTGTACAGCTCTCTTATACACAGTATGATGCCCTCTTATACACAGTATAATGCCCCCTCACTGTATAGTACCACCCACACAGTATACTGACCCCTTAATTGCCCCTCACTATAATCTCCACACTGTATGAGGGCCCCCTAGATAGCCTCCATATAGTATAATGCACCAGATAGTCCTCAATATAGTATAATGTACTCCTCAAAATCTCTATAGTTTAATGCACTCCCAATAAGCAGACTCTATATAGTATAGTACATTCCCCACAGTCAGACTCTATATAGTATAATGCTTTCCCCATAGGCAGACTCTATATAGTATAATGCACCCCCATAGGCAGACTCTATATTGTATAATGCACCACCATATGTAGACAGATTCTATATTGTATAATGCACCTCCATAGGCAGACACTATATTGTCTAATGCACCCCCCATAGGCAGACACTATAGTATCATGCACCTCCATAAAAAAATACAATAGTCACCTCTCATCCACATTCCCCTGCTGCTGCGAGCGCCTGCACATCTACGGACAGTGGGCGCCAAGTAATGATGTTATCGTTCCCGCTGTCAGTGTCTGCATCAGTGATGTCAGACGCTGAGAGGTTGATGATGGGAGAGGGAGCGAAAAGCTCCCACTCTCATCAATGTGGTCAACTGTATCCGCATCTAGCTGATACAGTTGATGTTGCAGTGATGGGCGGGGGGGCTGTGCCACCCCTAGTGCTCAGGGGCCCAATAGCAGCCAGGTAGCAGTGCAAGGAGATTGTATCTCCATTCTCTGATGTAGAGTGTAAATATATGGGCGCGCTGTGCACACCGACACAGTTACAGTAGCGTAGCTTCGGGTGGGCCCCCTCAGAGTGCAAGGCCCATGGCGAACACCCCATCTGACCCCTGGTTGCAACATTACTGGTGTTGTTTCAATTCAAATAATGTTTTATCACGAGGAGAATATCACTGCCTTGACTACAGCTCATGTGAGCCATGGTCCCACCACGCTCCCACCAACAATAAACAGCTTAATGTCAATAGGCAATGTACAAAGAGAGCCTGGTGTGCATTATTTTTATCATAGCTACCCAGTCAAAGCTTTTCTCAAATAATGCATTTGCCTTAATGACCAAGAAATGTTTTAATTCATTAAAGGGGTATTCTGTTCTTAAATTTGTTTAATTAGACAGCATGCAAATAAGACAGTTTCATTTGATTTGCTTTTTCTATCTGTTATCATTTTTTCAATGCTGCTTGGCCACTGATGCCTAGTATACTATGCACAGTAGTTATTTTCCAATAAAGGAGTTAACTCCTAACATCCCAGTAAGAGCTCTCCAGTCCATTGATTTTTATACAGCAACTAGATGCTTACCTCCTTCCCCATCTCACTCAGCTCCTGACAAGCTGCTTTTATAAATCTTGCTAAATCACCAGCCTTCCCCATCAGCAGCATTCAGAGCAGATATCCTACTCATGAATTAGTGTGTGCTTGTTCAAGTGCTCTGTTATCTCTACATGCTGTAAGGTGGCTGTTCGACACATAGTGGATGGGAGATAAACTTGGAGTAATATTTTAGTACATATAGGACTGAAAGTGGTTAATTGGCCATGACAGGTTGATTATGAGCAGATGAATAGTTTGGAGAGACTGCTGCTCACCATATCTCCACCTCTGGTGGTTGTTCACTTTGCAAAATGAGGCCTGCTTGTCTGTGAGACCTGCTTGTCCTGGATTGTGTGGCTTTGCCATTACAGCATGACAGCAAATTGTTGTTTTTCTGAGGCAAGACCATTCACTGCCTCTTTTTTAGCAGTGTTTTACCTCACATAAAGAATCAGCTGTGATTCCCTGCTATAATATCTGTATACTCTCTTTTGCTTCCTCCCCTTCCCAGGAGCAGTGGTGTGATCAGACCATGTTCCTGCAAGGTCTGACACAGCCATTACACAGTACACAGCAAGGGCACAGTTATAGAATTATCTCAGCACAGGAACATTTTTGTAAACACATCCAATTGTGGAACTTATTATTATACCAAGATCTATTGATTAACATGTTGATTAAAATTAACTTTGCTAGTGGGAAAATCTCTTTTAGGGTTGCCAGAAAAAACTAAGCACAGTGTTCAGCAGCTTCATAGGGAATAGTGCCGCATTCTGCCTATGTCTCCAGGTCTGAGCAGTCAGATCTCCACTGATCTGTAAGTTATCTGCTATCTTATGGATAGGTGATAGGTGTAGCCTATGAGCACAAATAACTATATTTTGTATAAACCAACTCCAGTTGCTGTGAAGTAAAGCACTGAAACAAATGGAGTTGTGACTTCTGTGGTCAAATACCACGTATAATCTCAGAAGTTAAATATTTATTTAAGCCTCTTTTATGAGTATATTTTAAGAGGTACTGTATATAGTTATTGTACTGAGGCTTTAGCTTATTAGTGCTGTTTCTACATTGTTTGCAGACTTCAAAAAGGAATAGTATAAACTCTAGTAACGCCTAGATCATATATTTTGGTAACGCTGCTTTGCATAAACACATTTTCTTCCTTGGCCTCGGCCATAGCCAGAGAAGCATAATGGACAGCGGCAATTACTAGTACACACTCAAGTGAGCATGAAATAAAGGCATGTTCTCTTTTTTGGAACACAGCCTGAAGTAACAAACAACAACATTCACATTATACTAGCTGAGATGGTTCATTCATCCATTCACAGTCCTTGATTCTTTTGTTTAGTTCATTTAGCAGCCAGTCTAGATCACATATTTCCCAAATAAACATTTCTCTGGACTGCATGAAGCCGTAAATCATTTTATATAATCAACCCCCAAAGATCTGGTTTTATTACTAATATTTAAGTGTTCATAGCCATATTGCTAGAAAAGCAGATAGAACTTCTGCCCCACCCTTCTTTGACCTGTGCTGAACTTAGAAGATGGCTCCAATTCGGACCAGAACAGTTTACACCAAAATTGTCAACCGTGGTGCAACAGAAAAGTTGCCAAACCCTACTTGTAACCTTAACGTATTCTAATTTTACATCCCCAGGGACCCAGAAAGTTAAAAGTTGCCTGATGGAGCAAACACACTGCAGAGCTGCATTAATTATTTCATAGTTCATGTTTTGGGGAGGCAAGGTGACAAAAAAATGCTAAAAATTTTGTTTTCTTTACAGCATTTACCATATGGGTTAACCCCTTCCCGACCAGTGACACAGCGTATGCATCATGAAAGTCGGTGCCAATCCGACCAATGACGCATATGCTGTGTCATGACTTGATAGCCCCACTGCGGGTCGGGTAACTTGGTTATCAATGTAAGGTCACCCGACCCGCAGGTACAGGGGGCTTTGTACTTCACCCCAGGGGGCTGACTTTGCCCCCCCGTGGCTACGATCGCTCTGATTGGCTGTTAAACATGAAACAGCTAATCAGAGCGATAGTAATATTTTATCAATGAAATTTGATGAAATATTACAATCCAGCCATGGACGATGCTGCAGTAGCATACGACATGGCTGGAGACCGCGATCAGACCCCCCCACCAGCTGATGGGGGCAACCTGCCCCCGCCACCGACTGACAGCAGCGATCTGCCGCCACCGTCATCATCTGCTCCCTCTCACCTGCCTTCCGATCCCCCCTCCACCCCACCGGTACCTCCTATGTCCCCATTTCACTCCTGGTGTCCCTCCACCCTCCTGCATGGGCGCCGCCATCATCCAAAATGGCGGGTGCATGAGCAGAGCACCCGTCGAATCAGCAAAGCTGCAGATTCCATTCATTCATTTTGATCACTGTGATAGATCCTATCAAAGTGATCAAAATAAAAAAAAATATTAAATCATCCCTCCATTTGTCCCCATAGGTGGGGACAAATAATAAAATAAAGCAAATTTTTTTATCTTTATTTTTCCATTAGGGTTAGAATTAGGGTTAGGGTTTGAATTAGGGTAAGGGTTGGAATTAGGGTTAGGATTGGAATTAGGGTTAAGATTAGCGTTAGGGGTGTGTTGGGGTTAAGTTTGGGATGAGGGTTAGGCTTGTGGTTAGGGTTATGGTTAAGGTTGGGATTAGGGTTAGGAATGTGTTGGGGATAGGGTTGTGGTTAGGGTTTTGGTTAGGGTTAGGGGTGTGTTGGGGTTAAGGTTCAGTTAGAATTAAGGGGTTTCCACTATTTAGGCACATCAGAGTTTCTCCAAACAAGACATGGCGCCACCATTGATTCCAGCCAATTTTGCGTCAAAAAAGTCAAACAGTGCTCTCTCCCTTCCGAGCTCTGTCATGCGCCCAAACAGTGGTTTACCCCAACATATGGGGTATCAGCGTGCTCAGGACAAACTGGACAACAACTTTTGCAGTCCAATTTGTCCTGTTACCCTTGTGAAAATAAAAAATTGTGGGCTAAAAAATCATTTTTTGAGGGTAAAAAAGATTTTTTATTTTCGCGGCTCTGCATTATAAACTTCTGTGAAGCACTTGGGGGTTCAAAGTGCTCACCACACATCTAGATAAGTTCCTTGAGGGATCTAGTTTCCAAAATGGGGTCACTTGTGGGGGAGCTCCCATGTTGAGGCACACAGGGGCTCTCCATATGCAACATGGTGTCCGCTGACGATTGGAGCTAATTTTCCATTCAAAAAGTCAAATGGCGCGCCTTCCCTTCCGGGTCCTGCCGTGCGCCAAAACAGTGGTTTATGACCACATATGAGGTATCAGTGTACTCAGGAGAAATTGACCAACAAATTTTATCCTGTTGCCCATGTGAAAATGAAAAAATTGAGGCTAAAAGAAAATTTTTGTGAAAAAAGTACTTTTTCATTTTTACAGATCAATTTGTGAAGCACCTGAGGGTTCAAAGTGCGGTGCTCACTATGCATCTATGTAAGTTCCTTGGGGGGTCTAGTTTCCAAAATCGGGTCACTTGTGGGGGTGCTCCAATGTTTAGGCACACAGGGGCTCTCCAAACGTGACATGGTGTCCGCTAACGATTGGCGCTAATTTTCCATTCAAAAAGTCAAATGGCGCTCCTTCCCTTCTGAGCCCTGCTGTGTGCCCAAACAGTGGTTTATGACCACATATGAGGTATCAGTGTACTCAGGAGAAATTGCCCAATAAATTTTAGGATCCATTTTATCATGTGAAAATGAAAAAAATGATGCTAAAAGAAATTTTTTGTTGGAAAAATTGAGTAGCTTGAGGGGTGCAGTTTTTAGAATGGTGTCACTTTTGGTATTTTCTGCCATATAGACCCCTCAAAGTAACTTCAAATGTGAGGTGGTCCCTAAAAAAATGGTTTTGTAAATTTTGTTGTAAAAATGAGAAATCACTGGTCAACTTTTAACCCTTATAACTTCCTAACGAAAAAAAATTTGTTTCCAAAATTGTGCTGATGTTAAGTAGACATGTGGGAAATGTTATTTAGTAACTATTTTGTGTCACATAACTCTCTAGTTTAACAGAATAAAAATTCAAAATTTGAAAATTGCGACATTTTCAACATTTTCGCCAAATTTCCGATTTTTTCACAACTAAACGCAAAAATTATCGACCTAAATTTACCACTAACATGAAGCCCAATATATCACGATAAAACAATCTCAGAATCACTAGGATGCGTTGAAGCGTTCCTGAGTTATTACCTCATAAAGGGACACTGGTCAGAATTGCAAAAAATGGCCAGGTCATTAAGGTCAAAATTGGCTTGGTCATGAAGTTAAATAATTTTACATTAGGATGATTGGACTTTTACAGATGCAATGATACCAAATATGCAGTGGTGTAACTACAAAGTTATGGGCCCCGGTGAGAACTTTCAAATGGGCCCCCCATGCCAAAATACACACACATCTCCGCTCCATACATCTCGTACACACGCGGCTCCTCTCCGTACACCTCGTACACACATGGCTCCTCTCTGTACATCTTGTACACACGCACTCCGTTCTGTACACCTTGTACACACGCGGCTCCGCTCCGTACACCTCGTACACATGCAGCTGCGCTCCGTACACCTCGTACACACGCGGCTCTGCTCTGTACACCTCGTACACACATGGCTCGGTTCTGCAAACCTCGTACACACGGCTGCGCTCCATACACCTCGTACACACATGGCTCTGCTCCGTACACCTTGTACACACACAGCTCTGCTACATCCACCCTGTAAATCCCTCTTGACCCCACACAGAAACTTTACCTCATCCAGCACCATGACAACCAGCACAGCAGATTCCTGCAGACAACGAGGCCCCTGATCATGTGACCCCTGACTCCTCCCCTCCTGTGACCTCATCACAGGTCCTGTGCGCACAGAAAAGAACACAGTCTAGGATGTCGTTGCAAGCTGTGTGGGGCTGTGGTGGGTCTATCTGGGAGGGCGAGGATGGGGTCGGTGCATGGGGGGGCGGCTCAGTGCAGTGCAGGAAGAATAGAGTCCCGGTCTGGATGCGGGGGGTCAAGAACGGGACTGTCCCACGATAATCAGGACGGTTGGGAAATATCATGGTCTGTCAGATCTGACCTGCCGGGCCCCTGACTTCCCCCGGGCCCGATCGCAGTGGCGACTGCTGCGACCGTGAGTTACGCCCCTGCAAATATGCATAATTGTTATTTTCTTTGTAGATTTGAATGGGAGAAAAGGCCACATAAACGTATTACACTGTTTTAAGAAACCAATTCATTACTATTATCTCAACACATCTAAAGGCACATTTCTCAATAATGTGTGTTCTTAGTGCAGACTTGGACTAGACAGTCTTAAAGGGAATCTGTCAGTGGGATCAACCCTCCTGAGTCATCTATATGGGCATATAGGTCATAGAAAGCTGAATAAAGTGATACCTTCATATCTGCAATTCGATGTCTTATACCATAGAAATCCACGTTTTAATATGCAAGTGAGCTGTTATGATCTGCATCCAGAGCTTATTTTAAATGAAAGGGGGCGTTACCAGTGTGAGACATGTAATAACTGACAGTTTGCTCTGCTGATCTACATGTCTCACACTGGTTACTCCCCCTTTTATTTAAAATAAGTTCTCAGAAAGAGCTATGTCCAGCCCATAGATCTTAACAGCTCACTTACATGTAAGAAAAACAATAGTTGCTAAAGATAATTTTTTTTTTACCAATTATCTTATTTTTGTGACATTCAAAAGGTTCAAATTATTTGGCATGCAGTGTCGCTTTTCACAAAAGCCATGCACCTTTTCTGCCAGGTCACCCCCTCTTCTTGGACACCACACAGAAAGTGTCTAATATATCATATAACATAAGTTTGGTGCAGGTCATGAAATTCAGATTGCTGACAAATATTAAGTCAGTCAGCATTCTGATTCATGCTATTTAATAAATATGATCCATAAAGCTACGTTGAACGTGCCACGATGTTTCTTCTGCTGAATTCATATGCAATCCAATAGAAAATAACCTCCATAAATCAGAGGCGTGCAGGTACAGTAAGGCTGTGTGCACACGTAGCGATTTTTAAGCATTTTTGCCGCGATTTTCGGCGCGAAAATGCTTAAAAATTGTGTACAGAATGCCCCCCATGCATTCCTATGGCATTCCGCACATGCTGTGCTAATGCTGCGCTTTTTTCCGCGGCGGAATCGCATTGCGGAAAAAATCGCAGCATGCTCATTCTTTGTGCGGAATCGCAAAGAATTGCCGCGATTCCGCACCCATAGGAATGCATGAGAATCGCTGACTTCCCGCATGTGGCTATGCCCACCATGCGGGAAGTTAAGCGTCTCATGTGCGGTTGGTACCCACGGTGTGGAGGAGAGGAGACTGTCCTCCAGGCCCTGGGTACCATACCCCTGTAAAAAAAGAATAAAAAATAAAAAATCGGTGTATATTTACCTTCCGGCGTCCCGCGATGCATTCCTGGCCTAAGCGTTCCCAGTAATGCCTTGCGGCAAGGTCCTGTAATGACGTAGTCTCGCGTGACTCTAGCGGTCTCGCGAGATCGCTATAGCAACGCGAGACTACCTCATCACAGGTCTCGCAAGGCATTACTGGGAACGCTGAGGCCCGGGAATGCAGCGCGGGACGCCGGAAGGTAAATATACACCGATTTTTTTATTTTTTTTTAGCATTTTAACATTCTTTAGCATAGGCGGCCTCAATAGTAAAAACCTGGTCACACTTGTCAAACACTATGTCTGACGAGTGTGACCAACCTGTCAATCTCTTTCCAAGCGATGCTTCAAATCGCTTGGAAAGTGCTTGAATATCGCACGCGAAAATCGCGGCAAACTCGCGATCATAATCGCGGTAAAATCGCGGTGAAATCGCGCGGAAAAAACCGCGCGATTTCTGGGAAGGAGTCCGGTTTTTAGTAAGCGTTTTAAAACACTACGTGTGCACATAGCCTAAGGCATGCATGAGCCTGCACAAATGACCCCATGCATGAGCCCGGTCAGCTTAGCGGAGTTCCTGTATTACAGAGGGACAGTTGCTTTTTCACATATCAGATTACTGCAGGATGCCTGATGTAAGGACAACTGAAGCATTTATGGCTTTTTCATTTACTAAGGTTCTCAGCTTTTCTTGCTGTTTTATTCTGTTTGCTACAGTTGTGGCCAAAAGTATTGACACCCCTGCAATTCTGTCAGATAATACTCAGTTTCTTCCTGAAAATTATTGCAAACACAAATTCTTTGGTATTATTATCTTCATTTAATTTGTCTTAAATGAAAAAACAAAAAAAGAATTGTCCTAAAGCCAAATTGGATATAATTCCACACCAAACATAAAAAAGAGGGTGGACAAAAGTATTGGCACTGTTCGAAAAATCATGTGATGCTTCTCTAATTTGTGTAATTAACAGCACCTATAACTTACCTGTGGCACCTAACAGGTGTTGGCAATAACTAAATCACACTTGCAGCCAGTTGACATGGATTAAAGTTGACTCAACCTCTGTCCTGTGTCCTTGTGTGTACCACATTGAGCATGGAGAAAAGAAAGAAGACCAAAGAACTGTCTGAGGACTTGAGAAACCAAATTGTGAGGAAGCATGAGCAATTTCAAGGCTACAAGTCCATCTCCAAAGACCTGAATGTTCCTGTGTCTACCGTGCGCAGTGTCATCAAGAAGTTTAAAGCCCATGGCACTGTGGCTAACCTCCCTAGATGTGGACGGGATAGAAAAATTGACAAGAGATTTCAACGCAAGATTGTGCGGATGTTGGATAAAGAACCTTGACTAACATCCAAACAAGTACAAGCTGCCCTGCAGTCCGAGGGTACAACAGTGTCCACCCGTACTATCAGTCGGCGTCTGAATGAAAAGGGACTGTATGGTAGGAGACCCAGGAAGACCCCACTCCTTACCCCGAGACATAAAAAAGCCAGGCTGGAGTTTGCCAAAACTTACCTGAAAAAGCCTAAAACATTTTGGAAGAATGTTCTCTGGTCAGATGAGACAAAAGTAGAGCTTTTTGGGCAAAGGCAACAACATAGAGTTTACAGGAGAAAAAAAGAGGCATTCAAAGAAAAGAACACGGTCCCTACAGTCAAACATGGCGGAGGTTCCCTGATGTTTTGGCGTTGCTTTGCTGCCTCTGGCACTGGACTGCTTGACCGTGTGCATGGCATTATGAAGTCAGAAGACTACCAACAAATTTTGCAGCATAATGTATGGCCCAGTGTGAGAAAGCTGGGTCTCCCTCAGAGGTCATGGGTCTTCCAGCAGGACAATGACCCAAAACACACTTCAAAAAGCACAAGAAAATGGTTTGAGAGAAAGCACTGGAGACTTCTAAGGTGGCCAGCAATGAGTCCAGACCTGAATCCCATAGAACACCTGTGGAGAGATCTAAAAATGGCAGTTTGGAGAAGGCACCCTTCAAATATCAGGGACCTGGAGCAGTTTGCCAAAGAAGAATGGTCTAAAATTCCAGCAGAGCATTGTAAGAAACTCATTGATGGTTACCGGAAGCAGTTGGTTGCAGTTATTTTGGCTAAAGGTTGTGCAACCAAGTATTAGGCTGAGGGTGTCAATACTTTTGTCTGGCCTATTTTTGGAGTTTTGTGTGAAATGATCAATGTTTTGCTTTTTACTTCATTCTCTTTTGTGTTTTTTCATTTAAGACAAATCAAATGAATATAATAACACCGAAGAAATTGTGTTTGCAATCATTTTCAGGAAGAAACTGAGTATTATCAGATAGAATTGCAGGGGTGTCAATACTTTTGGCCACAACTGTAAAATTTTCTCGTAGGTGTATGATTAGTTTCAATTATTTTGTTCTGTTTTGCTACATGAGAACTAGTTAATATCTAAATTAGGATTATATACATTGGTTTTATTTTTTAATTGTGTTGCTTAAATGCAGTACTTCTTAATTTGATCATATCTAGCATTATATCTAGATTATAAAAGTTGATCTTGATGGGATAGTCCAGTGAAAACAAGTTATAATAATCTATTCACGGGATAGGTTATAACTTTTATTTATTATATAATAGAACGCACCACAAACACTTAAAGGGGTTGTCCGGTCAAAACACCATGAGATGGATGATAACATTGATCGGTGGCGGTCCGACCACTGAGACCCGCACTGATCAGCAGAACATTTATCCCTGTTCAGAATGGAGCAGCAGTGCACATCCTAGACCACCTCTCTATTCATTCCCTATGAATTTGTTCGGCTTTTTCCGGCAGCCCCATTTAAAATGAATAGAGTGGCGCTTAGCCGCTTGACGCTCCACTCTGCAATAGGAATAAAAATTCCCCAGTCTGCCAATCAGTGCAGGTCCTAGCTGTCGGACCCCCGCGATAAATAATCCATAAAATGAGTGCATATGTGCACATAATATACAGTGAAGGAAAGCTTCTGACCCCTTTGTCCCATCTTTGTATTCTTAGAAGGTCCTTGACACAGCACACAGACGGTAATGCTCCGTAAGTAAACACTACTGCTTGCTAATGGATACAGATGGGTCCATCGTCCTCGTGGTGTTTCAAACAGATGTAAAAATATCACTTCATCATTAATTTGTCTGACTTCCATAAAAGGAGGTTGTTTCTTTTTTTGCTCTTTTCTGTAACTCAGGCTGCAGCCTAGACGTGTTTTTCCTCTGAGTCATTGCAGGAGCAGAGCTGGATTAGGTATAGATATCACTAGAACACAGAAAACTCCGCTAAGCCCAAACACATGGTGATTATGAAATGTGATGTTTGGCCACGTTCACCTCGGGGTTCATTGTACCTTAAATCTGAATCATATTTGCAAAAGAATCCTCAGCAGAAATCTATTTAAATCATTGAAACGGATTCTGCGCTTTTCCAGTTAAATCAATAAAATGCTGTTTTTGGGTTGATTTTCACCTGGATTTAAAGCGACTCTGTCAGCACAGACTGTTCAAACCAAGCACAGGTGCTCGATGCTTCATGGCATGACCAATTATTTATATATACCTTCCCACCTACATATTTTCTCTCTATCTCCTCCCTTCTCTGGCCCTATGAAGCCAGAGCTGTCAGTCAAAGAAGAGGTGGGCGGAGACTGAAGGAAAACAAGTAGGTGGGAAGGTGTATATAAAAGATTGACCCCGCTGTGAAGCACCGAGCGGCGGGACTTAGTTTGAACAGTCATTTTGTGCTGACAGCGTCCCTTTAAGGCATGGAATACACACAGAAATCCATGTGATCAATAGTGTATGCATGACTTCACTTCTGTCACTTGTTTTTTACTGTTCTTTATACAGTCATCTAAAAAATACCTGTGCTCTTAATAATGATGCTGAGAAATGTTAAAAATTAAATTTACAAAAAAAACTTGGGAAGTTACTTAAAGGTAATGCATCGGCAGGATTTGAATCTCCAAACAAAAACAGCAATATTGTTACAAGGCCAGTCTTTTAATCCTTAAATAAGAAATCAGTGTCTGAGTCGATATGCAAACAAGGCCGTGGATCTGAAGCCTCCGTCACTCCAGCTCTATTCCCGACCCAGAGCCGCCTCTCCTGCTTTCCTGATGGCTCCCTTCCCTGAAGTCACACAATATAGAGGCCGTCAGTCAAGCATGAGGAGGTGGTGCTGGGTGGGGAATAGAGTTGGAGTGACAAAGGTTTCAGAAGTACATTCACATTTACATATCAATTTAAATGCTGATTTCTTAGTAATGGAGGAACAAGCTTTCTAGCCATAAGCTATTGCTGGACTTGTCTTTGAAAGAGCCAGAGAGCCACATGTGCATATAAATAGTGTGGGGTGTAAAATCCTGGGGACAAATTCCCATTAAATGACACAACCTATACTATTTTTACTATTATTACTAATAACAAAATTGATACTGGTTCCAGTTCTTCATCCTTACCTTTTATACCAATCTAGTTTCTGGAAAGAGCCAAGCAATTATCTTTTCTATAGGTTCGTTTTCTCAGCATGGACTATATAATACTGTATCATAAACATAAAGTCTCCTGGGAAAATGCAAAATATACAGATTTTCCCATGAATTTTGCTGATTATTGTTAGGTCGGTCTCATGAACAGGAGTAGTATTGCTTATAAATGAATGAATTTTTACTGTTATCATCATGACATTTTAGGTCCAAGCTTCTGGGCTGAATATGTTCCTATAACTTATATCTGATATCTTTATAAGGGTCAGAGCTGTTTTTTTATAGCATTGCATGTAGACATAGTTGTAATGCGTGTGGTGCGCTCCATAGATGAACTTTATTTTTCTGATAATGTATACAAAACACATTTGCATTGGAAGATGTTTAGCGTGCCCTCTGCATTATAAACCAATTGTGACCGTTTAGCGGGATAAAAGTTTGCACTGAAAAATTTGTATTCACAGCAGGCTTTATTTTTACGCAAGTTTATAACATAATGGAGCAACAGGTGTACAATAGATTTCGCTTGAACACACCCTTCAAAATGCAATCTGTCCGACTCTGATGATGGTGCCGAGGAGAGCCAGGACTTGGTAATTTCTTTCCTAATCTCCCATATTACCATATTTTCTCCCATCCATAAAGACAGCTATTTAAATAACTTGAGTATATACAACTGGAAGTTAAAGGGGCTCTCCGTGACTTCGTGTCACGTCGCTGTCGGAATCAGGGGCTGGTGTTCCGGCCTCGGCCACTGGGAGGCGCTGGACTGTCACGTCGCCGTCGGACTCAGGGGCTGCTGCTCCTGCCGCGGCCACTGGGAGGCTCCGGACTCCTTCAACTGGTGGTGCCGGCAAAAGGAGGGGTATGTCCTCATGTGGGTCCACTCCTTTGACGCATGCCTCTGTCGTTGGGCATCGCTGTGGTTCTCCCGTGGGTGATGGTGGTGACAGAGAAGGGGCTCCTGCGCAGGCATCTGGTGGGCGCAGGCTCCGCTCCTCTGTCAGAGGTGAAGGGGTTGGTGCATCGCCATCTGGCCTTGTTCTGGGGGCGGTCCAGATGAGGTCATCAGACTGTGAGCCTGTGAGGGATAGCCTTATCCTTCAAATACTTTGGCGCCTGTCCTGCAGGCCGCCAGATATAGTCTTGGTTTCCCCAGTGTGCTAGTGTTTAATTTGCTATTCTTGACTCCGACCTTTACCTGGATCTCTGACCCCTCTTCAGCCTGCCGATTTTGTACCTCTGCTGCTCTTCCGGTGACTCTGACCTTGGCCTGGATTTTGACTCTGCCTTAGCCTGTCGATTTTGTACCTCTGCTGCTCTTCCGGGGACTCTGACCTTGGCCTGGATTTTAACTCTGCCTCAGCCTGTCGATTTTGTACCTCTGCTGCTCTTCTGGTGACTCTGACCTTGGCCTGAATTTTGACTCTGCTTCAGCCTGCTGATTATGTACCTCTGCTGCCTACCTGGGTTTGACTTGGACTCCTGACTACGCTTTTGGTCCCGTTTATTAATCCCTTTCTGGCGACCGTCCTGCTCTGGTCCGCTGCTCTTATACAGACAGCTACCTCCTGGACTCTGCTGTAATTCCAGCTCCCTGTATAGGGGTAAAGGGTCTCAGGGTTGCTCGGGGTGCTGTCTTACTTGCAGCCCAGACTCGCACCAGACGGACGTCACATTTTGCTTTTTTTTCCCATGGGCCTAAGAACTTACAGGTAGGTAGTTGCTATCTACCTGTCTGTTCAGTCTAGGCTGATCTCTAACAGCCCAGAGAAGTCACGGACCGCTCCTGATGGCGATTGTGCTGCTTCACTTGACCTCACGTCAACAAATCAGCTCTTTCTCTTCCACTTTACTCTATCGATGGAACATCACTGCTAAAGTCATGCTGATTGACAGCTGCCTTCCAGTTGATTAAGGCAAGCTTGCTGTCAATCAACATGATATTGGCAGTGATACCCCATCGACAGAGCAGTGGAAGAGGAGCTGCTCTGTCAATGTGACATTGCCGCAAGCTGAAAAATTGACAGAAAGAGAATCCTCTCATCGCATGTACTGTGCACTGTGAGGATTCTCCAGCACCAGGAGCAGCAGGACCATGACTGCATGTATGTGTGGTAGGGGCCGGGATTGGGAGGTGGTCCACTGCTTGCCACAACCGGACGATGCAAAGATGAGACGGAGGCAGAATTCAGTTATAACAGATCCGGGTTTATTGGCCGTTCTCCTGACGACCTTAGCCATGACCGCAGTTCCTTTACAGCTCTCCATTTCCAGGCCCGGGTACCTTTCACCTTTCCTTTAGTCCTGATGACGTCCCTCGCGGATCTTTCGCTGGGGCTGTCCTAAAAAAATCTACCACCAGCGCTTCACCTGCCCGAGGTCGTCATCCAACCGGTACCTGTCCTGCGGTACATCGTGTCAGGGCCACCCCCCTGACTGTCTTCTCCTGTCAGTCCCCTGGTCGAGCTCTTCACTGTTCTCCGTCTTCTGTCCTGAGTCTTCCTCTGCTGAGCTCCTCCTGGGACTAACTTCTCTAGAACCCCAACCAGTCCTATTTATCCCCTCTCTCACTGGGAATTCCCCTCCTGGATTCCTATCTCACTGCCCCCATGACTAAGCAGTTTCTATAGCCGTAAGCTGATGTTGAGTCCTGAAGTACACTCCCCCCTGCAATCTTGTGGTCAAATTTCGGTACTTCACTCCCTTTTCTGTCTTTCCCTGCTGTTACCTTTCTGTCATTGCCAATCTCCGTCTGTAGTGCACAAATCGTCCCCTCCTACTTCCAGTCAAGTCTGTTTATCAAGTCACCTTCCCCACACTTTCCCTTCCTTTGTCTATTGTCGTCCCGACAATCGTACTCCCTACCTACGTCGTTCTAAAGCTTGTCCACAGTCTGTTGTCTGACCGGTCGTTGGGCCAAACTCGCTGCCCACGGGGGCCGAACCAAACCGGGAGCACCATGCTCCGAGCAGCCTACTGCTACTCGCCGGCGCGTACGCCACGTGACAACTTCTTTCAGGTTGGCGAGGTCCACCCGGACTACTCTACGGCATGTACCTCCCACTGCTCTCCCCTTCTACTACCTTCAGCTGTCCGGAACGCCATGACCGAGGCCTTTTGCCTACCGGGTCATCATTGGCGCCCGCCCATCCTTTGGGGTGTTCGTAGTGTCGGGGACCTGACTGACGGACCACTGTCTGGCTCAATATCTCTCCTCTCTTTGGCCTTCACTTAAAAGAGTCATGGTCGGCGTCTTTGTTACATCTACCTCGTACCCGGGACATGTTGCACACACATTTTTTTTTCTTGGTTACACACACTACTCATTAAATCAACTTTTAACATACCGTATATATAATTACCACTACTTTAATAACAATAGGAGTTACTCAACCGGAGTAACCCCCCCTTTTTTTGGTTTTTTTGGTTTTCTTTTTTTCCTTTTCTTTCAACATAACATTTTCTCACAGCATCTTTAAAACACAATATAACTACTCCCCCTTCCTTTAGCATTAGTACTTCCTCCTTCGCACCCCCGCTATATCAGGAGAAAACAATAATCAATAAAGCATTTTCCTTAACTTGGACGCATAACTGTCCTTTTAGGCCTGCACAACGGTGCAGCGATATCCCGGTAGTCCGGGCCATCTCCTGACGGCCGATGTTACACCAATTCAGCAGGGAACTCCACAGTCGTGGAGCTCCCGGGGTGTCTCGACTGTTCCTGGGCCCCGACTGTTCTCTTTGCCCAGGGCTCAGGGGTCATCTCCCTCCTGAGAGATGAGTCAAAAGGGGTAGAAGGGGCCGAAAGTGGTTCCACGGCGTGCATTCCGCGCCATTTCTCTATTTATGGACCAGCAGTCCACCACCGGTGGTGGCGTGGACGCGCTCATCTCTGTCGACGTGGTGGCTTCGCTCCATCCGGCCCTCAGCTCCTGCAGTTCCAACCGCAGGTGAAGGACCGGGGTCATTGACAGGTGAGAAGCGGAGTGGCGAAGCTGGGGCCAGCTAGTGTGGATGGTAGACAGCTCCGCAGAGGCGGCGGAGCACGATGACCCGGCCGAAGCCGCAATCCGGAGCAGGGCCGGAGCAGCCGCGGACCTTGATGGGCAGGCCGCAGCCATGGTATGGAGTGCGGCAGAGGCAGCCCCAAACATCGGTGAGCAGACCGCAGCTGGAACCATAAGCAAGGCAGAGGCAGCCGCAGGTGCCGCCGGGTAGGCCGCGGCAGGCGCCGCAATTGAACCAGAGGCGGCTGCGGAGCAGGCCGCAACCGGAGTCGCAGACTGGGCTGGAGTGGTGGCCGGCACTGGTGAGGAGGCCGCAGAGGAAGCCAGAGTGGCGGCAGGCTTCGGGTGGTAAACTGCTGCTGCCAGGTGGAACGCAGCAGCCTCGGCCATGGGCTGGTTCCGCACTGAAGATGCGGGCCGATGCGCCGCGGGGCAGGGTGGCTCAGGGTGGTGGGTGAGAGCATCGGTCGGCCCAGCAGAGGCCGCAGAGCCCTCCGCAACCTCCAGCAGGGCCGGGGGAAATCTCACCTTCCCCGGCGCCGCGGCTTTCTGCAGGTTGTTCCTCCGCTCTCCCAGAAGTCAGTCCGGGAAGCAGCTGGTCTCCGCTGCTCCTCCGCAGCTCCCGCTCCCGTCGTCTGGTGCCCGCCGCTGCTCTTCATCCCACCCTTCGGCAGGACTAGCCTCCAGGCCAGATAGTTCCGAAGGGACGGCCGGCAGTAGTTCCTCTAGAAGCCGCCCCAGGTAATCCACTTCAGCGCCAACCTCCTCCTGCCCGGCGGTCACCAGCGCTGGAGAGGCACAGAGTCTTTTTCGGGTTTTCCTCTGATGATTCCAAACACAGTCCCAATTTGTATTCCACTAGGGCTTCATCTTTCAAAGTTTCTTTCCCGGTCCGGATCCTCTGATGACTACCAATGGTCCGGAACAAAGTCTCAAAGTTGTAATCCACAGGTGGAGCAATCCAAGTCCTTTTGGGTTCTCCAGGCGCAGGCCTTCCGTGGAAGATGTCGTAATAGCGGCGGCGATCCTGCTGACTACGCCAAATGTGGTAGGGGCCGGGATTGGGGGGTGGTCCACTGCTTGCCATGACCGGACGATGCAAAGACTAGACGGAGGCAGAATTCAGTTATAACAGATCCGGGTTTATTGGTCGTCCTCCTGACGACCTTAGCCATGCACCGCAGTTCCTTTACAGCTCTCCGTTTCCGGGCCCGGGTACCTTTCACCTTTCCTTTAGTCGTGATAACGTCCCTCGCGGATCTTTCGCTGGGGCTGTCCTAGATCAATCTGCCACCAGCGCTTCACCTGCCCGAGGTCGTCATCCAACCGGTACCCCCAGGGCCTCGTCTGTCCTGTGGTACGTCATGTCAGGGCCACCCCCTGACTGTCTTCTCCTGTCAGTCCCCTCTATCACTGGGAATTCCCCTCCTGGGTTCCGATCTCCCCGCCCCCCTTGACTAAGCAGTTTCTATAGCCATAAGCTGATGTTAAGTCCTGAACTACACTCCCCCCTGCCATTTTGTGGTCAAATTTCGGTACTGCACTCTCTTTTCTGTCTTTCCCTGCTGTTACCTTTCTGTCATTGCCAATATCCGTCTGTAGTGCACAAATCGTCCCCTCCTACTTCCAGTCAAGTCTGTCCGTCAAGTCACCTTCCACACATATGCAATATGACTAGTCATGTGTGGCCTCGTTCAGTGCAAGCTAGCCAGAATATGGTGGGAAGAATGCAAATCACTTACTTGCAGTCACATGCTTGAGGATTGCCAAGTCTGCAGTCACATAGACTGACTGCAGACTTGTAGTCTAAGACCCCTTTAAAAGATTAGTCAATGTTTACAAGTTCCACTTAAAGTATCAATAGGTGATATCTGTCATCTATCCGCAGTGGTATGTTTGTTTTTCAGATAGGTGAGGGTCCCAGCAGTGAGACGTCCCATGGATCCAAAAAACAATTCTCCATAAAGTCATGTCTAACTAGATGCAGTGGCCGGACATGAGCACCCCCTCTCCATTCATTTTGAATGGGAGTACCAGATTACGCCAGGTAGTTCATTTGGTTTGTTGCTGCATGTCCTTAGTGAATGAGTAAAGCAAAGGTGTGCATGTACAGCTACCGTTCCTTGCAGATGGGGCTCTGTAGAACCCCCTCTTTAGGACTGGTGAGTAGAGTTGAGCGATACCAGCCGATACTTGAAAATATCGGATCGGAATGGATCGGCCGATCTTTAAAAAAAGTATCGGTATCGCCGATTCCGATACCGGGAACCAATGCAAGTCAATGGGGCCAAAATATCGGAATTAAAAAAAACCCTTTCTTTCCTTGTAGGTTAATTCTACATGAAGAAAAACAACTAAGAATAATGTAGAATGTATTGTGGGAGGTGGAGGAGACATTAAAGCCATAGAGGTTTAGCCCAATCAAATGGAATAGCAGGAATTAAACTTTTTTTTTAAAGATGTTAGGAGTTACAAAGATATTGACTATGTTAGCCTCATTTATATTTTGCCAGACATGTATGTCTTCTTCTTCTACTTCCTTTTTTTACATTCTTCTTCTTCTTCTTCTACTTCCTTTTTTTACATTCTTCTTCTTCTTCTTCTACTTCCTTTTTTTACATTCTTCTTCTTCTTCTTCTACTTCCTTTTTTTACATTCTTCTTCTTATTCCTTTTTTTACATTCTTCTTCTTCTTCTTCTACTTCCTTTTTTTACATTCTTCTTCTTCTTCTTCTTCTTCTTCTTCTTCTTCTTCTTCTTCTTCTTACATTCTTCATATTCTTCTTATTCAACAATTATTATTCTACATATTCAGCTTCTTCATCTTCTTCCTATTCTTCTTCATCATATTCTTGTTTGTGTCAGGCATTCCTGTAGTTGTTATCTAGAAAAGTTAGAAGTTTACACCTTCCGTTCTGCCTGTCACAAAAGATTTACAACAGGATTTGTCCGCGTTCAGTTTGGCCTGCAGCAGCAGGCCTTTTCCAGGGGCACCACGAGGAGGAACGGACTCACCCCCATACACTGCTTAGTCTTCTTCTGCTTATAAATAAGATATCATTTGCTCAGAGTATTAGTCTTATGCTTAATGTTCTTCTGCTTTGTTTTTTTTATGCTTCTTTGTCTTCTCTCTCTTGTTGTTCTGCATCTTGGTGGTTGTCTTCCTGTTCTTTGTCCTCTTGAACCAGCTGACGGTACTGGCACCCGGAGGGGCAGCAGAAGGAACAAGAGCCAATGGCACTACCGAGGACCAGCTGACGGTGCTGGAACCCGGTTACTAAGCAGGAGGTACCTGTGCTACAAAGCACTACCAAGGACCAGCAGACGTTGCCGGAACTCGGATACCGAGATGGAGGCACCTAGGCCAAAGGCTCTGACGAGAACCAGCTGACGGTGCTGGAACCCGGAGGGGTAGCATAAGCTGCAAGAGCAAATGGAAATAGCGAGGACCAGCTGACAGTGCTGGCACCCGGAGGGGCAGCAGAAGGAATAAGAGCCAATGGCACAACCGAGGACCAGCTGACGGTGCTGGAACCCGGTTACTAAGCAGGAGGTACCTGTGCTACAAAGCACTACCAAGGACCAGCAGACGTTGCCGGAACTCGGATACCGAGATGGAGGCACCTAGGCCAAAGGCTCTGACGAGAACCAGCTGACGGTGCTGGAACCCGGAGGGGTAGCATAAGCTGCAAGAGCAAATGGAAATAGCGAGGACCAGCTGACAGTGCTGGCACCCGGAGGGGCAGCAGAAGGAATAAGAGCCAATGGCACAACCGAGGACCAGCTGACGGTGCTGGAACCCGGTTACTAAGCAGGAGGTACCTGTGCTACAAAGCACTACCAAGGACCAGCAGACGTTGCCGGAACTCGGATACCGAGATGGAGGCACCTAGGCCAAAGGCTCTGACGAGAACCAGCTGACGGTGCTGGAACCCGGAGGGGTAGCATAAGCTGCAAGAGCAAATGGAAATAGCGAGGACCAGCTGACAGTGCTGGCACCCGGAGGGGCAGCAGAAGGAATAAGAGCCAATGGCACAACCGAGGACCAGCTGACGGTGCTGGAACCCGGTTACTAAGCAGGAGGTACCTGTGCTACAAAGCACTACCAAGGACCAGCAGACGTTGCCGGAACTCGGATACCGAGATGGAGGCACCTAGGCCAAAGGCTCTGATGAGAACCAGCTGACGGTGCTGGAACCCGGAGGGGTATCAGAAGTTACCCCTGAAAAGCAAAGTTGGCATGCCGCAAGCTGGCCGCAGTTACCGAATCACACAGTCCTACAGGGGGTGCTTGTCCTACTGGCACTATGGAACAAACCTTTCTTACCAGAACCCGCAGTCCACATAGGAAGCACCTAAACTGCTGGCACCCTAGCCTCGGCTAACCCAACCGCAACACGACATGGCAACTTGGGGTGGCAAACTGACATTGACACTTCCCGGAAACAGCAGGCAGGGCTGGAACCAAGCTGGGCAGGAGGGAGTACCCGTGCCAAAGTCAGTTATGAGCAGCAACTGGCGATGTTGGAGCCCAGGACAAGCACTTAGCAGGCTGAGGCCTGATGTGCTGTCAATTGGGAGGCAGCAGGACAGATTGCCATCAAAACAGCAGGGGAACAGCTGACGTTACTGAACCCCACAAACACAGGAGCTAGTGTTTTACTCTGTGAAGACGGCACTTCCGAGCAACAACTGGCTGTGTTGAAGCCCAGGGACAAGCACGGAGCAGGCTTAGGCTGCATTGAAGAAATTTTAAGATCGGTTGTAGACTACTAATTTGAACCAAGCTCCACTTAGGCCTGTGGCTTCACTGATTTTCGTATTTCCCCTGTCCTCCAACCCCGCCAGTTACAGCTCCGAAGTGGCGTCTGCACAATCCACACTTGTTCCTGTGTTACAGGTGTTCAGTCCGGTCAGTTAATCCCCTGATGTGTGTCCGGCAATGTCGCCTGCTCTGTCCACATTCCCATAATGGGAATGTGGACAGAGCAGGCGACATTGCCGGACACACATCAGGGGATTAACTGACCGGACTGAACACCTGTAACACAGGAACAAGTGTGGATTGTGCAGACGCCACTTCGGAGCTGTAACTGGCAGGGTTGGAGGACAGGGGAAATACGAGAGACAGTGGAGCCACAGGCCTAATTGGAGCACGGTTAAAAATCAGTAGTGGTACGACTGTGTAGGCAGCAGGAGACTTTGCCATCCACACAGCAGGGGATCAGCTGACATTACTGAACCCCACTGAGACACGGGAGCAAGTATCTCTTTCCGTGTGGACGGCACTTCCGAACTACAACTGGCTGTGTTGAAGCCCAGGAAATAGGAGGGTGTAGGCAGAGGCCTACTGTATTTTGAATGAGGTGACAGCAGGAGAGACTGCCATCCACACAGCAGGGGATCAGCTGACGTTACTGAACCCCACTGAGACACGGGAGCAAGTATCTCTTTCCGTGTGGACGGCACTTCCGAACTACAACTGGCTGTGTTGAAGCCCAGGAAATAGGAGGGTGTAGGCAGAGGCCTACTGTATTTTGAATGAGGTGACAGCAGGAGAGACTGCCATCCACACAGCAGGGGATCAGCTGACATTACTGAACCCCACTGAGACACGGGAGCAAGTATCTCTTTCCGTGTGGACGGCACTTCCGAACTACAACTGGCTGTGTTGAAGCCCAGGAAATAGGAGGGTGTAGGCAGAGGCCTACTGTATTTTGAATGAGTTTACAGCAGGAGAGACTGCCATCCACACAGCAGGGGATCAGCTGACTTAACTGAACCCCACTGAGACACGGGAGCAAGTATCTCTTTCCGTGTGGACGGCACTTCCGAACTACAACTGGCTGTGTTGAAGCCCAGGAAATAGGAGGGTGTAGGCAGAGGCCTACTGTATTTTGAATGAGGTGACAGCAGGAGAGACTGCCATCCACACAGCAGGGGATCAGCTGACGTTACTGAACCCCACTGAGACACGGGAGCAAGTATCTCTTTCCGTGTGGACGGCACTTCCGAACTACAACTGGCTGTGTTGAAGCCCAGGAAATAGGAGGGTGTAGGCAGAGGCCTACTGTATTTTGAATGAGTTTACAGCAGGAGAGACTGCCATCCACACAGCAGGGGATCAGCTGACGTTACTGAACCCCACTGAGACACGGGAGCAAGTATCTCTTTCCGTGTGGACGGCACTTCCGAACTACAACTGGCTGTGTTGAAGCCCAGGAAATAGGAGGGTGTAGGCAGAGGCCTACTGTATTTTGAATGAGGTGACAGCAGGAGAGACTGCCATCCACACAGCAGGGGATCAGCTGACGTTACTGAACCCCACTGAGACACGGGAGCAAGTATCTCTTTCCGTGTGGACGGCACTTCCGAACTACAACTGGCTGTGTTGAAGCCCAGGAAATAGGAGGGTGTAGGCAGAGGCCTACTGTATTTTGAATGAGTTTACAGCAGGAGAGACTGCCATCCACACAGCAGGGGATCAGCTGACGTTACTGAACCCCACTGAGACACGGGAGCAAGTATCTCTTTCCGTGTGGACGGCACTTCCGAACTACAACTGGCTGTGTTGAAGCCCAGGAAATAGGAGGGTGTAGGCAGAGGCCTACTGTATTTTGAATGAGGTGACAGCAGGAGAGACTGCCATCCACACAGCAGGGGATCAGCTGACGTTACTGAACCCCACTGAGACACGGGAGCAAGTATCTCTTTCCGTGTGGACGGCACTTCCGAACTACAACTGGCTGTGTTGAAGCCCAGGAAATAGGAGGGTGTAGGCAGAGGCCTACTGTATTTTGAATGAGGTGACAGCAGGAGAGACTGCCATCCACACAGCAGGGGATCAGCTGACATTACTGAACCCCACTGAGACACGGGAGCAAGTATCTCTTTCCGTGTGGACGGCACTTCCGAACTACAACTGGCTGTGTTGAAGCCCAGGAAATAGGAGGGTGTAGGCAGAGGCCTACTGTATTTTGAATGAGGTGACAGCAGGAGAGACTGCCATCCACACAGCAGGGGATCAGCTGACGTTACTGAACCCCACTGAGACACGGGAGCAAGTATCTCTTTCCGTGTGGACGGCACTTCCGAACTATAACTGGCTGTGTTGAAGCCCAGGAAATAGGAGGGTGTAGGCAGAGGCCTACTGTATTTTGAATGAGGTGACAGCAGGAGAGACTGCCATCCACACAGCAGGGGATCAGCTGACATTACTGAACCCCACTGAGACACGGGAGCAAGTATCTCTTTCCGTGTGGACGGCACTTCCGAACTACAACTGGCTGTGTTGAAGCCCAGGAAATAGGAGGGTGTAGGCAGAGGCCTACTGTATTTTGAATGAGGTGACAGCAGGAGAGACTGCCATCCACACAGCAGGGGATCAGCTGACGTTACTGAACCCCACTGAGACACGGGAGCAAGTATCTCTTTCCGTGTGGACGGCACTTCCGAACTACAACTGGCTGTGTTGAAGCCCAGGAAATAGGAGGGTGTAGGCAGAGGCCTACTGTATTTTGAATGAGTTTACAGCAGGAGAGACTGCCATCCACACAGCAGGGGATCAGCTGACTTAACTGAACCCCACTGAGACACGGGAGCAAGTATCTCTTTCCGTGTGGACGGCACTTCCGAACTACAACTGGCTGTGTTGAAGCCCAGGAAATAGGAGGGTGTAGGCAGAGGCCTACTGTATTTTGAATGAGGTGACAGCAGGAGAGACTGCCATCCACACAGCAGGGGATCAGCTGACGTTACTGAACCCCACTGAGACACGGGAGCAAGTATCTCTTTCCGTGTGGACGGCACTTCCGAACTACAACTGGCTGTGTTGAAGCCCAGGAAATAGGAGGGTGTAGGCAGAGGCCTACTGTATTTTGAATGAGTTTACAGCAGGAGAGACTGCCATCCACACAGCAGGGGATCAGCTGACATTACTGAACCCCACTGAGACACGGGAGCAAGTATCTCTTTCCGTGTGGACGGCACTTCCGAACTACAACTGGCTGTGTTGAAGCCCAGGAAATAGGAGGGTGTAGGCAGAGGCCTACTGTATTTTGAATGAGGTGACAGCAGGAGAGACTGCCATCCACACAGCAGGGGATCAGCTGACGTTACTGAACCCCACTGAGACACGGGAGCAAGTATCTCTTTCCGTGTGGACGGCACTTCCGAACTACAACTGGCTGTGTTGAAGCCCAGGAAATAGGAGGGTGTAGGCAGAGGCCTACTGTATTTTGAATGAGTTTACAGCAGGAGAGACTGCCATCCACACAGCAGGGGATCAGCTGACGTTACTGAACCCCACTGAGACACGGGAGCAAGTATCTCTTTCCGTGTGGACGGCACTTCCGAACTACAACTGGCTGTGTTGAAGCCCAGGAAATAGGAGGGTGTAGGCAGAGGCCTACTGTATTTTGAATGAGGTGACAGCAGGAGAGACTGCCATCCACACAGCAGGGGATCAGCTGACGTTACTGAACCCCACTGAGACACGGGAGCAAGTATCTCTTTCCGTGTGGACGGCACTTCCGAACTACAACTGGCTGTGTTGAAGCCCAGGAAATAGGAGGGTGTAGGCAGAGGCCTACTGTATTTTGAATGAGGTGACAGCAGGAGAGACTGCCATCCACACAGCAGGGGATCAGCTGACATTACTGAACCCCACTGAGACACGGGAGCAAGTATCTCTTTCCGTGTGGACGGCACTTCCGAACTACAACTGGCTGTGTTGAAGCCCAGGAAATAGGAGGGTGTAGGCAGAGGCCTACTGTATTTTGAATGAGGTGACAGCAGGAGAGACTGCCATCCACACAGCAGGGGATCAGCTGACGTTACTGAACCCCACTGAGACACGGGAGCATGTATCTCTTTCCGTGTGGACGGCACTTCCGAACTACAACTGGCTGTGTTGAAGCCCAGGAAATAGGAGGGTGTAGGCAGAGGCCTACTGTATTTTGAATGAGGTGACAGCAGGAGAGACTGCCATCCACACAGCAGGGGATCAGCTGACGTTACTGAACCCCACTGAGACACGGGAGCAAGTATCTCTTTCCGTGTGGACGGCACTTCCGAACTACAACTGGCTGTGTTGAAGCCCAGGAAATAGGAGGGTGTAGGCAGAGGCCTACTGTCTTTGTAATGCGGAGACAGCAGGAGAGACTGCCATCTCCACAGCAGGGGATCAGCTGGCAATGATGAACCCCACTAACACTTGAACAAATGTGTTTGGCTCTGTGGAGACGACACTTCTGAACACCAACTGACGCTGTTGGAGCCCAGGATTAGGCGAGGAGCAGGCTGTGGCCTACTGGATTTTGGCACGTGAAGGCAGCAGGAGACTTGCCATCTCCACAGCAGGGGAACAGCTGGCAGTGCTGAACCCCACTAACACTCTAACGAAGGTGTTTGGCTCTGTGGAGACGACACTTCTGAACACCAACTGACGCTGTTGGAGCCCAGGATTAGGCGAGGAGCAGGCTGGGGCCTACTGGATTTTGGCACGTGAAGGCAGCAGGAGACTTGCCATCTCCACAGCAGGGGAACAGCTGGCAGTGCTGAACCCCACTAACACTCTAACGAAGGTGTTTGGCTCTGTGGAGATGACACTTCTGAACACCAACTGACGCTGTTGGAGCCCAGGATTAGGCGAGGAGCAGGCTGGGGCCTACTGGATTTTGGCAGGTGAAGGCAGCAGGAGACTTGCCATCTCCACAGCAGGGGAACAGCTGGCAGTGCTGAACCCCACTAACACTCTAACGAATGTGTTTGGCTCTGTGGAGACGACACTTCTGAACACCAACTGACGCTGTTGGAGCCCAGGATTAGGCGAGGAGCAGGCTGGGGCCTACTGGATTTTGGCAGGTGAAGGCAGCAGGAGACTTGCCATCTCCACAGCAGGGGAACAGCTGGCAGTGCTGAACCCCACTAACACTCTAACGAAGGTGTTTGGCTCTGTGGAGACGACACTTCTGAACACCAACTGACGCTGTTGGAGCCCAGGATTAGGCGAGGAGCAGGCTGGGGCCTACTGGATTTTGGCAGGTGAAGGCAGCAGGAGACTTGCCATCTCCACAGCAGGGGAACAGCTGGCAGTGCTGAACCCCACTAACACTCTAACGAAGGTGTTTGGCTCTGTGGAGACGACACTTCTGAACACCAACTGACGCTGTTGGAGCCCAGGATTAGGCGAGGAGCAGGCTGGGGCCTACTGGATTTTGGCAGGTGAAGGCAGCAGGAGACTTGCCATCTCCACAGCAGGGGAACAGCTGGCAGTGCTGAACCCCACTAACACTCTAACGAATGTGTTTGGCTCTGTGGAGACGACACTTCTGAACACCAACTGACGCTGTTGGAGCCCAGGATTAGGCGAGGAGCAGGCTGGGGCCTACTGGATTTTGGCAGGTGAAGGCAGCAGGAGACTTGCCATCTCCACAGCAGGGGAACAGCTGGCAGTGCTGAACCCCACTAACACTCTAACGAAGGTGTTTGGCTCTGTGGAGACGACACTTCTGAACACCAACTGACGCTGTTGGAGCCCAGGATTAGGCGAGGAGCAGGCTGGGGCCTACTGGATTTTGGCAGGTGAAGGCAGCAGGAGACTTGCCATCTCCACAGCAGGGGAACAGCTGGCAGTGCTGAACCCCACTAACACTCTAACGAATGTGTTTGGCTCTGTGGAGACGACACTTCTGAACACCAACTGAAGCTGTTGGAGCCCAGGATTACGCATGCCGCATGCAGAGGCCAATGGGCAGCGGTTTTTATGGAGGTTGTGGACTACTACTGATTCTAACCATGCTCCACTTAGGCCTCTGGCTCCACTGTCTCTACTATTTACCCTGGCCTCCAACCCCGCCAGCTACATCTCTGAAGTGGCGTCAGCACAATCTGCACTTGTTCCTGTGTTACTGGTGCTCAGTCCCGTCAGTTGATCCCCTGATGTTTGTCCGGCAAGTTCGCCAGCTCTGTCCTCATTCCCACTACTGGTTATGGGAATGTGGACAGAGCAGGAGACCTTGCCGGACACACATCAGGGGATAAACTGATGGGACTGAGCCACAGGAACACAGGAACAAGTGTAGATTGTGCTGACGCCACTTCAGAGATGTAGATGGCGGGGTTGGAGGTCAGGGGAAATAGTAGAGACAGTGGAGCCAGAGACCTAAGTTGGGCACGGTTAAAAATCAGTAGTGGTTTGAATGTTGATGGAGCTGGTGACTTTGCCGTCCACACAGCAGGGGATCAGCTGGCATTACTGAACCCCACTAACACAGGAGCTAGTGTGTTTCTCTGTGCAGACGACACATCTGAGCGACAACTGGCTGTGTTGAAGCAAAGGGATTATAGTTCAGGTGGTAGAAAAATGAACACACCAGCAGACCTGGATACAGTTGCCAACCACTAATTTAGTCTGTAAGAGGAATGGCAAAGTCTTTGGAGATCCAGGCCTTGTTCATTTTCAGAAAAGTCAGCCGGTCAACATTATCGGAAGATAGTCGCGTGCGACGGTCTGTTAGTACACCACCTGCGGCACTAAAGACACGTTCCGATAATACACTGGCAGCAGGGCAAGCCAGCACCTCCAATGCATACTGGCTAAGCTCTGGCCATGTATCCAGCTTAGAGACCCAAAACTTGAAGGGGGAAGAGCCATCTGGGAGTACAGCGACAGGGCAAGACATGTAGTCTGACACCATCTGACGGAAGCGTTGCCTCCTGCTGACTCGAGGCGTCGCTGATGGTGTAGACAATTGTGGTGGACACACAAAACTTTGCCACATTTGGGCCATAGTGGTCTTGCCTTGTGCTGCGGCGCTGCCTCTGCTCCCTCTTTGTGCAGAGTTTCCTCCACTGCCTCGACGCACAGAGCTGCTTTGTAAAGCACTAGCAACAATGCTGTCGGGTGGAATGGAAAACATTATGGACTGCACCAGTGACTCTTCGTACTCCCGCATTTTACGCTCCCGGTTCAACGTTGGTATGAGCCTTTGTACGCTGTCCCGGTAGCGAGGATCTAGGAGGGTGTACACCCAATAATCAGCCGAGACGAGAATGTGGGCGATGCGGCGGTCGTTTCTCAGGCACTGCAGCATGAAATCAACCATGTGCTGCAGACTCCCAACTGCCAAAGAACCGCTGTCCCCTGTTTGAGGCGTGACCTCGGCCTGCTCTGCATCACCCCACCCTCGCTGTACATACTGAGTAGAGGTTTGTGTACCTCCCTCCTCTGGAGAGATGTCTTCCTCCTCCATCGACTCCTCCTCATCCTCCTCACAAAGTGTCCCCTGCCTAGGCCTTTGTGAGGAAACACGTAGCGCAGACTGTCCAGAAGCAGATGGCATTTGGGACTCCTCATCCTCCACCTCTTCTGAAACCTCATCCCTTAGTGCTTGCAGTGTTTGTTGAAGCAGGCAGATAAGGGGGACAGTCATGCTGACTAGTGCATCATCTGCACTCGCCATCCGCGTGGATTCATCGAAGGCATGCAAAACGAGGCAGATGTCCTTCATAGAGGCCCACTCAATGGTGCTGAAGTGTGAACGGCGCACAGTGCGACTTGTTTGCGCCTGATGCAGCTGGTACTCCATGACTGCTGCCTGCTGCTCACACAACCGCTCCAACATATGTAACGTTGAATTCCACCGGGTGGGTAGGTCACATATGATGCGATGTTCCGGAAGGCCAAATCGTCGCTGCAGAGCAGCGAGGCGCGATCTTGCCGTGCTGGAACGTCGCAAGTGAGCGCACTCTATGCGGACCTTGTGCAACAGTGCAGCAAGATCCGGATAGTCCCTCAGAAAGCTCTGCACGACCAAGTTAAGAACATGTGCCAGACATGGGATGTGTGTGAGGTTGCCTAGGCCAAGAGCTGCCACCAGATTTCGGCCATTGTCACACACTACCAAGCCCGGCTGGAGATTCGCTGGCCCAAACCACACATCGCTCTCCAGCTTGATAGCATTCCAGAGCTCCTGCACTGTGTGGCTTCGATTCCCCAAAGAAATTAATTTGAGTACAGCCTGTTGACGTTTGGCCACGGCTGTGCTCATATCGGTCGTAACAGGCTCCTGCTCTGCTGTTTCTGAGGAACTTGAGTAGGAGGAGGAGTCTATGTGTACAGACTGGAGTCCTGCAATCCGTGGCGTTGGAAGAACACGTACAGCTCCACTCTCCAGATCCGTACCCGGCTCCACAACATTGACCCAGTGGGCAGTGAGGGAAAGGTATCGTCCCTGTCCATGGTTACTGGTCCACGCATCGGTGGTCAGGTGGACCTTGCTACTAACGGCGTTTAGTAGCGCATGTTTTATTTTGCCCTCAACATGTTTCTGCAGGGCAGGGACGGCTCGCCTGCTGAAATAAAAGCGGCTGGGCACGTTGTATTGGGGGACTGCCAATGCCATTAAGTCCCGGAAGGTGTCAGTGTCCACCAGCCTGAATGACAGCATTTCAACTGCCAGAAGTTTGGCAATGCCAGCATTCAGAGACTGTGCTCGGGGATGGTTTGCCGAGTAAGGGCGCCTTTTATCCCATGCCTGTGCTACCGATGGCTGTGATGGATGGGAACGTGCTGCTATGGGTGTAATCTGACAGGGTCTCCGGACAACAGTGGCAGAGGTTCTTCCTTGGCGATCCTGTGAGGAAGCCGAACCAGCAGTGTGTGAGCTGGAGGAAGAGGGCCCAACACGAACTGAAGAGGTGGTAGGTGGTGCTGTACGTTGGCCTACGTCTTCAGGGTGTCTCTGCAACTCCAACTCGTGCTTGGTGCGCACATGTTTCCACATATTTGTGGTATTGAGGTTGCTGACATTTCTCCCTCTTTTGACTCTCTGATGACACAGCTTGCATTTGACAAAGCAAATGTCATCTGCAACTGTGTCAAAAAAGGACCACGCACTGCAACTCTTGTGAGCGCCCGGTTTGCCTTTGGAAGGAGGAATGCTCCTAACGGGTGCCGAAGTGGAGGGTACAGGCAACCAAGTCTTCCCCCTCCCTCTGCCTCCTGTTTTGGCCGGTAGGGGAATCTCTTCCTCCGAGCTGCTCCCACCACCTTCCTGTTGCTCACGCCATGATGGGTCAAGGACCTCATCATCTTCCCTCCCCTCTTCAAACAGCTGCTTCTCCGGGGTTGTCTCGCCAGCACCGTACGCACCAGAAAGTGGCAACTGAGTCTCGTCATCATCTGATGCGTACTGAGGTGTGCTGACCATAGGCACTGGCCCACTCGCCTCTTCAGATTCAGAGGGACAAAGAAGTTGCGCATCACTGCATACTCCCTCTTCTTCACATTCAGGAATGCTGCTTGGCTGGCCCCCTCTTTCCAAGCCAACAGATTCCGAGAACAGAAGTAGAGACTGTGATGGCTCCTGTCCATGTCTCTCTGACTGCCTGGGCACTTTGGCAGGTGGTGAAGAGACAGATGGTTGCTCTTCGGTGCTCTGACCCTGAGAGGATGCGGAAGTAATTGAAGTCGATGCGATAGCTGCCATCCATCCGACAACGGCTTCAATTTGTTCCTCCCGCAGCAGTGGGGTACGTTGAGGTCCTACAAAGCTGCGCATAAAGGACTGTTGCCTGCTAAAACTGGGGGATGCTGATCCACTGGTGCCCGCAGCATGCCCAGAATCCCCACGTCCTCTACCTGTAGAATCCCCACGTCCTCTCCCTGCAGAATCCCCATGTCCTCTCCCTGCTGAAACTCCACGCCCACGCCCACGCGCCTTACTCCCTGCCTTCTTCATCTTGCAAGACTGCTTAAGATAGGCAAAAAAGTACAAAGGGGGGCCTTAGTGTGCTTATTCCTGAACAGCTGGTTACAGGTACAAGAAACACTAATTTTATGAAGTGTGTGTGTGTGTGGACTAGACTTTAATAGGAGCTGATGTGGCCTACACAAGTTCAAAATGTAGTGTTTGGTGAACTTTTTTTGTGGTTTCTTTGTTGGAAACAAACTCAAAGTATGTGAACAAAGAATTGAAACTGATAGTATCACCAACTTTTTGGAGCTATTACAATGCAGGCAGGTAACCTACAATGCAAAAGATGAGGCTCCAAAAAAATTGGGTAATACTAATCTGGCTGCGCCGGCAGGGCACAAGCCAGAAAAAAAGGCTCCTCTATCTACTCCTATATAGTGTTTGCAACCAACCAATGTTGATGGATACGGATGGATGCACACTAATAGGAGAAGAAAAAATGAGCTGCACTCAAAGACAAATATGTGTGAGGCAGTGACGCACGTTGAGCGTCCTACAACCAGACGTAGCTGCAGGACACTCTACTCAGCGTGAGCTGCACTCACACACAGTCAGAGGCCTCTCAGACAGCCGTCAACAGTGCAGCTAAGTGGGCACTGGCACTGACAGGCTGCAGAAAGGCTCCGCTGTGTACTCCTTTATAGTGTTTGCAACCACCGTAGATGGAGACGGATGGATGCACACTAATAGAAGAAAAAATGAGCTGCACTCAAATAAAAATATGTGTGAGGCACTGACGCACGCTGAGCGTCCTACAGCCAGACGTAGCTGCAGGACACACTACTCAGCGTGAGCTGCACTCACACACAGTCAGAGACCTCTCAGACAGCCGTGAACAGTGCAGCAAAGTGGACACTAGCACTGAAAGGCTGCAGAAAGGCTCCGCTGTCTACTACTAGTGTTTGCAACCAACGTATATGGATACGGATGGAAGCACACTAGATTGAAATTATGTAAAAAATGCAGCTCAAAAAATAAAAGATGTATGAGGCAGCAGTGATCACACTGGGTGGCCTACAGCCTGACGTGGCTGCAGGACCCACTCCACAGCGTGAGCTGCACTCACACAGCCCTTGCAGACAGCTGTGAACACTGCTGCTAGGGCAAAGAAGGCTACAGTGGTGGTTTATGTAGCCTGGGTAAAGCACTAGATGTTTGGTGGAATCGCTATTTCTAACTGTCCCTCACAGTCTTCTACAGCAGCCTGTCCCTAACTGAATTCACAGCAGAGTGACCAGAAATGGCGGCTGCGGTGGCTTTTATAGTGCATCATGACATCATTTCGGCAGCCAATCACAGCCATGCCAATAGTTAACATGCCTACATGCCTAACAGGATGTGCCCACACTTCGGAGGATTCCCATTGGCTTAATCAAAGCAAGCAGGCTCATAGCATGATGGGAACTTCCTATTCCGATTCCGATTCCGGAATCCGATATGACAAAAGTATCGGAATTAAGTATCGGAATTCCGATACCGCTAATATCGGCCGATACCCGATACTTGCGGTATCGGAATGCTCAACACTACTGGTGAGGCTTCCAGTGATTAGACCCCACAGGCCATGAAGTAATAGAAATAACTTTTTACTTAAAAGGTGAATTTGTTTAAAAGGTGAAAATATGTGTAAATAGGGATAATAATAGATGTAAATATGAATAATAGCTGCAAATAGGAATAATAATAATAATAGATGTAAATAGGAATAATAATAGGTGTAAATGGGAATAATAATAATAGGTGTAAATAGGAATAATAATAATAATAGATGTAAATAGGAATAATAATAGGTGTAAATGGGAATAATAATAATAATAGGTGTAAATAGGAATAATAATAATAATAGATGTAAATAGGAATAATAATAGGTGTAAATGGGAATAACCTATTTAAAAGATGAACGTTCCTCTGTAATCCTGCCTTGAATGTGAATAAATGGACAACTAGGGGTTACTATTTCCTATTTCCCTTAAACCTAGGGGATGTTAGGTATCTAAATTTATGAGATCCCTTTAGAAAGGTTGTGATGGTGCTATTCTTTGTTATGCTTATTGCTTGGGGATCTCCTGTGGTTATTGTAAGTGATTATAACATTTAATGATTGCGTTTTCGCTGTTAGGGTACCGTTACACCTAGCGACTCACCAGCGATCCCGACTAGCGATATGACGCGGTCAGGGTCGCTGGTGCATCGCTAGGTGGTCGCTAGTGAGCTGCCACACAGGCAGATCTCACCAGCGACATCGCTGGGGGCGGGGATCGCTACTTACCTGTCAGACGCGACGATCCTGCGTCCTCCCGCCCGGCTCCACGCGTCGCTCGTCGTCACAGCAGGAAGCGCCGCAGGAAGTGACCGACGAGAAATGATCCAGGAGCTTCTCGCGCGATCAGCGATAACCAGCGGGGGAGCCGGTTGGAGGTAAGTATCACATGTAGCGATATCGCTAGCAATATTGCTGCAACGTCACAAAATCGGTGTCTTTACAGCGATATTGCTAGCGATATCGCAATGTGTAACGGGGGCTTTACACATCAGAAATATAGATTCTCCCTCCTTTCCTCTCCAGATGTATTTCATATTCCAGTACCAATTCAAAGCCATCAGCCCTGACACCCCTGTAAATGAAAGTACTTATCTATATAATGAGTTTATTTTACATACACTTACCGTAAATGAAATTGTTGCGTTCACATTTATCTAACACGTATCAGCGCATGAATATAGGGCAGACATTATAGAAAGGACATTAAAAAACCACCGACTGATCGAGGTGAATAAGACAACAGTTTACACCAATTCAATCCAAAAAAAATTTTTGAGAAATTATTGATATACAGTATATTACATTGATGTCTATATTAGCCCCTTCATGACTAGACTATTTTTTGTTTTTTCCTCCCCTTCTTCCAATAGCCACAACTTTTTTATTTCTCTGTCTACATAGTCGTATAACAGCTTGTTTTCTTGCGTGACGAGTTGCTCTTTTGAATGACACCATTCATTTTGTCATATGATGCACTGGAAAGCGAGAAAAATAATTCAAGTGTGTTGAAATTTTTTAAAAAAGTGCAATTCCACAATAGTTTTTTTGATTTTTTTATTTACCATGTTCACTGTGCAGTAAAACTAGCTGAACAGTATGATTCTCCAGGTCAATACAATTACACAGATACCAAACATGTATAGGTTTTTGTTTTTTTTAAATGTTGAAATAAAATAAAAAAAAATTGCAAAAATTTAGCTTTTTTTGTCATTTTCCAAAACCTATAACTTTGTAAATTTTTGGAATATAGACCTTTCTGAGGGCCAATCTTTTGCTCCCAGAGCTAATGTTTTTACTGATACCATTTTGTGGTAGACACGATGCTTTGATCGCCTCTTATTGCATTTTGTTGCATTTGTAGTTTGCATTTGTAGTGGTGACCAAAAAAAAATAATTGTGGAGTTTTGATCCTCTTTTCTTGTTACTCCGTTTGCCGATTGGATTAATTCATTTTATATTTTGATAGATCAGACTCTAAACTCAGCGTATATGTGTAATTTTTTTCAATTGTTTTATTTTTAATGGGGCAAAAAAGGGGTGAGTTAAACTTTTGTATTTGTTTTTGTTTTTTCATATCTTAAAAATTATTTGCTTTTCACTTTTTACTGTATTTTTTAGTCTCTTTAGGGGACTTGAAGCTGCGATAAGTTGATCTCATGTGCTATTCATAGCGCTTTCACAAGAAAAATGGTTATCCAGCTCACCCATAAACTAAAGTCTTCCGGTACTGCAGGGACATTAAGACCCGTGTCGGCAGCAGGAAATGAAGACAACTTGGTAGGGAAGATGTCCAGCAACATATCTGGAAAGTTAAGTGTTAATAATTTTATTTTGCATTATATTAGTAAAAATTGCCTATCCCTGGGAATGCACCAGACTGACGCATTTCAAACCACTTGTTCTTAGTCATAGTTTCATAGGAAAATGCATCAGTCTTGTGCATTCCTAGGGATATACAATTTTTAGTAATATGATCTAAAAAAATTTTGAAGAAAAAAAATGTATCATTTTTTTTAAATGAATAGTTTTTAACACTTACCTCTCCAGATCTATTGCTGGATATCTTCCTTACCAAGCTGACTTTCACAGGAGTATCACAATGACAGGCATAGGGATCTTCAACAGACAAGACAAGCAGTAGGTTCACCGATGGGCCTATGGAATGACGTGCCCCCCGTCAGCGTATGTAAAATGCCACTGTCTGAGATTGACAGCTGTGGGTAGGGTTGGACTGGCCCACCGGAGAATCGGAGGATTCTCTGGCGGGCCCAGGCACTGACACCTGCTGGCATACTGGCCAGCAGCTACCTAGGGCCCCCACTGCTCCAGGGGCCCCAGACAGTGGCGTGACACTAATAGCGGCACACCCAGCTGCTATGGGGCCCCTGAGTCACGGGGGCCGGCCCGGAGCCAGCGGAGCAGCAGCTGGAGACAGGAGCCTGTCCCCGCTGCTAACGAGAAATGAATATTCACGTTTCCCCACACCCCCATGGGCGTGGAGAGGAGTGAATACCAATTCACTTTAATAGCGGGCAGTGTTAGCCGCAGGTTGAGGCTAACACTGCCCGCATGTAAAGCCAGTGCGGCTACATAGGTGCCCTGGAGGTGGACCCCTGCAGGGCGGCTAATCCTGAGGGCAATTGGCGGGCAGGGATTGATCCCTGCAGCTTGGCAGTGGAGCGACGCTGCAGGGATCCGATGCCATCCTGCTTCCAGACCGGCGCTTCCTGTCTGACACAGTGCAGCTGGATGACGTCAACATTCAGTGCGACTTTTTCAGAGAGAAAGCTGCCGACGACAAAGATGCTGCTGTGATGTCCTGTGGCTGCTGGGAATGTGCGGAGAGGTGAGTGGTGCTGTGTGTCTGTCTGTCTGAGTGCGTGTGTGTATGCGGTGCTTTGTTTGTGTGTGTGAGAGAGAGTGGTGTGGTGCTGTGTGTGTGAGAGTGGTGCTGTGTGTGTATTGGAGATTGGCAATGATGTGGGTGATGGAGAGAGCAGTGATGGGGTGGTAGGGGCGAAGGCAGTCTTGGTGGTGGAAAGGACGAAGGGGGTGGTGGGGGATGAGGAAATGATGGAGGTGGTGGAATGGGCAATGATGGGGTGGTGCGGGAGGAGGAGGCAATGATGGATGTGGTGATGAGGACTTTGATGGGGGTGGAGGGGTAGAACAATGATGGAGGTGGAGGGGGGTTGCATTATACCCTATGAGGGAGGCTGAATTATACCCTATGAGGCAGGTTGCATTATACTCTATGAGGGGGGCTGTGTTATACTTTATGAGGGGGGTACATTATATTCTGTGGGGGAGCTGCGCTATTCTCTCAGGGGGCTACATTATATTCTGGGGGCTACATCATACTATATGAGGGGGCTGCATTATGCCCTATGATGGGGCTGAAAAACTAGGTCTGATCTGAAAAAGTAAATGAATGTGTATGCAAAATGTAAATGCATATAAACACATGACCTTTACACAGAGAAAACAAAAAACAAATATCCTAAAATAAAAAAGTAAAAAATAAATAGCAAAAATTGCATGTAGGTAGTAATAATAATAAGGGTATTTAGTAAACTTAATTTGGATCAAAAGAATGATCTCGCCACATCAAGGCAACCCTTGTGGGACAGTCCTAACTCTTGTATTTAAAACCTTTCCACTTGTCAAGTGACGCAAATGTGAACAAGGACGGAGGGACTGAACCACAGTAAAAGCATAGGCCACTTGACAAGTGGAAAGGTTTTAAATACAAGAGTTAGGACTGTCCCACAAGGGTTGCCTTGATGTGGCGGGATGGCTTGTACATTCTTTTGATCAAAATTATGTTTACTAAATACCAGTCACGGAGCACTTTGCACGGACGGTTAGTGTGCACCAGCACGCGATTCATGGACCTCTACTTGTTGCAATCCACGTTTGTGTAGTTTATGAGATGAACCTCATTCTGTTGTCTATGGATCATTATTCCCACAGATAAATTCTTGAAAAAGGCATTACAGCCGAAACGTCTATTATAATTTTTTTCTGTGGATTAATTGTCACATCTTCTTTTGGGTCTGTCACTATATGGAATTATGATATGCAATAAACTTTGCTCTTGGATCATTTGAATTCTCTCTTTTTGTGTGCCGAGGTTGTTTGTAGTATATACAGTATTGAATTTTTACCTCTGAGCACCTAATAACAAACAGTGAACACCCCGATCATCTCTAATACTAAATACCCTTATTATTATTATTACTACCTACATGCAATTTTTGCAATTTATTTTTTACTTTTTTATTTTAGGATATTTGTTTTTTTGTTTTTTGTTTTCCCTATGACGGGGCTACAGTATATTCTATGGGGGGGTTGCATTATACTCTGAGAGGGCTACATTATATTCTGTGGAGGGGCTGCATTATACTTTGAGGGGAGCTGCATTATACCCTATAAAGATGCTATATTTTATGGGGGCTGCATTATACCTTATGAGGAGGTTGCATTATATTTTGTTGGCTGCTTCATTATGCCCTATGAGGGGGGCTGCATTATATTCTATGAGGGGGCTGCATTATATTTTATGAGGGAGGCTACCTTATATTCTATTAGGGGGCTACTTTATATTCTATGAGGGGGGGTACCTCAACCCATGCTGCATAATTAAGACATGTACTACCTTATATTATACCCTGATATTAGCGTGTTTTACCACACAATTGGTGGTCTTGTATTTATTTCTATGTAGCTACATAGTGGGCCCCATGAATGATTTTCTCTGGTGGGCCAAGGTGCTCCAGTCCAACGCTGGCTGCGGGTGGAGCTCAGCTGTAACTGCAGCTGTAGGTGGCACATGGCTGATTTATTCAGGAAAGATTGGAGCTCCTCATCAGGACTTAACTGTATATCATATGAAGAGGTTTATCTAGATGTCTGTAAAATAAGACTACTTAGGCTGGTTTCACATTTGCGTTTTTTAGCGCTGGAAAAAAACGCACACCTGCGCATGCGTTTTTTCCCCTATATTTAACATGGGTGCGCATACCTGCGCACTGGTCAGCGCATGTATGCGATTTTCATGCGCTGCGTTTTTTTGGGGTGTGCGATTGGATTTTCCAGACGCAGCATGTTGCATTTTTTGGCCCTGCAAAAAAGCGCATGCGCACATATGCGCACGTTTTGCGCTAAAAATGGCCATTATAGCCTATGGATGCGCATATGTGCGCACTGGCATGCTCATGTATGCGTTTTTTTGCATATGCGTTTTTTTTTTTAAACCATGGAATTTAGGGGTTTGGGTTAGAGTTAGGGTTAGTTAAGGGGGTTTAGGGTTAGGGTTATGGTCAGGGTCAGGGTTAGGGTTAGGGTCAGGGTTAGGGTTAAGTATGGTTTTGTTAAGGATTAGGGTCATGGTTAGGGTCAGGATTAGGGTTAAGTATGGTTTTGTTAAGGGTTAGGGTCAGGGTTAGGGTTAGGGTTAGGGTTAGGGTCAGGGTTAGGGTTAAGTATGGTTTTGTTAAGGATTAGGGTCATGGTTAGGGTCAGGATTAGGGTTAAGTATGGTTTTGTTAAGGGTTAGGGTCAGGGTTAGGGTTAGGGTTAGGGTTAGGGTCAGGGTTAGGGTTAGGGTTAGGGTCAGGGTTAGGGTCAGGATTAGGGTTAAGTATGGTTTTGTTAAGGGTTAGCGTCAGGGTTAGGGTTAGGGTTAGGGTTAGGGTCAGGGTTAGGGTTAGGGTTAGGGTCAGGGTTAGGGTCAGGATTAGGGTTAAGTATGGTTTTGTTAAGGATTAGGGTCAGGGTTAGGGTCAGGATTAGGGTTAAGTATGGTTTTGTTAAGGGTTAGGGTCAGGGTTAGGGTTAGGGTTAGGGTTAGGGTCAGGGTTAGGGTTAGGGTTAGGGTCAGGGTTAGGGTTAAGTATGGTTTTGTTAAGGGTTAGGGTCAGGGTTAGGGTTAGGGTTAGGGTCAGGGTTAGGGTTAGGGTTAGGGTTAGGGTCAGGGTTAGGGTTAGGGTTAGGGTCAGGGTTAGGGTCAGGATTAGGGTTAAGTATGGTTTTGTTAAGGATTAGGGTCAGGGTTAGGGTCAGGATTAGGGTTAAGTATGGTTTTGTTAAGGGTTAGGGTCAGGGTTAGGGTTAGGGTTAGGGTTAGGGTCAGGGTTAGGGTTAGGGTTAGGGTCAGGGTTAGGGTTAAGTATGGTTTTGTTAAGGGTTAGGGTCAGGGTTAGGGTTAGGGTTAGGGTCAGGGTTAGGGTTAGGGTTAGGGTTAGTTAGGGTTTAGGGTTTGGGTTAGGGTTAAGTATGATTTGGTTAAGGGTTAGGGTCAGGGTTAGGGTTAGGGTCAGGGTTAGGGTTAGGGTTAGGGTCAGGGTTAGGGTTAGTAAAGTCATGGTTTGGGTAGTGTGAGGGGCCACCTAAAAATGTTGGAAAAAAACGCAAACGCGGTAAAAACGCGCTAAAAACGCATACAAACGCATAAAAACGCTGCGTTTTTTTCATGCATGCTCATAAAAATGCTTGAAAAAAACGCAGCAGTTGTATGCTTATGTATGCGTTTTTTCAATGCGTTTTTTTGCGGGAAAAACGCGCTGCAAAAAAAAGCAAGTGTGAAACTAGCCTTAGTCATCTATTAAAAGTGAAAAACTCCTTTAACTCCTAACTACAATTATTATTAGAATTCCACATTAATTATCAGAATTCCACTATTTTGGGGGGAATATGCTTAGAATACTATTGCATTGTGGCACATTTCACTTTCTATTAGTCGACTAGAGACTTTTGTCAGCATAACCATATTTGTATACCTAAACTGACTAAACACTGATTACTTTTAGCCATTGACCTTAATTTAATTTTCTGCTAGCATAAAAAACGTAAATAAAACTTGCCAATAGGAAAACCTGAGAAGCTTGGCGCTGAGCAAATGCTAGAAAATCATGCCCAAAGTTCTCCTGAAGAACACTTTGTTTAAACATATGGCTGGAAATAGAATCTAACAGATGCCAAACTTTACAAAAAAACATGCCTGACCGCCGCATTGTTTTATTCATGCTTTACAGCACACTCTTAGACAGAGACCTCATCCAACCCTATCAGTAAAAAAATCACTTAGTTCTTGTTACATAGGCTTTATAAATCCTTTAGTGGCTGATGCCGATCACTGCCACCAGATGCTAAAATGTTTCATTTGTGTTTTCATATACGCTAAGTAAAATCTGGCATTCGAAATCTGATTTAGATAAATTTGGGTTCTCAAGATAAAAATGCAGGGACTGAACAGATAATGCAGAGGTAGCCGAATACTGGAGATAAGCAAATAAATTTTGTACAGGTGATGAGTTGTTTAACAATCAAAGAACATGTTACATAACTGTTCCAGGAATCCCGATCTCTGCTTCTTTCCCCTGGGTCCGCTGCCCTTTGTTGTGCTCCATGTCAATTTTGCAGGTTATCAGGAGTAGATCATTTCCCTCGACGTATTTAAGGACCATTTAGACACACACCTCTGTCTTGGGAGTAATGGCCCCGTTACACACAACGATGTCCCAGCGATCCCACCAACGATCCGACATGGATGGGATCGCTGGGGCATAGGCTGATCGCTGGGACATAGGCTGATCACATAGACAGACCCACCAGTGATCAGGACCAGCGAGCAAGCTGGTATCTAGGGTAAACAGCGGGTATCCAAGAGCCGCGCGGCTCTTAGTTACCCGCTGTTTACCCTAGATACCAGCATGCAGCGTCGCTGATCGTCGATCTCCCGCTGCCACACTCAGCGATGCGTGCTGGCCAGCGGGAGACCAACGATCAAAAAGTGGCCCAGGACGATCCTGCACGATCAGCGATACCCGCCGGGGGGGGGGGGCGGTTGTTGATGGATGTCACACACAGCGATATCGCTGGAGAGATCGCTGATGCGTCACAAAATCAGTGATCTTGCTAGCGATCTCGCTGTGTGTGACGGGGCCCTAAGACTCCTAATCCTATGTTTAGTGTGCTTCACCATCTGTGCTTTTTGCTTGCATTGATCCCT
Organism: Dendrobates tinctorius; assembly: GCF_039654945.1. Taxonomy (NCBI): domain Eukaryota; kingdom Metazoa; phylum Chordata; class Amphibia; order Anura; family Dendrobatidae; genus Dendrobates; species Dendrobates tinctorius. The sequence goes on along the minus strand of NW_027361698.1, from coordinate 11,567,691 downwards.
GCTGAGTTCCACTTAATTTGTCCTGCTGAACCTGAGATTATTAGTTTCCCCTTTACAGCCCTCGCTGTGAATATGTCTTCTGCGTGCCCACCTGGGCCTGAGATTTTGAGGGTCCACCTCATCTGGACAGCCTATCAGAACAGATAACATGAGTTATGGACTAAGTCAGATCTCAGTCTATTAATTTTAAAACACCTTCACTAAAAAAGATGCGTTCCAACATGGCATCTGTGGATTTTCAAAGTTCCAGCACAAATGCATTGTTTTTGCCATAATGCTTGAAATTGATTCACAACTGCATAACTTTTGGAGTGATTTCATCAGAATGGAAAAATTATGCAGTTTTATCAAGATATCGAATGTCGCAGCAAGAATGCATTGTTTCAGCTTCAAAAAAAACTGCAGCACAAAACGTGGCCAAAATGTGTGAATGCAGCACCGTATTTTTTGTATTAAGAATAAAAAAAATAGAAATCTTGCAAATTTCATACTGGCAACTGTGGATTTTTTAGATTCTAAGTCTCCAATTCACCATTCGTGTTTTTTTTTTACTTTTAAATTTACTAACCTTTTTATGTCTTTTTTTGGTTTTAGTTGACGTTTCTGGCACCAAATTCATCAAAATGGAGCATTCGATTCATGAATTTGGTGCAAGATCAAAATGTTTTTTTGTTCTGTCTTGAACTGGATTGGCAGCATTTGGCACATATTGTGCCAATTGCGCCAAAATACTGGCATTGTCACGGAGTGACTGACCAGTGTGACACGACCCAACGGTTGATAGGTCACCAAACGGCACAACAACACAACGCCGATGAAATAGGGGAGCGGAAGTCCCTGACAATAGGGAATCAGGGATGGTCACCTCCTGAGCTTCACCCTGAGCCTGTCCCTGTTTTCACCTAACACCCTATGCAGGTCTTTCCCCTTGCCGATATCAGGATACCTCATCCCTATTTGTAACCTAGATCTGCTCTGGCTAGTGCACAGGCCGGCAAGGAGTGCTAACCTCACCTCTGACTGCAGATAAAACACAAAGGGGGAAGTGACAGACACCAAAGGGACAAGGTAACAAAAATACAACACTTAGCTTGTGCACACCGCTGCTTAACTCCACACCACAGATAGCACAGCAGCAGGACTCCAAACACCAGACTTGGCTGACACCAGAGAGAGCTGCTTCTGCAAAGGTTGGTCTCAAAAGAGGAACTGTATCACCCACAGTCAGCTGGTGCAACAGGTGACCTTTTAAAGGATGTGGGAGTGGTCACCAACAACATCAGCTGACCCAACAGCACTGCAGTAACACCAGCATGCAATCGGGGAAAAACTGCATTTATCCCCCACTGGCCTGAAAGGAAAAAAGTTTTAATGTGAAAGGAACCAGAGCTGCCACAAATCCAAAAATAGATCGTGACAGGCATACTCAATAATAATTTAAGAGGGGGACTTGAATAGTGAAGCACTAAAGTTAGCATCGTTCATTATAAAAAGTCGCAATTGATGAAACAAGTGGAAACATCTGAAAGTGATAGACTGAACCCACAAAGCAGAAAACGAAAAAAAAACGGGAGTATATATAAAATAGACTTAAAAAAGTAGCATAAAGAATTGGGTGGAAACAAAAACCCCCCCACTAAACTAGACAAAAAAGCAGGTGCAAAGGAAATGGTGACTCTGGCATAACTTCCTATTGTTTCAGGAAACAACACATGTACATAGCCACAGTGGTCAGACCCCAACCTTATCTTTTGTATTGAAGTGTCTAATGAGACTGTGCAAAAATCATTGTGAAGAAAAGGAGAAGTGAAGTAAACTCCTCCTAGAAGAGCCTTTAAAAATTTCCAGTGGCCAGTGTGAAAACTGCAAGATTACTAAATGTATATATATATACAGTGCCTACAAGTAGTATTCAACCCCCTGCAGATTTAGCAGGTTTGATAAGACGCAAATAAGTTAGAGCCTTCAAACTTCACACAAGAGCAGGATTTATTAACAGATGCATAAATCTTACAAACCAAAAAGTTATGTTGCTCAGTTAAATTTTAATAAATTTTAAACATAAAAGTGTGGGTCAATTATTATTCAACCCCTAGGTTTAATATTTTGTGGAATAACCCTTGTTTGCAATTACAGCTAATAATCGTCTTTTATAAGACCTGATCAGGCCGGCACAGGTCTCTGGAGTTATCTTGGCCCACTCCTCCATGCAGATCTTCTCCAAGTTATCTAGGTTCTTTGGGTGTCTCATGTGGACTTTAATCTTGAGCTCCTTCCACAAGTTTTCAATTGGGTTAAGGTCAGGAGACTGACTAGGCCACTCCAACACCTTGTTTTTTTGCCTCTTGAACCAGGCCTTGGTTTTCTTGGCTGTGTGCTTTGGGTCTTGTTGGAAGATGAAATGACGACCCATCTTAAGATCCTTGATGGAGGAGCGGAGGTTCTTGGCCAAAATCTCCAGGTAGGCCGTGCTATCCATCTTCCCATGGATGCGGACCAGATGGCCAGGCCCCTTGGCTGAGAAACAGCCCCACTGCATGATGCTGCCACCACCATGCTTGACTGTAGGGATGGTATTCTTGGGGTCATATGCAGTGCCATCCAGTCTCCAAACGTCACGTGTGTGGTTGGCACCAAAGATCTCGATCTTGGTCTCATCAGACCAGAGAACCTTGAACCAGTCTGTCTCAGAGTCCTCCAAGTGATCATGAGCAAACTGTAGACGAGCCTTGACATGACGCTTTGAAAGTAAAGGAACCTTACGGGCTCGTCTGGAACGAAGACCATTGCGGTGGAGTACGTTACTTATGGTATTGACTGAAACCAATGTCCCCACTGCCATGAGATCTTCCCGGAGCTCCTTCCTTGTTGTCCTTGGGTTAGCCTTGACTCTTCGGACAAGCCTGCCCTCGGCATGGGAGGAAACTTTCAAAGGCTGTCCAGGCCGTGGAAGGCTAACAGTAGTTCCATAAGCCTTCCACTTCCGGATGATGCTCCCAACAGTGGAGACAGGTAGGCCCAACTCCTTGGAAAGGGTTTTGTACCCCTTGCCAGCCTTGTGACCCTCCATGATCTTGTCTCTGATGGCCTTGGAATGCTCCTTTGTCTTTCCCATGTTGACCATGTATGAGTGCTGTTCACAAGTTTGGGGAGGGTCTTAAATAGACAGAAAAGGCTGGAAAAAGAGATAATTAATCCAAACATGTGAAGCTCATTGTTCTTTGTGCCTGAAATACTTCTTAATACTTTAGGGGAACCAAACAGAATTCTGGTGGTTTGAGGGGTTGAATAATAAATGACCCTCTGAATAAACTTTTCACAATTTAAAAAAAAAATTAAACAAAGAAATAACATTCTTTTTTGCTGCAGTGCATTTCACACTTCCAGGCTGATCTACAGTCCAAATGTCACAATGCCAAGTTAATTCCGAATGTGTAAACCTGCTAAATCTGCAGGGGGTTGAATACTACTTGTAGGCACTGTATATATATATATATATATATATATATGAGACCAAAAAGGAAATCCAGCAAGAACTCAGCAAACCAGGATCGGAGTAAAATGGTGCTTTTCTTTATTTCTTCAATAAGGTTAAAAAACGACCCACAAGGATCAGGAACCAGAGTACATGGCAGAAATAAACGCAAATGGGACAAATTTGCGTTTATTTCTGCCATGTACTCTGGTTCCTGATCCTTGTGGGTCGTTTTTTAACCTTATTGAAGAAATAAAGAAAAGCACCATTTTACTCCAATCCTGGTTTGCTGAGTTCTTGCTGGATTTCCTTTTTGTTCTCCTATTGAAGGATTTAGGCTGGAGTCACACTAACCTGCGCAAAATACGCTCCGTATTTTACATGCGTAATACGGATGAATCACCACTAAATAGTGGTCCGTAGGTCATCCGTAAGCAAGGTGTGGTCGCGTATTTTGCGCATGTGTGTATCCGTATGTAATCCGTATGCAATCCGTATGGCGAGATTTTCTCGCAGCCTTGCAAAATGGACATTTAACGGTTTTGAGGCCTGCAAACAATTTAAATCATTAGCCTGCACCCTATTTAGACACTCAGAAACAGGTGGCTGCCTACATTCTGTACATTTGGCACCTTGCTTTCACGAGGTGTGTTGGTGTTCTTTGTGCAGCATGGCAGAGGGTCTGACATTCAATACAACTGAGCAGGTTCTCTTTACCTGGCTTTTGTCACGGCGCTTTGGCCAACCATATCCTGTGATAGTGGATCCGCGGAGGAGGAGACGCATGTGAGTCCATCCACTTTTGAGGCAACGACTCACAAGAGGTCATTTTCGCCGCCTCTATTCGTCTCTGCGGGAGCATCCGGAGAAATTTTACCAGTACTGTCGAATGAGCATTTCCACATTTGATCGCCTCTTGGAGACAGTGCGCCCTGGGATCACCTTTCAGGACACTAGGATGCGCAAAGCCATATCTGCAGAGGAGCGACTTCTACTCACAATACGGTATGTACTACACAACCACATTCTCTATGTTCATAATGTGTGTGTTAATTTATGTTTTTTGGCCTTCTTGGACAAAGTTTAATACCCTCATCTTACTCAAAATATGTTTCACCTGACACAGCAGAATGTTACATCTAATATTTCCTGCATATCACTTAATCATTGTGCCACCAAATATGTGTGTTGTTCTCTCTCATTTCCTACCAAGTTTGGTCGGCATGTAACTGATTTTTTTTTTACTTTAACCATTCTAAACTGTACTATTTCTGTTGTTCTACAGCTTCCTGTCCACTGGCCTGTCTTATGCCGCCCTCCACCATGAGTTTCTCATTGGAAAGTCAAACATTTCAGGCATAGTGACGTCTACATGTGCCCAAATCTGGACAAGACTCCATCAGGTGGTCCTACCCAAGCCCAGGATGGAAGACTGGTTAAGGATTTCAAGGGACTTTGAGGAGGACTGCCATTTTCCAAATTGTATTGGGGCCCTGGATGGCAAACATATCAGGGTGCGTAAGCCGCCGAACTCAGGCTCCCAATTCTTCAATTATAAACAATACTTTTCTGTTGTATTGTTGGCTCTGGTAGACCCTCAATACAAGTTTATAATTGTTGACATTGGGGCCTATGGAAGGACGGGAGACTCTAGAGTGTTCAATACTTCCATAATGGGTCGGCGGCTACGCACCAACCAGTTGGATCTACCACCACCACGCCAGCTACCAGGCTCCTCCAAACAATCAGTCCCTTATGTCCTTGTGGCAGATGAGGCCTTTCAGTTATCACGCAATGTCATGAGGCCATATCCCTGGCGCAATCTTGACCACAGGCGCAGAATTTTTAACTTGCGCCTATCACGTGCTAGGCGACTGGTGGAGTATTCCTTTGGGATTCTTTGTGCCAAATGGCGGGTACTCCAGTCTGCCATTCAGTTGAGTGAGCAAAATGTGAATGAAGTTGTCAAAGCCTGTGTTGTTCTGCATAACTTCACCAGGATACATGATTGTTCCTCCTCTGATGGTGTTGTGCGTAGGCCGGACAATGTTTGCAGGGTGATACCACCTATCATCCCTCAAAGTAGACCGCTCTCTGGCCTCAAAGTGCGTGATATATTCACGAATTACTTTATCTCACCTGAGGGGGCAACTTCTTGGCAAGAGAATGCTGTGTCTATGTTATAATTTGTTTCTTTAAAAGTGTGTCTAAATATATATTACTCAAGCCTTTATGATTCTATGACTGTTTCATTGCATTGGTTGGTGTCTGTTAGTATGTTGTGAGGGATTGTGAAAAATCACACAGACGTTAACTAGAGTAGACAAATTTTTAGTTTTGCCTTTTTTTTTTGTTTTGCTTAAAGGCAAACATAATTTTGCCATACAACAAATTTGGCAATGGCCAAAATGACCCTTTGTGCCTTCTTTAACTTGGTGTAACATTAACATTACAGAAAAAAACTGCAACAAACATTATGCAATAACAACATTGCTGCATGCCTACATTAACCTTGATTAGGCAACAAAGGGTGAGCTCCATCACCTAAATAAAGTCAATAAGATAACACTCACATTTCCTCATAATGTTATCCAATCATAGAAAGATTCCACCATGACAGGCAAGGCTACCTCACATCTTTCACACAGATATTACCTGTCTGTAGAACAGACAATATTTAAGCATGCTATACTGGAAAGGATGAAAATACAAAACTCACTTGTTAAGACATAGAGAGAGCGTGATATTCTGAATGCTGGTCACCTCAAATTGTTTTACTAGAGATTGCTAACAACAAAGTTGACTACTTAACTAAAGGCAAGCACGCATTTCCTATGCGTTAGCAAGTGAATAGTGTATTTTCATCCTTTCATGTAACAGTATAGCGCATTTAAATATTCTCTTTTATACACACATTTAATATCTGTGTGAAAGGCGTGAGGTAGCGTTGCCTGTCATGATGGATTGTTTCATATGTTTGGAAAACATTGTTTAAAAATGTGAGCGTTAAATTATGTTCTAAATGTTGGTGAAGGAGAACACCTGTTTTTTGTCTAGATTAGAAGCACCAGTTACATGTCACTGGACATCTCCAAACTTTTGAATCATAAATCCTCATATGTAGGGGAAGGGGAACGTGGAGAAACAGCCTGTGGGTGCTGCTGGACATTGTGGGCAACATCGCCCTGTGTGGGGCCATACTGGTGCCCATGATGCTGTAGTTGTCCAGCCTCCTGGGCCTGTTGGTGATACTGGCCAGAGTACTGATGATGGTGATGGCTTCTTGTTGGCTATGGTAGGCCCGTGGCTCATACCCACCAACATAGCCAGATCGTCCCCAACCAGGTTGGGACCAGCCTCCAACACTGGGTGGGTACAAGTGGCCATATTGGTGGGGTTGGCTTGAGGAAGACATTTGGGGCTACGGAATAGAAGGATGGGTAGGGGGAGGAAGGGCTTGAGGTGTTGGCCCACGTATTAGGGGCTGTTCAGACCCTGCTTGAGCATGCATCTGTGTGGATGGTCTCATGCGCATTAAATTTCTTGGTGAGAGCTGCCACCTCTCCAGAAATTCAAACACCTCATATGGGGTATTGGGGGGGGTGCTTGCATCAAGCAGGATCTGAATACATCCCCTAATACGGAGCCTGACCTCACGGATAAGGGCACGGAGATAAAGGGTGAGGCTACGTGCATAGGCCTCCTCACCATCATCTGTAGTGACTCTGGACAAGTAATTCAGCACCCCTGTGTCCACATTGGTCCTGCTCTCTTGAATGGTGACCTGGCGCCTTCTTCTTATTCACCGTGATGCTAGAGCAGCCTGTGGGGAGGGCCTGATCTGGGCAGTTGGGCTGCTGCTCAAGTTGCCCGGCTCTTCCAGGATGGGTGAGGTTGCAGCAGCAGACCGTCCTGGTGGTGTGTTGTGTAGGGCAGCCATTGTGTGTTCTGGTGATGCCTCCTCTTCAGCCATCCTTCTTGTAGGGGGAGAAGATGGGCCAGCCACCTCATCCCTTACAGGATCTATAATGGGCTGTGCCTCTGAGGCCGTTCCTCGATCCGTAAGGTTGGATTGAGTTCTGTTATGAAATAGAACAGAGGCAAAAATACATCAATATTTTTGTCCCTGTAAAGTATTTGTGTAATGATTTTGTGTCATGTGGTGTGAGGTATGTACTTACGGTCTCAGAGCCAGAATTGGGGCGAGGAAGTTCAGCCGGTCATAGTAGATATATTTGCGCTTTACATGGCCAGCATCCCCACTCCTGGACCGCTGCTGGCGTTCCCAGCGGTACTGGTCCCGGATGCTTCTCCACCGTTTCATCACATCTTCCACTGCAGTGTGACAGGAAAGATTGTCAAAATCACATTTTTGAGAGGTCACATTTTCAAACAGTAGTCTAGGCATGGGGCCTTCTGGGGTGTGCGTTCTACCCATAGTGGCATATGTAATTGGGCCGATACCCAGGGTCTCATTAGCTCCACTGAAGCTAATTTTATTGGCTAGGAGGATGAGGAGCTTGTGGCCTAACCCCTAATTATGGCTGTGTGAAGCCACGTGTCACATCCTAATGTAACGGCCTCATGAGGCTAAGAAAAGTACATGCACAGGAAGGGGGGGTGCTGATTGTACATTCATTTTATAGCGCGCGCTAAGGTTAATTATATTTTTATGGTTACACTTACGAATTTTATGCTGCTCATTACGTGGTCTGTCACCAAAGTCATGGTACATCTGGCGACAGATGCGCCTCCATGACGCCTCCTTTCTTGTGCGGTTCGCATAGTTTGCGTCGCGTGGGTCCCATATTTCTGGACGCTCCTGCACCAGCACAATTAGCATCTCTACATTAATATATGTGGACGCCATGCTGCTGCTGTACTCCGTGGAGGCTGACTTCCTGGATGTCTGGAGCGTTTTTTTAGCTCATTTGCATGTCTAGGCTTCCTGATGATGGATTGGCCCATTTCCTGTTCACCAGCCAAAAGACCTGCGTATTGCTCGCAGGTCACACGTGTGTTCCGTGTGTAATCCGTATTTTTTGCGCACCCATAGACTTGCATTGGCGTACTACGGGCGTAGTATGCTGACAATCGCAGCATGCTGCGAGTGGCACGCAGCGTAGGATACGGAGGAGAAATATACGCCTGGTGCGAGTGACCCCATAGAGAATCATTGGTCCGTGTCTAATGCGTGCTTTTAGCGCCTCTCACTCTCCTGTATTCCTCGCCAGTGTGACCCCGGCCTTACTCCTAATCCAGTCCGTGCAAGAACTTGATTACCAGATGGGAAAGACCCATGAGTCTCATTGCTGCAGCTGGACACTGACATACATACTCTCATATATATATATATATATATATATATATACACACACACATATATATATATATAAGTGCTTCTCACTAAATTAGAATAGCATCAAAAAGTTCATTTATTTTAGTTGTTCAATACAAAAGGTGAAAATCATATATTATATAGAGTCATTACCAACAGAGTGATCTATTTCAAGTGTTTATTTCTGTTAACGTTTTATGATTATATCTTTATATTGGTAAAAAAAAAAAGCCCAGCATAAAAATCCTTTAGGGAAGCCACTGTTTCTTAGTCTCTAAAAAGAAGTATTTTTTTATTTAACAGTTTCCATGTAGCCTTGAAGTGGTATGCAGGCAGTGATTAAAAATGGGCTTCTAAGGCTACTTTCAGACTAGCGTTTTGAGGCTCAGCGCAGGGCCGCCGCTAAGCTCCGCCCCTGGCCGCGCCTCCTCCGGTCAGTTCCTCCTATGATTGCATGATGCTGCATGCGATCAGCGTACCCTATATTTAGCGTTGGGTACACTGGCCGTGCGCTGGTTTGATTTTGACGGCGCTTGCGCCCTTTTGGCGCTGTGCCGAACGCAAAAAAATGCAACATGGTGCGTTTTTGTGCGCTTGGTGCAAGCGCTGGCAAAATCATACCAGCGCATGGCCAGCGTGCCCAAAGCTAAATACAGGGTACACGGATCGCATGCAGCATCATGCGCCCATAGGAGAAGCTGACCGGAGGAGGCGTGGCCGGGGGAGGAGCTTAGTGGCGGCCCTGCACTGCTCCTCAGAACGCTAGTCTGAAAGTAGCCTAAGGCTATGTGCACACTTTACGGAATTCCTGCAGAAGTTACCGGGGGAATTCCGGAATTCCATTCCATGGGAAAACCACATTTTAAATTCCCACGATTTTCCCGTGGAAAAACTAGCGATTTGCAAGTGTAATTAGCTTGCAGAATGCTAGCATTTTCCAAGCGATCTGTAGCATCGCTTGGAGAACTGATTGACAGGCTGGTCACACTCGTCAAACATAGTGTTTGACGAGTGTGACCAACTTTTTACTATTGAGGCTGCCTATCCGGCATCAGTAGTAAAAAGATCTAATGTTAAAAATAATTTAAAAAAAATCGTGTTTTTCTCACCTTCTGACGTCCCGCACAGCGTTCCCGATCATCACGATGCTCCAGTTCTCAGTAATGCCTTGAGAGACCTTTGATGATGTAGCGGTCTCGCGATACTGTAGCGATCTCGCGAGACCGCTACGTCATCACAGGTCCTTGCCGCAAGGCATTACTGGGAACAGGAGTTGGCGGAAGCATCGGTAAGGCTGCGCGGGACGTCGGAAGGTGAACATAACCCAATTTTTTATTTTTTATTCTATTTTTTTACAGGGATATGGTACCCACATCCTGGAAGAGAGTCTCCTCTCCTCCACCCCCTGGGTACCATCCGCAAATGTTCTGCTTACTTTTCGCATGGTGTGCACAGCCACATGCGTAAAGTAAGCAGAACAATGCATTCCTATGTGGCCGCGATTCCGCAGAATTAATGAGCATGCTGCGTATTTTTCGGGATTTTTAGGATTGCATGGGATGCTTTTTTTTACATTTTCATGGCAAAAATGCGAGTTAAAAACCGCTGCGAAAACGCAAAAAAACGCAACGTGTGAACGCAGTCTTAAAGTAAAAATAACAGTAGAATTTGTTTCCTGTCATAAATCTGTCCTAGTGATAGTATGATATATTCCTATGAATGACCTTAGATATTTCATCTGGATGTAGGCTAGTGACATGGGCGTCACATTTAATAAATCATTGTAACTGCAATGATTTTTCCTGCTGACACTCCTCTAATGAAGACATAACCATACAATCTTGGTCTTTTTTTACAGGAAGTAATAATTAAGATGTCTGAAGATGTAATCAAGATTGCCACATATAACAAATGAGAGTCATCTTTGTCTGTAGCTTCCATGTTCTAGTAGGAGCCAACATCTCTTTATCGCCTAGCTCTTAGGGACTAAATAATGACAGCATAGTGATAACTCAGTTAGGCTGGATTTATACATCAGGTCATGCTTTACGTCAGCTTCTCACTTACATTTTAAGGAAAAATGTACATTATTCATGATATTTTTATGGAATTATTCTTGGTGGTGGTAGTGGTTATTGTTTTGGGCTGGTTTGTGAGTTTTTCAGAATGCAGCATTCTTTTTATTTCATTTTTAAAGTATTTTCCACTTTTAAGCCTCAAATATTGAACCTACAGTGAAATGGAGACTGTGACGCAAGTTGCACTGTGCAATTCCTAATGACTGAAGGAGGCTAAAGTCCAGTTTTACATGTCTGTTGTTTTTCTTTTTTTTTTTCTTTGCATACATGAAAAACAGGCACATATTGGGCCAGTTGCACCAAAATTCTGGCGTACTCAATAATAAACTAATCTATCATTTTGATGGATTAGATTTTTATTGGTGTTTGATTGTTCAGGTTTTCCTATCAGTTTTACATTAGTTTTTGTCAAATGCAAAAACAAATTGATGAGTGTTTCCTAGCTTCTATCATTCAGAAGAAGATGGAGAACACATGGATGCAAGCAACTAGGATGCCATGAGTGTGTGTACTGAGTTTTTCACAGACCCCTAGACTGTAATGAGGAAATTTAATCCACTGCTCAGTTCCAGATTGGGCATGGCCCGGGTATGTTTATGGTTTTTTTGTTGTTGTTGTGGAGGGGGGGCAGGAAGACACCTGATCTCCCCTCAAAAAATTTTGAGGGATTTATGTAAAATCTCCTTAAACTATAATGGGTACATCTTGCTCTATCCATGAGAGAGAATCTGAGGGCCTAAATTTCTTCTTGTGGAGAGTGCCAACCGGCACTTCACATTTCACCACCATTAATGCAATTTAAGATAGAAAAATAAAGCCCAGATATAACATGATGATTGACATTTTAGATGCTTCCTACGTAGTGGGTGTATGCATCTAAATATTACTTTTTTGACAAACTGACTAGAGGGAGCAAGGGATTTAGAGATCGGTATGAAGAAAATTGAGCTCTGACTGGATTTTGGCAACATTTTAAAAAAGAACATCAGAATGATTTTATTCTGTAGACTAGTTTTCTGTATATCATTCCATTCTGATTATATTATTAAAGATTGCTATATTCTTAATACCAATACCCTCCCCCCACCCTCACCACGCACCAACAACCGCATACTTTTATGCAGTATTTATTACAAATATAGCATCGCATTTTTTTCTCCGAAAGTAACATTATTTTGCTTGTGATGACATGAAAGGCATTACTAGAAAACTAGCACATTATGTAACGTGCTGCCACTTTACTTGCCATAAAAGCCAATGTGTCCTAATTAGGAAATTCTTCGTTTGTTAGTTTCAGAAACAAAAGCCACAGTGGGATGAAGAAGAAGGCTTACGGTATTTTCTTAATGTCCAATCATTTGGTCTAATTTTTGATGGCTTCATCAAAAAACCTCCGTCATTGCATTGTCTCAGCATGGAGGCACTTTAACAAATATTGTTTATTCCTAATTGAACACAACAGTTTGCCTCAGACCCAAGTAACAGCCTGTATTATGTATATTCAGTCAATGAGTCTGTAACTATTAGCTCTGCAACTTGTGGATTTGGAAAAGCAGCTATTGAGTATTATACAAGTTGTGACATAGGAATAGTACAAGAAAAGCAAGACAGAGACAAAAGTATTATGCAAGCTTAGATAACTAATGCTGGTACTAAACATGTAAACTGGCTTTGATCTTCAGTAATACCTCATCAAAGCTTGCTCTTCAGTGCCAAGGTAATGTTTCGATTACCAATTGGACAACCTCTACTTGAACCCCAGTTCCTCCCCACACTTTGCCGTGCCATGAAATTCTAGATTCTTTGGTAAACCCAGATTGGCAGCATATAGCTTAGTGCTCAACTAACCCAACTCAATATGGCAGGAAGGGAGGAAAAAGGTAACTAAGATCACGTTCATATGTTCAGTATTTGGTCAGTATTTGTAATCCAAAATCAGAAGTGGAACAAACAGAGCAAAAGTATAATAGAAACACGTCACCACTTCAGTATTTATTGCCCACTCCTGGTTTTGGCTTACAAATACTGATGTGAAATACTGACCAAATACTGAATGTGTGAACGTGACCTTAAATGGCTTGTCCAGTGACAGTTATCACCTAACAAATGGTTAGCTGATAACTTTGTTATTGATGGGTGTCCCACCACTGGAACCTGCACCAATCGGCAGAACAGGGCATTTTTTCCTCAAGTGGGAACTTTTAAGCTACAAAATAAAGAAGCAGATCGGATGCTTGACAAGCACTCCATTCATTCTCTGTGGGCGTCCCGGCAGCCCTCTATGGAATGCATTGAGCAATGGGTGAACATATGCACTGCTACTCCATTTTTGCTGGGATAAAAGTTTCCCGTTCTGCCATCCCCAGTGGTCAGACCCTCACCGATCAACAAGTTATCACCTATCCAAAAGAGAGGTGATAACTTGTTTTAAGGGGACAACCCCTTTAAATAAGGTCTGTCATGGTCCATGCCACTGGAGCAGCGCTCAATTGCAATTGCTCCCTTACATTGCTCTGGACCAATGAGGGCAATCTTCTGCTCATCATGGTACCAGGAGACAACGCTCCTCAGCATCACGTGTTTTAGAGGTACAGACTAATCCCTCAAGAATCAACAATTGCATATACAACCTCAATTCTGAAAAAGTTGGAACGCTTTGTAAGATTAAGAAATCTCTTATAGACCAATCTTATTCACATAGAACACAAAATAGAAATTGAAAGTGAGATATGTCTATATTTAATTTGAAAAAAATAACTCATTTATAAATTGTTGGCAGCAGGGTATCTCAAATAAGTTGGGACAGAGCCATGCCAACCATTGTGTAGCATCGCCTCTTCTTTTTACAACAATCTGTAAATGTCTGAGAAAAGGGATGAGCAGACTCGTGAATGTTCGGATTCGTCGGGTACGGCAGAACTGTAGTTCAAAGTTCAGTTCAGCATCCGAACTTGATCTCGAACCCAATAGAAGTCAATGGGGACACAAACTTTATTGCTTTAAAATGGCTATAAATTGGTCCTAGTAAGTGTTATGGGACTGGCAAAGGAAGCTAAATGTGGGCAAGAGCAGGACTTGCGCCCTGCAAACAAATCTGGATAGGGAAATGACTTAAAATAACATAGAATAAAAAGAAGTAAAGAAATATATCCTTGAACTAGGATGTGGAGTTCCAAGTGAAGGAGTAAGTTGAAGAGGAGGTGGGCATGGTGGTGTAGGTGGAAGACTTGGAGGAGGAAGTAGTCAACACTGTTTTTGTGGGTTTTTAAATTTTTTTTGGGGGGTGCTCTGAAAACCGTCTCTGGGGGGGCACTCTGCATATAGGCAGTGTAATAATCTGCTGGTGACTCTCGGTATAGAGGTCATGGAATGCTCTGTACTTTTTGGGGGTGCAAAAAATGTGGATATGCAAATGACTTAAAGGGTTTTCCCATGAAAAAAGTTAATTTTAAAGTTGATTTCAATCAATACATCTTGGAATAATAAGTTCCACAATTGTATGTGTTTAAAAAATGTTCCTGTGCTAAGATAATCTTATAAATGTGCCCCTGCTTTGTACTGTGTAATGGCTGTGTCTTACTGTACAGGGACATGGTCTGATCACACCACTGCTCCTGGGCAGGGGAGTACGCAAAAGAGAGTATATAGACAGGACAGCATGGGATCACAGCTGATTTTTTTAATGAGAGAAAGCATTTCCTTGCCTGATTTTAAAGAAAGAATTATTTGCGATCCCGTGCTGTAATATCTGTATAATTCTTTGCTTCCTCTCCTGCCAAGGAGCTGTGGTGTGAGCAGACTATATTCCTGCATGGTCAGACACAACCATTACACAGTACATAAAAGGGACACATTTATAAAATTATGTTAGAACAGGAAAATTTTTTAAACTCATCCAATTGTTGAAATTATTATTATTCCAAGACATATTGATTAAAATGATAAAATGAAAACCTGGCACTCAACTTAATGCTTGGTGAGGCAGTTTATTGTAGTACCAGAAAACATTTCGGTCAATATAGACCTTCATCAGTTACGTGCTAGTATGTCTGAAAGTAGCTTGAAGGAGGGCGCTTTTTATGTTATTCACTGATAACGCCAGTAATCAAATGGTCAGAATGCTGCTGTAACGCAGGATAATCTTAATAGTTGAAAATATCAGCGCAGCCTGGTCCTCCTGGACGTGGGTAAACACCACTTGTCCTCGAGGACCAGGCTGCGCTGATATTTTCAACTATTAAGATTATCCTGCATTACAGCAGCATTCTGACCATTTGATTACTGGCGTTATCAGTGAATAACATAAAAAGCTCCTTCCTTCAAGCTACTTTCAAACATACTAGCAAGTAACTGATGAAGGTCTATATCGACCGAAATGTTTTCTGGTACTACAATAAACTGCCTCACCAAGCATTAAGTTGAGTGCCAGGTTTTCATTTTATCATATATGGTTTGGGAACCTAACTTGGCACCACTACAGTAGTGCACACCGTGTTTTCTACTAAACGTATTTATTAAAATGAACTTTGCTCTTGGGACAACTCCTTTTAAACAACATAGAATAAAAAAAAAATAATAATCTTGAACAAGGAAGTGGAGGTCTAAGTGCAGATGGAATTTGAGGAGGAGGTGGATGTGGATGTGGTGGTGTATGTGGAAGTGGCAGAGGAGGAGGTAGCCAACACTTCTTTTTTTTAATTGGGGAACAAATAGAATGAACAAACTGCAGTGGAGTATAACAATGGCTGGGTGCAGGTGGTCTACTTCTCTAGTTAGCCAAAGATAAGGTCAAGTCCTGTGGGATCCAAGTCTGGTTAATTTTAAGGAATGTGAGCTTGCCCACGTTGGCTTTCCGGGGTGGTGCCCATGCGCTAGCAGCATTACTACTTCCTCCTCCACCTCTGCCTTGTGCTTCCCCTGAGTCCCCGCTGGTCGGTGGGAACTCTGTCAGCAGGGCGTCTAGCAATGTGAGCTTGTATTCCTGCATTTTCTGATCCAGCTCCAGTGATGGCAGTAAGGATGATATGTTGTCCTTGTAGATGGGATTCAGCAGGGTAGCTACCCAGTAATCAGCACTGGTAACAACTCGGGCAACTCGGCATTCATTGTGCAGGCACAACAGCATGTATTGGCTCATGTGTGCCAGGCTGCCAGAGGCAGCGACAAGCTGTCCTCAGAGAGAGGTATATCATCTGGGTCTTCAGTATCCCTTCAGCCACACTCATGCTGTGAACTCGGTTCCTCCTCTCCTCATCCTTTAACACTATCCCCTGGCTGTTGGTACAGGAACTCACCCTTCGAGCCATGTGTGGACGACTGGCCTAATAATGGTGTGAATGGTCCTTTTTCCTCCTTTTCCTTTTGTGCCACCAAGGAAGCATGGAAGTGGAATAGTAACGCTGATGATAGCTTCATCAGTGCTTGCCATGTTCATGAAGTATTCAACATGGCACACACATTGGTGGTGGTAGGACTTACACCAAAATGCTTTCTACCTCTGGCCCAACTGCCAGTATGTTTATCCAGTTTTTACCAGAGGCACGGTGAATCCTGTCGGCCAGCCCCCCCTTTCACAATCACAATGCCTGTCCACTGGTGGGTCGAGGACCCCAAAGGTGGAGGCAGGTCTAAGCCTGATGCAGGCACTGCATAGCCTCCACCTTCCACACCCCCACCACTCTTCCGAGCAACTCTGTGCATCATCTTTGTTGCAGAGAGTGATGAGGCAAAGCTGCCGTGGTGTCCCTTGGAGGCCAGTCACCTTGCCTTTTCTCTGAAAGGGGTGTTTTCCGGACGCCTGCCACTTCGGGAGCTGCCCGCATAGAGAGGCGTTCTCCCTTACGACCACCCACCCCTGTGCTGTACAGGCTCCCTTCCATGGTGACTATGGGTAATGGATAATCAGGGTTCAGTTCCAGAGAGGGAGCCTGACAAATGGCTACCACATGCAAGGAAGACATCAGTCGTACAAATTACCCACTTCTGGCAGGCAATGTAGTGAGACAAAATAGCCATACATGACTCTTTAGACACTCTGTAATCGGAATGAGTACTTTGAATCCTTTAATGAGGATCTATGGGAGGGCAAGTCTGGTGCCAGCAGCCATGGTAATTTCAGTTCAAGTAGCGTACACTTAAGTCTCGTACGACTATCACGTACACACGGATGGTACAGTGGAACTGCAAATGGTCATTAAATCAGTTAATTTTGCTTGATTTTATGAATTTCTAGCTACAGATCACCATAAAAACATGAATTTGTCAATGGGTGTATGGAAAAAAGCTCTCAAGTTTTGGACTGTGGAACAGTAAACCGGACTTCGGGCAAAAAGTCTATGTTTGGGGTTAGGTACCAGACACTAGATGTCCGGTACGAACTCTGAACTTAGGGTTTGCTCATCCCTATCTGGCAAGTGAGTAGACCAACTGACTTGTGTGAAGTTGGCACCCCATGTTCTCAAAAGATGAATAAAAATACACCATTTGTTTGTGTTGCGTTTGTGCTGGTTTGTGCCGCAAAAATGAACGTTTGCGCCGCTTTGGTTCCAGAGATATTGCGCGTTATATTTTTATGAAGCTCCGCCCACTTTCCACCCCATGTTCTTAAATTTTAAAAATGAATACACCATTTGTTTGTGCTGCGTTTGTGCTGGTTTGTGCCACAAAAATGAACGTTTGCACCGCTTTGGTTTCCGAGATATTGTGCGCTCAATTTGCTGAAACTCCACCCACTTTCCACCCCATGTTCTTAAATTTTAAAAATGAATACACCATTCGTTTGTGCTGCGTTTGTGCTGGTTTGTGCCGCAAAAATGAACGTTTGCGCCGCTTTGGATATTGTGCGCTCAATTTGCTGAAACTCCACCCACTTTCCACCCCATGTTCTTAAATTTTAAAAATGAATACACCATTCGTTTGTGCTGCGTTTGTGCTGGTTTGTGCCGCAAAAATGAACGTTTGCGCCGCTTTGGATATTGTGCGCTCAATTTGCTGAAACTCCACCCACTTTCCACCCCATGTTCTTAAATTTTAAAAATGAATACACCATTTGTTTGTGCTGCGTTTGTGCTGGTTTGTGACGCAAAAATGAACGTTTGCACCGCTTTGGTTTCCGAGATATTGTGCGCTCAATTTGCTGAAACTCCACCCACTTTCCACCCCATGTTCTTAAATTTTAAAAATGAATACACCATTCGTTTGTGCTGGTTTGCGCTGCAAAAAAAAACGTTTGTGCCGCTTTGGTTTATTAACGTTTGTGCCGCTTTGGTTTACGAGATATTGTGCGCTCAATTTGCTGTAACTCCACCCACTTTCCACCCCATGTTCTCAAATTTTAAAAATAAATAAATACATCATTCGTTTGTGCTGTATCTCGCACTGAGTTTGTGCCTCAAATCACTGTAACTGATATATGGATAAAGGGAGATAAAAAGAAATGAAAAACACCGGCTAGCCATAGCAATTTTATAATAAAAAAATGTATAAATTGTTCCTTACTAGACCCCATACTTCATTTCGATTTCCTGCTTGTGATGCCCCTCCCCCACACACTGTAACTTGGGGAAGGGCCTAACAATTTGACTACTTGCTGAGAGACTCCCAGGGTAAATCAAGTGTACTTACTTATTTGAACTGAAAATGTGCTAAACTGTCTTGGTAGATTTCTGCAAAGCTATTACCTGAGCAAAGAAACTTTAGTTCAATCATGGAGTTGTACTTTTATCTGTCTACAACAGTGTTTCCCAAGCAGGGTGCCTGCAGGTGTTGCAAAACTACAACTCCCAGCATGACCGGACAGTCAAAGGCTGTCCGGGTATGCTGGGGGTTGTAGTTCTCCAACACATCAAGTTGTTTGTAATTACAGTAATGCTTTAACCCATTAAAAGAGTACTCTGCTGCAAAACTTATCCCCTATCCCACCCCCCGGGGGGGGGGGTTTGGTACTGACCACTGGGACCCCCTGCAATCTCCTGCAGTGGCCCTCAGTGCTCCCCTGCATGGAGCAATCACCGCCCTGTGCAGAGTGACTGCCAACCACAGGGCTTTGCTGTGGCAGGCACGCCCCCACCATTTATTACTATGGGAGAGGCAGAGATACACAATACACTTTTCATCTGTAAAAGTAGAGAGAAGTGAGCATGCTAAGAATAGGATTATTTAATCTCAGTACAGTGATCCCTCAACACATACAATGGCCCCAACATACGATCATTTCAACATATGAAGGACTCTGTTGAATGCAGCATCACCTGCTGCTCCAGTATGGTTTTAACATACGATGATTCACCTGGAACTAATTACCATTGTATGTTGAGGGACCACTGTATCTTAACTATTAAAAATTATGTAATCAATTATTTTCCATATAATACACTGCATGTAAAACTAATAAAAACATTTTTTGTTTTGATCAGATGCCCAGGAAGCCAGCCTGTGACTATGATGACATTATAAATGTCATCTGTTCTTCACATGAAAAAATTATTACAGGACAGGCAATAGCATTCCCCTCAGAAAAAGTATGGGTAGACTTGTGTCAAAAATTAAATAACAAAATGTCACCAAAAAACCTTTACACGTTTGTAAAGACAAATCGGCACAATGTATGGGAAGCCCTTGGTCTGTACAAAGATGTTACAAATATCCCAAAACAACCTTCCAACAGTGAGAGCTCAGAAGGAACAGAGAGTCATTCATCAGTTCAGTGCTATGACATTCAGTTTGAGTTCAGTCTTTCTTTTCAGAGCTGGATCAAAATTTGGCCTGAAAAAGTAATTTACAATGACAAATCTATGTATGCTGATAAAAGAGAATACACAATCTTAAAACCTGGTACATGGACTCACATATTGAATGAGGAGATCTGGAAAAATATCAAGTCATCGTGCACACTTAAATTCAGGAGGGCAAAGGTTTATCCAAATGTTGTATCTAACTACATAGATATAACAGGGTGCTGCACAGAGTGTGATGCACAACTATCCATAAAAGTTGAAGAAATACCAGAGATTGCTAAGCCAGTAGTGCTTAAGTGTATGATCTGCAATATTGATGACAGTCTCCACACAGGAAAATCAAAACGTAAATTATCAGGAGATTTAAGAAAAAGGTTGTCAAAAGAACTCTGGGAAGGACGAAAACAAGCACATGTATGGCGAGCAGCTGAGGCTTATAAAGTTATGGATGTTGGTGACCCTGAGCCTAGCCATCTACCAAATCTAGCAACGTTAAGAAAAGCCAAGCAAGAGATTGGCGAAAGAGAGTTAATGCACAAGGACCCAATTCTTTCATTACATCTCCTGAAATACAGTGTTCCTCAGACTGGAAGCATACACAACATTGGTCTAGATAAATTTTTTTGCCATTACTGGACCCAGTCTCAGATGCAAGTCTACCAAATAAAGTCAAAGAACTTGGGTTCCTATGTAAGTTTTGATGCAACAGGTTCAGTAGTGAGAAAACTAAAAAGACCTGTTGGCATTTCTGCACACATCTTTTTGTACCAAGGGGTTTTGTGTTCGAGTGGAGATCATATCCCAGTAGTGCAGATGCTTTCTGAGAGCCATACTGTTAATTCTATAGCACAATGGCTGACTGAATGGAAACAAGCAGGTGCTACTGTTCCAAAGGAAGCAGTTTGTGATTTCTCCCTCGCTTTGCTTGGAGCTCTAGTTAAGGCTTTCACTCCTTACCCCGACTTGAAGACATATATAAATCAGTGTTTTGGAGTGTTGACCAGGAATGTTGCATCAAAACTACCACCATGCTTTATTAGAATTGATGTTGCGCACTGTATCAAGCTTATTAGCCGATGGGAATGTCTGAGGCAAGCTGGAAACAGAGTAAGGGAATTCTATCTCAGAGCAATGGCACAACTTCTACAGTCTACATCACTTGATGATGCGAGAGAACTCATTCATTCAATTTCAGTTGTTGCTTTTAGTGAATCAGAAGGGAATGATGACAGAGGCACACCAGTTTTATCAGAGACTAGCAAAGTTCAACTGAAGAGACGGATTGCAGAGGGACGTGTTTTACCCACTGTCACTGAAGATGACTATGGAGTAGAGATGAAAGAACAAGAGGATGAGCCAATTCAACCATGCCAAACAGACCTGAAAATATGGGCAACAGAAATTTGTGAAAGGAGTAAGATGCTTGCAGCAAATCATGGTGACCGAGACAATTTACATTTCCTTCCAGAACTTGTTCCAAATCTTTTAAGAATGGCATGTTACCTTCCACTTTGGACAGCCATAATGGTCCAACACTTTAAAAGTGTGAACATGACAGCAAGTTCTGCAAATGTTGAGACTGAATTTAAGAACATAAAAAATGGACTCTTTAAACATGAATGTCTCCCTATTAGAACCGACCGATTTGTAATTCGTCACCTTGAATTTATGGAAGGCAAAATGAGACTTTCCTCAGCTCCCATAAAGAAAACCGAAAGCAGTGAAAACATGAGCCAAGAGAATGGGCAAAAAAACAGCAACTGTGAGGAGGATTCACAAGTTCACATAAAATTGGGTGATGAAAGTAGCTTGCAGGAGCAGCCTGTTGAAAATTGGAAAGGTCTCAGTATTCCTCCAAAAAAGAGATTGTCCTACCTAACCCCATGTTCCGAGTTGCTGCACATGGACACAAAATTTAACCGAAAAAAAAGGTGAGCATTTTGAAAAATGGTAACCATCTAGCTAAAAAACCAATACAAGTAAACAAAAAGCTTATAAGTATCATTAATACCTGTGCATTTGATTCATTTTGCCAGTGTCTTTGTTGTGCATTCTGGGACAGTGGATTATTTTGCAATTATGTCATCAAAGAAAACACCGTTGAAATTTTTGAATTGGTGCAGACAATTGTGACAAAGGGAGTTGGAAAGGAAGTTTATGCAATGAGGGCTAAAATACTGTCTGGAATATTTGAATATGTTCAGCTGAAGTCAGGTGTGAGGCAGGTCAATGCTGAATGTAATGTTGCACACATAATCTCAATGACAATGAGACAGGTACCAAGTGTAATAATTAAAACACAGTGTTCTTCTGTGTACTGCAATAGAAATATAGCTAATTCAAGAGCAATCCCTCTTCTGCCAATCAATATACATATTTTAGAAACTAATGGACTTAGTAAACTTCAGCTAGCATTGGAAGATGGGCTACACCTAAATGTTTCAAAATGTCTAAAGCCATTAAAGTCACCTCAAGAGTGTCCAGATGGCTTGAAAATTCAGGATGCATCTTCATTGAAATTCCTTTGCAGTGGTTCGGTCACGCACAGCTGCCCCACTGGACAAGTACTTTGTATTGAAATAAGTGCAGAAACACAGTATACACTGTCCGAAATACCTGTGAACATACATCTGGACAGTCATTCATTTGTGCTACGAGGGGTTGTTGCCTTCATTCCAGGAACTGGCAATATGTCTCTTGGTCATTATGTTGCCTATTGTAGAAGAAAATTTAATGGCTGGGAGAAATATGATGACCTGTGTGACTTTATTACAACAGCCTCTGCAAAGACCAAGATACAACCCCATGTTGTAATATTTACAAAGGAGGAGTGAATATGTGGAGAATCTGTCTCATCATGAGTCCCGTGGCAAGTCACAGGCTCCAAGATTGTTGTGGAAAGTTTAAAAGTATCCTGGCACCAAACAAAGTGTTAGTAATGCTTTCCTCTAAGGTTGTTTTGGTGCTTAAAGTGTATGTTTAAAATAACCTAAAATATGCCTTACCAATATTTTTTTATTCTGTTAACATTTTGTTAATGTGGATTTCCCATTATGATTAAACCGTTTCATGGTTCTTTAAACAGTTCTGCTGTCTACAAAGTTTCATCTGTTATTGGTAATTCCATTTTTATCTGTGTTTGATTTGCAAAGATTTATTAAGCTCTGAAGGTCCTGTTTAGTTGGACAGCTATATTAAAATAACAATACTTTTGTTTTGAGCCAGACACAAAATCATGGTCTACCACGGTTTTGAGTCCAGCAAGAAAACCACATATGGAGCAAAAATGAGCCAACTAGGGTCACTTGCGGACCCCAGCCAGATCATAGAAATGAATGGAGCGTATGCCCAGTATGCCCAAATGTAATGTTAACCCAGCCATATTCACACTGCAATCCAAAGCCATCACACACAAAGTGGTGATGTCTACGGTCATTGCATATTTATGCAAAGATTTTCATAGAAGATGACAGTCACTTTACATAAACTGGCCAACGTCAAAAGTAATCACAATCTTTTTTTTCCCTGGAATTCTTTTTATAGTGCAACGTAATTTGGCTAAACAATGTGTTAGGCCTGCTGGGTAATATAAAAAAAAGAAACAAAACCCCTCAGCAGGCCCAGATGGAACTATGGGAGCCACTGGGTCCTAAAACCCTCCCTGCAAGGTGACGTCAGCAGGGAGAGGACAGCCAACACTCACGTGACAAAAATAACCAATAAGACTGCAGCTGAAAAGTCAGACACACCTCTGGCTGAGAAACCACAACAGAAAATATATACAATAATTTAATAACGTTGAGACCAGGTGCGGACCACTGGTGCCCCCGCCGATCTAGATTCCCTACTCTGCAACCCTAACTAGACCATCAGACTTCACACCCGCAAGGGCGATCCACCCGACCACCATCTCCCTAGTCTCACTCCTGTCTCCAACCTGACTAGGGTGGGGGCCCTAGGGTTACAGCTGGTAGTGGCAGAATGTAAATAGGGCACCAGCAGTCCACAGATGTTCTTACCTGGTCCGTAGAAGAAACTGCAGAAGCAAACAATATCTCAGAAACCAAAGCGGTGCAAACGTTCATTTTTGCGGCACAAACCAGCACAAACGCAGCACAAACAAATGGTGTATTCATTTTTAAAATTTAAGAACATGGGGTGGAAAGTGGGCGGAGCTTCATAAAAATATAACGCGCAATATCTCTGGAACCAAAGCGGCGCAAACGTTCATTTTTGCGGCACAAACCAGCACAAACGCAGCACAAACAAATGGTGTATTTTTATTCATCATGGGGTGCCAACTTCACTCAGGTGACCAACTGTTGTAATTTTGGGAGAGGAAGATCGTCCTGTTCTTTTCTTAGCTATTAAACAGTCCTGGGTCTTCTTTACCTGATTTTTCATTTCATAATATACCAAATGTTTTCTGTTGTTGAAAGATCTGGACTGCAGACTGGAGAAAGATATGTGTCGATGCACACACGGAGGTGTACGTCACTTTGTGCCTCACCTGATTCATTAAGGCTATGTGCACATGTTGCGGATCCGCAGCATTTTTTCTGCGTGGAATTGCACTAAATCCACAAAGGAATGCTCAAGCAATGTTAATCAATGGGAATCCAGAATTGGTGTGCATATGCTACGGAAAATTCCATCCTGATTTGCAGCGTTTTATTTTCCACAGCATGTCAATTCTTTTTGCGGATCTGCAGCGTTTCTGCACCTATTGACTTACATTGAGTCAGTCAAATCCGCAGCCAAACCGCAGGTGTTAAAAGGTTTGCGGATTTGCTACGGATTTGCAGGCCAAAAACGCTGCAGAAAGGAAGGAGGAAGAGTGTGTGGGCAGAGAATGTGTGCAAGCAGAGAATATGTGCATGTCTGTCTGCGGGTGTCTGTGTGTGTAGCCAGGCATTGTCTGATAGGACTACTCCCATCCGGCTGTGTCTGCTGTCACATACAACAGTGACAGCATGAGCCGATGATGGGACAGTAGTCAGCTGTGTTCAATTGTAAAATTTTTTTTGCATAATTGCATACACTGCAGGAGGGATTACCTCCAGTCAGTGTATCACCAGAGGCTGGGTAGAGCAGTCACATCTCCCCATGTGACTGTTCTACACATGAGATCGTCGTGAGACAATCTGTAAATGGACTACATCAAACAGGAAGTATTATATGTTAGTTTATTATTTTATTTTTGTTGCAGGAGATCAAGGGAGTCGGGGATTAGGCGATGCAGTAAGTGTGGTAAATTAAGATTCAATAAAAGAGTCTGTGTGATTATTTCAAATAAAGGACTTTATTCTGGCTGTGTGTTTATTTACCATATAACTATAGGATTAGTACTGGGTTGGTGTCTTATTGACGCTTCTCCATTACTGATCCGTGGTCTTGATGTCACCGGACAGTACAATGGTGACATCAACCCCACCAATGTTACCCCACTTGCCACTGCTACAGGGCAAGTGGGAAGAGCGAGGCTAAGTGCCAGAATTGGCACATCTATAAGATGTGCCATTTCTGGGTCAGCTGAGAGCTGATGTTTTTAGCCTGGGGGTTGCCAATATCCATGGCTCCTTCCCAGGCTATTAATATCAGTACGCAGCTGTCTGCCTAGTCTTTGCTGGTTCGATTTTATAGGAGGACCCCATGTCAATTTTTTTAGCCAGTAAAGGCTAAGCAAACATCTGTGAACTGATATTAATAGCCTGGGAACCTTTATGGCTATTGGCTCCTTCGCAGAATATTAACATCAGCCCTCAGCCGTCGGCTTTCGATCTGCCGGTTAAGAAAATTACGTGGGAGCTCACACAATTTTTTAAATTTTTTTTTAAGTAAACAGATATTGCGTTTCACACAGATTTTGCGCTCACACGTGTGTGTCTTTTATTTAACACTTTATGTACCATTTTATTAATGAGGGTATCTGGCTGACACCTGTTCATTACTAAACCCTGGGCTTGGTAAATATATATATATATATATATATATATAAGATTCACTTATATTTGTTTTGTGTGTGTAAACATTATATTTAAACATGGTATGTAATGAGATTATAGTCTTCAATGGAGAATGAAAAAGAAGAGGTTGAACAAGGAAATGACATCACAATTCTTTTTTTTTTTTAAATAATATATCTTTATTTAGCTTACAAAAGCGCATACAAATCTGCATGAAAAATACACATGAAAATACGCATCAAAAACGCATCAAAACTGCACAGAATTTCTACTGCGTTTTCTGCCAAGGGAGGCAGAATTTTACAAGAGCAAATCCACAACGTGCGCACATACCCTAAGAGTTGTACACCTCTTAATGAATCAGGTACCTCGTACTACACCCAAACTCCGCTTTAAGACCAGCATAGAAAACGCCGATCTTGATGAATTGGTGACTGCGAGTTCTCAGTGGTTGATACTTTTCAATTGCTGACTGATAAGGTGAAAAAAATTCCAAGAATTCTTTGCTCTCTTCTTTAAGCAAGGTTTTACACAGTACCTAAGGAGACAAATATATATCCACACATAAAGCCAGAGAAAGTAATTACAAACTTACTAAAAATGTTTAATACATTTTTACTGTGATCTTAGGTTTCAGCAGAATAATATCTGTATTGTAGTGCAGTTTTAATTTTGTGGCAAGGGTGTGTGGTCTTGAGAAAGGTGAATGGTATTTGTGTTATATCCACAACCACATAAGGGCCTTTTTTAGTTTATATTGTGAACTGCTCAGATCTGCCAAGCTTTTTATTATATGACCTTTATGACCTTGTATGTTTTTTCAATTCATCTTGACTCAGAGAAAAGTCCTTTTATGGCCTCACAGGCCAGTGACTATCACCTTTCTCGTCTACCACCTCACAAAACAAATGTTACATCCTTCTAGTTGTTATATCAGTGCCTTGTCATGTCTTCATCTTAGAGAGTGCATTTAAGTGGTTTCCATACCAATTCTAGTGTAATCAGAAGCAGAAAGGGTGCATCAAGGGAATTAATTGCCATTTCTAGGGAAGATTACTACACTGCGGAGGGAGAAATACAGCCAATAAATGTTTTAGCCCTTTTTCTCAAAAAACTGCGCTTAAATAAAACAGCAGATATCTAAAAACTGATAATGAATATACCACAAATAGGAATGATTCACATGGCACCAAAACCTTGGGAATGATAAATATATTTTATTCAACCATATGGTAGATGAGCTTACTGTATTAGCCTAGACCTAGTGGACTCTTAACAGCAGTATCATGTGTAAAACTAAATATCATTTTAAATTCTTTTTTTCCATTTTTTTTTCATTACAGTCAAAAGGTACAAAAAGTCTAAAAAAAAAAAACACAACACTTTGAGAATGTTCTAATTAAAAATAAAACCCCCTTTGGGCAGATTTCATAATACTAGTTCACCAAATGTAGTGTATATTGGTTTCTCCCCAGTGTAGTATATTGTCAATTTGGTCATAAATCTCTTTTCATGTTAAATTGGTTGTCTAAGACTTGCAAGAGGTATAAAATAAAAAAAATCTGTAATTTTCAGTGCTGCAGCAATGGCGCCGTGTCCATCATTCTTGCCCATCACAAACCCTAGCATTATGTGCAATAGATGCAAGCATTGCCACTGAGGTAAGGGGTTGACTTCAGTGGTCACATGAGCAATAAACACCATGTCTAAGATCACTACAGGACCTGCAGGGACTACTGTAGGATGTAATATGTGTAGTATTATATATCCACACACACACAAACACACACACATATATACACTATATTTACTTATACAGTGGATGAAATAAGTATTGAACACCACCAATTTTCTAAGTACATATTTTTCTAAAGGTGCTATTGAAATTAAGCTCTCACCAGATGTCGGTAACAACACATCCAATCCACACAGGCAAAGAAATAAAACCATAGATGTCCATAATTATTTATGTGTAATAATGAGAAATGACACAGGGAAAAAGCATTGTACACATCAAGAAATAGACGTGCAAAAACCGTGGAAAGTCATGACACCTGCTGCAATCTATCAGTAGCTAGAAAAAAATCCTGCCATTTAGTGAAAAATAATATTAGCTGTTTCAACTGATGGCATACAAAAAGGTGTCTCATTACTAAGGTGCCACATAATATTTCAGACTGAGGACTGAAAAAAGTTATCAGACGAGATGTCCAAGAGGCAAGGACCACTGTTTTTGAGCATACGGCACTGGCAATCAATCAATGATCAATGAACAAAATCGTGCTACCATCTCCCAGGATGATGAAGATCAAAAGAGGTTGGAAATTTCAGCAAGACAATGATCCCAATCACTTGAACCGATTACAACAGAAAAATTCTGGAAGGAACTAAAGCTCAGAGTGGATAGAAGGAGCCCAAGGAACCTTCAGGATTTGTGGAGTGTTTGTGTGGAAGTATGGGCCAAAATCACACCTTAGCATGCAACTAGTTCCTCCATACATGAGATGTCTTGAAGCTGTCATCACTAACATAGACTTTTGTATGAAGTATTAAATACATTTCGGTAAGTGTGTTTAATACTTTTTCTCAATGTCAATTCTCTTTATTATATTTGGACATCTATGGATGGATATCTTTGCATTGGATAGTTTGTTAGGCTGGTTTCACATTCGCGTTAAAACAACGCTGCGCACTGCGTCGTTAAGCCCCGCCCCGATCCGGCTCCCTGCCCGCCCCATCCGGGATCACCGCCTACTTTCGCATTTGCACGCATGCGATCGGCGCACCCTATCTTTAGCATAGGGTGCGCAGATCATGCGCTGCCAGTGTGAAAGTAGCGTGCTGCGCACTTTTGACGGTGCGCCGTGCGCGCTGAAATGCAGCATGTTGCATTTCGGCGCGCACGGCGCACCGTCAGAAGTGCGCAGCACGCTACTTTCACACTGGCAGCGCATGATCTGCGCACCCTATGCTAAAGATAGGGTGCGCCGATCGCATGCGTGCAAATGCGAAAGTAGGCGGTGATCCCGGATGGGGCGGGCAGGGAGCCGGATCGGGGTGGGGCTTAACGACGCAGTGCGTAGCGTTGTTTTAACGCGAATGTGAAACCAGCCTTACTGACACTGGGTGAGAATTTCATGTTAATAGCACATTTAGAAATATATTTACTTAGACAATTTGTGATATGTTCAGTACTTATGCCATCCACAGTGTATATATATACAGTCATATGTTAAAGTTTGGGCACCCCTATTAATGTTAACCTTTTTTCTTTATAACAATTTTGGTTTTTGCAACAGCTATTTCAGTTTCATATATCTAATAACTGATGGACTCAGTTATATTTCTGGATTCAAATGAGGTTTATTGTACTAACAGAAAATGTGCAATCTGCATTTAAACAAAATTTGACCGGTGCAAAAGTATGGGCAGCCTTATCATTTTCTTGATTTGAACACTCCTAACTACTTTTTACTGACTTCCTGAAGCACTAAATTGGTTTTGTAACCTCATTGAGCTTTGAACTTCATAGCCAGGTGTATCAAATCATGAGAAAAGGTATTTAAGGTGGCCACTTGCAAGTAGTTCTCCTATTTGATTCTCCTATGAAGAGTGGCATCATGGGCTCCTGAAAACAACTCTCAAATGATCTGAAAACAAAGATTATTCAACATAGCTTTTCAGGGGAAGGATACAAAAAGTTGTCTCAGAGATTTAACCTGTCAGTTTCCACTGTGAGGAACACAGGTACAGTTCTTGTTAAGCCCAGAAGTGGCAGGCCAAGAAAAATATCAGGCAGAGAAGAAGAATGGTGAGAACAGTCAAGGACAATCCACAGACCACCTCCAAAGACCTGCAGCATCATCTTGCTGCAGATGGTGTCACTGTGCATCGGTCAACAATACAGCGCACTTTGCACAAGGAGAAGCTGTATGGGAGAGTGATGCGAAGAAGCCGTTTCTGCAAGCACGCCACAAACAGAGTCGCCTGAGGTATGCAAAAGCACATTTGGACAAGCCAGTTACATTTTGGAAGAAGGTCCTGTGGACTGATGAAACAAAGATTGAGTTGTTTGGTCATACAAAAAGGCGTTATGCATGGAGGCTAAAAAACACAGCATTCCAAGAAAAACACTTGCTACCCACAGTAAAATTTGGTGGAGGTTCCATCATGCTTTGGGGCTGTGTGGCCAATGCCGGCACCGGGAATCTTGTTAAAGTTGAGGGTCGCATGGATTCAACTCAGTATCAGCAGATTCTTGACAATAATGTGCAAGAATCAGTGACGAAGTTGAAGTTACGCAGGGGATGGATATTTCAGCAAGACAATGATCCAAAACACCGCTCCAAATCTACTCAGGCATTCATGCAGAGGAACAATTACAATGTTCTGGAATGGCCATCCCAGTCCCCAGACCTGAATATCATTGAACATCTGTGGGATGATTTGAAGCGGGCTGTCCATGCTCGGCGACCATCAAACTTAACTGAACTGGAATTGTTTTGTAAACAGGAATGGTCACAAATGCCTTCATCCAGGATCCAGGAACTCATTAATAGCTACAGGAAGCGACTATAGGCTGTTATTTTTGCAAAAGGAGGATCTACAAAATATTAATGTCACTTTTATGTTGAGGTGCCCATACTTTTGCACCGGTCAAATTTTGTTAAAATGCAGATTGCACATTTTCTGTTAGTACAATAAACCTCATTTGAATTCAGAAATATAACTGAGTCCATCAGTTATTAGATATATGAAACTGAAATAGCTGTTGCAAAAAACAAAAATGTTATAAAGAAAAAAGGTTAACATTAATAGGGGTGCCCAAAATTTAACATATGACTGTATATGTACACACAAAATACAGAAGAATAGAGCAGCGCTCTACAAGATATATGTGAACATTGAATATATGAAATCTAGACTGCATTGCTGCTATATAGATTGAACTTATAAAAATGAAAGTATTTGGAATTCATATGGGTCAATTCATGGAAGACCGCCAGCTGTGAAAAGACATACCTTACTTTGATGGCATCCTAAACTTAATATAGAAATTTCTCATGGTGAACTGCTGTGAACTCACTGACTTTTTCTCACAGTGCTGAGGTCACCGCAGTTCAGGGGCCTGGCTGGAAAGGCAGTCTCTGTGACCTGTGGTAACTGCTGGTCACTGATGCTGCACTTGCAGCAGCTCATTCCTCAGTGGTTCTTAGACTGGACGGTCACATCTTGGCACCATCCAGGTTGACAACTGTTTATCCCCAGACATAGATTAAGGCATGGTACAGAACAACTGACAGGTTGTTTTTTTACTTTTGTTTTATTACAGGAAATGAGGGCTTCAATGGAATGGGTATTAGGTGAGTGTGTTTGTTATTTTTAAATAAGAATGGAAAAGTGTGCTTTGTTTTATATCTAACTAGCTGAAGAGCCCGGCGCTGCCCGGGCATAGTAACTAACTACGGTTAGTTATAGCAAATTATAATAGTAACATAGTAACATAGTAACATAGTTATTAAGGTTGAAGGGAGACTTTAAGTCCATCTAGTTCAACCCATATCCTATCCTAACTTGCCCTAACATGTTGATCCAGAGGAAGGCAAAAAAACCCCATGTGGAAACAGTAAGCTTCACATTGGGGAAAAAAATTCCTTCCCGACTCCACATACGGCAATCAGACTAGCTCCCTGGATCAACGCAATATTAAGGAGACTAGTGTATATACTCTGTAATATTATACTTTTCAAGAAAGGCATCCAGTCCCTTCTTAAATTTTAGTAGTGAATCACTCATTACAACATCATATGGCAGAGAGTTCCATAGTCTCACTGCTCTTACAGTAAAGAATCTGCGTCTGTGAGTATGCTTAAACCTTCTTTCCTCCAGACGTAGAGGATGCCCCCTTGTCCCCGTCACAGGTCTAAGAGTAAAAAGATCATTAGAAAGGTCTTTGTATTGTCCCCACATATATTTATACATTGTAATAAGATCACCCCTAAGCCTTCGATTCTCCAAACTAAATAACCCCAAGTGTAATAACCTGTCTTGATATTGCAGACCCCCTAGTTCCCTAATAACCTTGGTTGCTCTTCTCTGCACCCGCTCCAGTTCAGCTATGTCTTTCTTATACACCGGAGACCAGAACTGTACACAGTATTCTAAGTGTGGTCGCACTAGTGACTTATATAGAGGTAAAATTATGTTCTCCTCATGAGCATCTATGCCTCTTTTAATGCATCCCATTATTTTATTTGCCTTTGCAGCAGCTGCTTGACTCTGGCCACTAAATGTGAGTTTGTCGTCCACCCATACACCCAGGTCTTTTTCAGTGACTGTTTTGCCCAGTGTTTTACAATTAAGCACATAATTATACAACTTGTTCGTTCTACCCAAGTGCATGACCTTACATTTATCCCCATTAAAGCTCATTTGCCATTTATCAGCCCAAGCTTCTAGTTTACATAAATCCTCCTGTAATATAAAATTGTCCTCCTCTGTGTTAATTACCCTGCAGAGTTTAGTGTCATCTGCAAATATTGAAATTCTACTCTCTATGCCCCCTACAAGGTCATTAATAAATATGTTAAAAAGAAGCGGGCCCAAAACTGACCCCTGTGGTACCCCACTGCTAACCGTGACCCAGTCCGAGTGTGCTCCATTAATAACCACCCTTTGTTTCCTATCCCTGAGCCAGCTCTTAACCCACCTACACATATTTTCCCCTATCCCCATTGTTCTCATTTTATGTATCAACCTTTTGTGTGGCACCTTATCAAAAGCTTTTGAAAAGTCCATGTACACCACGTCCACTGCATTCCCTTGGTCCAGTCCGGAACTTACCTCTTCATAAAAGCTTATCAGATTAGTCTGACAGGAACAGTCTCTTGTAAACCCATGTTGATATTGGGTCATAAGGTTATTCTCCTCCAGATACTCCAGTATAGTATCTCTTAGAAAACCCTCCAGGATTTTACCCACAGTTGAGGTTAAACTTACTGGCCTATAATTTCCAAGTTCAGTTTTTGTCCCCTTTTTGAATATTGGCACCACATTTGCTATACGCCAGTCCTGTGGTACAGACCCTGTTATTATGGAATCTTTAAAGATTAAAAATAGTGGTCTATCTATGACTGTGATATGATTATATCTATATATGGCTGAGTGTAGAGCCCCACCCACTCCGCATAGCCACATTCACTATAATATCCCACATCATCCTGTCAGCCAGAGCTACCGGACTACTACCCCTAATATCCCACATCATCCCATCAAAGCCAGTAAAAGTAGAATAGTGAAATTGCACAGAAACATGGTTCACTAAGTTTCCAGGTTTTCTACTGATCAGGCTGATATTCTCACTTATCTGCCACCATAAATATCACAGTCATGCTCTTCACCAATGGACAGGCACAAACCTTATACATTAGTACAGTAGAGAAACCTTCACACACATTTTTATGCACCGTCAACTTGTAATTTGTCCGGCTGAGTTGCTCATGGATGTACAGCATCTGTATGCAGTATAGTATCATAATTAATGGGTTGTTATGAGAAAAGCATTACGTGTTATATGGGTATATTCAGGTGAATTATGGGGAAAGTAGCACTTTAAAAAAACTCACAGGATCAGAGCACAGAAACACATCAATAATACATAAAAGAGTCTGTGAGAAAATATTAAATCCACATGACATTTAATATGTGCACTTTCCTACATTCATGTGTGTCACTTAATGATACTACACGGGAAGGGGGAATTAATTTCTGTCATGTACTCACTGCTCTTTTCTGGGGGACAGACGATGGCTGGAGCTTATGTTCCTGGGGATGCAAGATTTCTCCCACCATGTCAGTGTCTGCTGAGGTGTTGTCAAGTGGGAAAACTTGCGCATAGCAACCAATCACAGCTCAGCTACTTTTAACCAGCTCTGGTGAAATGAGAGATGTTTAGTGATTGGTTGCAAGGAAAACTGTTGGTCATAGCAACCAATCACAGCTTAGCTTCTTTTGAACAGCTCTGGTGAAATGAAAGATGCTTCATGATCGGTTGGTGATACACACACACACATTGATTTTTAGATATAGAGATAAAGAACTTTATTCTTGCTGTGTCTTTATTTAACATACAACTATAGGATTGGTAATGGAGGAGCATCTTATAGACGCCTCACCATTACTAAGCCGTGGACTTGATGTCATCAGGCAATACAAAGGTGACATCAACTCCACAAATTTGAACCCCACTTTCCACCAGCACAGGGCAAATGGGAATAGCCGAGTAAAGCACCTTTTCTGGGGTGGCTGTGGGCTGCTATTTTTAGGCTGGGGGGCCAATATCCATGGCCCCTTACCAAGCTGAGAATACCAGCCCCCAGCTGCCTGCTTTAGATTGGATGGTTTTAAAAAATGGGGGGACCCCATGCCTTTTTTTTAAATAATTTATTTAAATAATTAAAAAATACGGCATGGGGACCCCTCTATTTTTGATAACCAACTGACAGCTGAGGGTTGCAGCCCACATCTGTCAGTTTTTCCTGGCTGGTTATCAAAAATACAGGGGAACCCCATGTCATTTTTAAAAAAAAATCAAGTATTTAATACTCTCATCAGCTGCCGCCTTCTCTCGCTGTCATCAGTTGACTAAACTCTCAACATTCACCCCTGGTCACGTTAATCGCAGCACGAGTAGGGGACGTTGGGGAACAGCGCGAACAGTACCACTGATTCCAGGTGCCAGTACATGTGGTACTGATGCGGCACACGGGTGGCACATGATTGCCACATGTATGCCACAAGTATTAAACATACAAACACATGGGCACATATATCTCCAGTACTGGTTTTTCCAGTACTGGAAATATCAGGATGTGTGAAAGAGCCCTTAGGCTATGTGCGCACGTTGCCTATTTGCTTGCAGAAATTTCTGCAATGTTTCTGTATCTCTTGTTAGAAAAACGCAACGGAAAATATGCTTTTTTGCATACTTTTTTGTAAATCCATAAAGCTAAATAAATACATATTATTAAAAAAAGAATTGTGATGTAAATACCTTGATCAACTTGTTCAACCTCTTCTTTTTTATTCTCCATTGAAGACCATAATGTCATTACATACCATGTTCAAATTTATGTTTACACACACAAAACAAATATCAGTGAATATATGTATTTATATACACTGCTCAAAAAAATAAAGGGAAAACTCAAATAACACATCCTTGATCTGAAAGAATGAAATATTCTCATTGAATACTTTGTTCTGTACAAAGTTGAATGTGCTGACAACAAAATCACACAAAAATCATCAATGGAAATCAAATTTATTAACCAATGAAGGCCTGGATTTTGAGTCACTCACAAAATTAAAGTTGAATGTAATGTCCTTAAAACAAGTCAAAATGATGCTCAGTATTGTGTGTGCCCTCCACGTGCCTGTATGACCTCCCTACTGTACAACGTCTGGGCATGCTCCTGATGAGGTGGCAGATGGGCTCCTGAGAGATCTCCTCCCAGATCTGGACTAAAGCATCCACCAATTCCTGGACAGTCTGTGGTGCAACGTGACATTGGTGGATGGAGCGAGACATGATGTCCAAGATGTGCTCAAATTGGATTCAGGTCTGGAGAACTGGCAGGCCAGTCCATAGTGCAGCTCATCCAGGATGGCACATCAATGTGAGCTGTGGCATCTTGCAGGAACACATGAGGTCTGGCATTGTCCTGCATTAGGAGGAACCCAGGGCCAACCACACCAGCATATGGTCTCACAAGGGGTCTGAGGATCTCATCTCGGTACCTAATGGCAGTCAGGCTACCTCTGGCGAGCACATGTAGGCCTGTGCGGCCCTCCAAAGAAATGCCACCCCACACCATTACTGACTCACTGCCAAACCAGTCATGCTGAAGGATGTTGCAGGCAGCAGATCGCTCTCCATGGCGTCTCCAGATTCTGTCATGTCTGTCACACAGGCACAGGGCGCCAGTGGCGAATTTACCAATCCTGTTGTTCTGTCACAAATGTCAAGCATCCTGCATGG
Organism: Dendrobates tinctorius; assembly: GCF_039654945.1. Taxonomy (NCBI): domain Eukaryota; kingdom Metazoa; phylum Chordata; class Amphibia; order Anura; family Dendrobatidae; genus Dendrobates; species Dendrobates tinctorius. The sequence goes on along the minus strand of NW_027361698.1, from coordinate 11,532,060 downwards.
TGTTGGGCTGTGAGCACAACCCCCATCTGTGGAGGTCTGGCCCTCAGACCATCCTCATGGAGTCAGTTTCTAACCGTTTGTGCAGACACATGCACATTTGTGGCCTGCTGGAGGTCATTTTGCAGGGCTCTGGCAGTGCTCCTCCTGTTTTTCCTTGCACAAGGCAGAGGCAGCGGTCCTGCTGCTGGGTTTTGCCCTCCTACGGCCCCATCCACGTCTCCTGATGTACTGGCCTGTCTCCTGGTAGCGCCTCCAGCCTCTGGACACTACGCTGACAGACACAGCAAACCTTCTTGCCACAGCTCGCATTGATGTGCCATCCTGGATGAGCTGCACTATCTGAGCCATTTGTGTGGGTTGTAGAGTCCATTTCATGCTACCACAAGTGTGAAAGCACAACCAATATTCAAAAGTGACCACAACATCAGCCAAAAAGCATTGGTACTAAGATGTGGTCTGTGGTCCCCACCTGCAGAACCACTCTTTTATTGAAGGTGTCTTGATAATTGCCAATAATTTCCATCTGTTGTCTATTCCATTTGCACAACAGCATGTGAAGTTGATTATAATTCAGTGTTGCTTCCTAAATGGACAGTTGATTTTACAGAAGTTTGATTTACTTGGAGTTATATTCTGTTGTTTAAGTGTTCCCCTTATTTTCCCCTTATTTTTTTGAGCAGTATGTGTGTATATATATATATAATAATAATAATAATAATAAATTTTATTTTTATAGCGCCGACATATTCCGCAGCACTTTACATTTCAGAGGGGATTTGTACAGACAATAGACATTACAGCATAACAATAATCACATACAGTAGATTATAACAAACAACAAGAGGAGTGAGGGCCCTGCTCGCAAGCTTACAGTCTATGAGGAAAGAGGTAGACACGAAAGGTGGGTGGTAACAGTTGCTCTGATTGTATGGACCAGCCATAATGTTAAGTGTGTAACAGTACAGACACAGAGGGCTAATGGATGCATAAAGCATGTGGGACATGATGCTGGGAACCTGGTTATGGTAAAACTTTTGGCTCTGCCACACAGGGATAGGTTAGGTTAATGTGTTGAGGCGATAGGCCAGTCTGAATAAATGCGTTTTCAGCACACGCTTAAAATTGTGGGGATTGGGGACTAATTGTATTGACCTGGGAAGTGCATTCCAAAGAATTGGCGTGGCACGTGTAAAGTCTTGGAGACGGGAGTGGGAGATTCTGACTATTGAGGATACTAACCTCAGGTCATCAGCAGAACAGAGGGCGCGGGTAGGGTGGTATACTGAAACAAGGGAGGAGATGTAGGGTGGTGCTGAGCCATGGAGGGCTTTGTGGGTGAGGGTAATAAGTTTATACTGAATTCTGGAGTGGATGGGTAGCCAGTGTAATGACTGGCACAAGGTAGAGGCATCGGTGTAACGATTGGTGAGGAATATGATCCTGGCTGCAGCATTCAAGACAGATTGGAGAGGGGAGAGTTTGGTAAGAGGGAGACCGATTAGAAGAGAGTTACAATAGTCGAGACGAGAATGAATAAGAGAAACAGTAAGTGTTTTTGCAGAGTCAAAAGTAAGAAAAGGTCGAATTCTAGAAATGTTTTTGAGGTGCAGTATATATATATATACAGTCATGGCCAAAAGTTTTGAGAATTACACAAATATTATATTTTCACATGATCGGCTGGCCTCTGGTTTTTATGTGTGTTTGTCAGATGTTTTTATCACATACAGAAATATAATTGCAATCATATTATGAGTAACAAAAGGTTATATTGACAGTTAGAATGAGTTAATGCAGCAAGTCAATATTTGCAGTGTTGACCCTTCTTCTTCAGGACCTCAGCAATTCTCCCTGGCATGCTCTCAATCAACTTCTGGATCAAATCCTGACTGATAGCAGTCCATTCTTGCAAAATCAATGCTTTTATTTTGTCTGAATTTGAAGGTTTTTGTTTGTCCACCCGTCTCTTGATGATTGACCACAAGTTCTCAATGGGATTAAGATCTGGGGAGTGTCCAGGCCATGGTCCCAAAATCTCTATGTTTTGTTCCCTGAGCCATTTAGTTATCACCTTTGCTTTATGGCAAGGTGCTCCATCATGTTGAAAAAGGCATTGTTGATCGCCAAACTGCTCTTGGACGGTTGGGAGAAGTTGCTCTCAGAGGACATTCTGGTATCATTCTTTATTCATGGCTGTGTTTTTTAGGCAAGACTGAGAGAGAGCCCATTCCCTTGGCTGAGAAGCAACCCCACACATGAATGGTTTCAGGATGCTTGACAGTTGGCATGAGACAAGACTGGTGGTAGCGCTCACCTCGTCTTCTCCGAATAAGCCGTTTTCCAGATGTCCCAAACAATCGAAAAGGGGATTCATCAGAGAAAATGACTTTACCCCAGTCCTCAGCAGTCCACTCCCTGTACCTCTTGCAGAATATCAGTCTGTCCATGATGTTTTTCCTGGAGAGAAGTGGCTTCTTTGCTGCCCTCCTTGAGACCAGGCCTTGCTCCAAGAGTCTCCGCCTCACAGTGCGTGCAGATGCACTCACACCTGCCTGCTGCCATTCCTGAGCAAGCTCTGCACTGCTGGTAGCCCGATCCGCAGCTGAAACACTTTTAAGAGACGGTCCTGGCGCTTGCTGGTCTTTCTTGGGTGCCCTGGAGCCTTTTTGGCAACAAGGGAACCTCTCTCCTTGAAGTTCTTGATGATGCGATAGATTGTTGACTGAGGTGCAATCTTTCTAGCTGCGATACTCTTCCCTGTTAGGCCATTTTTGTGCAGTGCAATGATGGCTGCACGAGTTTCTTTAGAGATAACCATGGTTAACAGAAGAGAAACAATGATGCCAAGCACCAGCCTCCTTTTAAAGTGTCCAGTGGTGTCATTCTTACTTAATCATGACTAGTGTTGAGCATTCCGATACCGCAAGTATCGGATATCGGCCGATACTTGCTGTATCGGAATTCCGATACCGACTTCCGATATTTTTTCAATATCGGAATTCGGCATCGGAATCGGAAGTTCAAAGTTGATTGACAGCCTGACGTCATCATGATGCGCGGTGTGTGCGCATCATGATGCGCCGTCATTTCGGGCCTTCCGGGGGTCTCTGCCGGCCTGCCGGGGGCTGTGTGGACTGTCCGGGGTCTGTACCGGCCTGCCGGGGGGCTGTGCCGGCCTACCGGTGGTCTGTGCACCCTGTGGGGGTCTGTACCGGCCTGCCGGGGGGCTGTGCACCCTGTGGGGGTCTGTACCGGCCTGCCGGGGGGCTGTGCCGGCCTGCCGGGGGGCTGTGCTGATGTCCGGGGGTCTGTGCAAGCATCGTCCGATGGGACTACAAGTCCCATCTGGCGATGCCTGCTACCATGACAGTGATTGACACATTAGCCAATGATGGGACAGTAGTAGTCCCATCATCCGGCTAATGTGTTAAATGTTAAAAAAAAAAAAAAAAAATACTACATACATACTACATACATACTACATGCATGCTACATACAGTGGGGAAAAAAAGTATTTAGTCAGTCAGCAATAGTGCAAGTTCCACCACTTAAAAAGATGAGAGGCGTCTGTAATTTACATCATAGGTAGACCTCAACTATGGGAGACAAACTGAGAAAAAAAAATCCAGAAAATCACATTGTCTGTTTTTTTTTTCATTTTATTTGCATATTATGGTGGAAAATAAGTATTTGGTCAGAAATAGAGTTGAGCGATACCGTCCGATACTTCAAAGTATCGTATCGGATGGTATCGGCCGATCTTTAAAAAAAGTATCGGTATCGCCGATTCCGATACCGGAAGTCCCATTCAAGTCTATGGGACTTCCGGTATCGGAATAAGAAAAACCCTTTCCTGCCCTTGTACAGCCTCTCTGGGGTCTGTACGGGCCTTTCGGGGGGCTGTGCCGGCCTGCCAGGGGGTCTGTGCAGGCTCCGGTGGTCTGTGCCGGCCTGCCGGTGGTCTGTGCAGGCTCCGGGGGGCTGTGCCGGCCTGCCGGGGGGCTGTGCAGGCTCCGGGGGGCTGTGCCGGCCTGCCGGGGGGCTGTGCCGGCCTGCCGGTGGTCTGTGCAGGCTCCGGGGGTCTGTGCAGGCATCGTCCGATGGGACTACAAGTCCCATCGGGCGATGCCTGCTACCATGACAGTGATTGACACATTAGCCAATGATGGGACAGTAGTAGTTCCATCATCCGGCTAATGTGTTAAATGTAAAAAAAAAAAAAAAAAAAAAATTACATGCTACATACATACAACATGCATACTACATACATGCTACATTCATACTACATACTACATACATGCTAAATTCATACTACATAAATACTACATGCAACATACATACTACATATATACTACATGCATGCTACATACATACTGCATGCTACATACATACTACATATATACTACATGCATGCTACATACATACTGCATGCTACATACATACCACATATATACTACATACATACTACATGCATGCTACATGCTACATACATAACACATATATACTACATGCATGCTACATACTACATGCTACATACATACTACATATATACTACATTCATACTACATACTACATATATACTACATACATACTACATACATACTACATACATACTACATGCATGCTACATACATACTACATGCATGCTACATACATACCACATACATACTACATGCTACATACATACCACATATATACTACATACATACAATACATTCATACAATACATACATAGACATACAGTACATATAACATAGAGTAACATACTTACCAATACTTGTCACATTGTTCCCCGAAGCCATTGTCTATTCCGGGATAAATATTAACATAACAAACCACAAAAATACTCACCCACGATCCGAAGCAGTCCACGAGTGTGTCCCACGACGATCTTGGGTAGAGAACTGCAGCATCAGATGATGCTGCCGTTCTCTACGGGCTGCAGGAATCCAATGACGGAAGGTAGGTATCCTTCCGCACTGTATTCCTCCGCCACTTAAAAAAAAAAAAGTCCCTAGTCTCACTTTATGCCATTGCTGTGTGGGAAATTCCCACACAGCAATGGCATAAAGTGAGACTAGGGACTTTTTTTTTTTAAGTGGCGGAGGAATACAGTGCGGAAGGATACCTACCTTCCGTCATTGGATTCCTACAGCCCGTAGAGAACGGCAGCATCATCTGATGCTGCAGTTCTCTACCCAAGATCGTCGTGGGACACACTCGTGGACTGCTTCGGATCGTGGGTGAGTATTTTTGTGGTTTGTTATGTTAATATTTATCCCGGAATAGACAATGGCTTCGGGGAACAATGTGACAAGTATTGGTAAGTATGTTACTCTATGTTATATGTACTGTATGTCTATGTATGTATTGTATGAATGTATTGTATGTATGTAGTATATATGTGGTATGTATGTAGCATGTAGTATGTATGTGGTATGTATGTAGCATGCATGTAGTATGTATGTAGCATGCATGTAGCATGCATGTAGCATGCATGTAGCATGCATGTAGTATGTATGTAGTATGTATGTAGCATGTATGTAGCATGCAGTATGTATGTAGTATATATGTAGTATGTATGTAGTATATATGTAGTATGTAGTATGTATGTAGCATGCATGTAGTATATATGTAGTATGTATGTAGCATGCATGTAGTATGTATGTAGCATGTAGTATATATGTAGCATGCAGCATGTATGTAGTATGTATGTAGTATATATGTAGTATGCATGTAGTATGTATGTAGTATGTATGTAGCATGCAGTATGTATGTAGCATGTATGTAGTATGTATGTAGTATATATGTAGTATGTATGTAGCATGCATGTAGTATGTATGTAGTATGTATGTAGCATGCAGTATGTAGCATGTATGTAGTATGTATGTAGTATGTATGTATGTAGTATGTATGTAGCATGCAGTATGTATGTAGCATGTATGTAGTATGTATGTAGTATATATGTAGTATGTATGTAGTATGTATGTAGTATGTAGCATGCAGTATGTATGTAGCATGTATGTAGTATGTATGTAGTATATATGTAGCATGCATGTAGTATGTATGTAGCATGCATGTAGTATTTTTTTTTTTTTTTTTTTTTTTTAACATTTAACACATTAGCCGGATGATGGGACTACTACTGTCCCATCATTGGCTAATGTGTCAATCACTGTCATGGTAGCAGGCATCGCCCGATGGGACTTGTAGTCCCATCGGACGATGCTTGCACAGACCCCCGGACATCAGCACAGCCCCCCGGCAGGCCGGCACAGCCCCCCGGCAGGCCGGTACAGACCCCCACAGGGTGCACAGACCACCGGCAGGCCGGCACAGCCCCCCGGCAGGCCGGTACAGACCCCGGGCAGTCCACACAGCCCCCCGGCAGGCCGGCACAGCCCCCCGGCAGGCCGGCAGAGACCCCCGGAAGGCCCGAAATGACGGCGCATCATGATGCGCACACACCGCGCATCATGATGACGTCAGGCCGTCAATCAACTGAACTTCCGATTCCGATGCCGAATTCCGATATTGAAAAAATATCGGAAGTCGGTATCGGAATTCCGATACAGCAAGTATCGGCCGATACCCGATACTTGCGGTATCGGAATGCTCAACACTAGTCAGAAACAAAATTTCATCTCAATACTTTGTGATATATCCTTTGTTGGCAATGACAGAGGTCAAACGTTTTCTGTAAGTCTTCACAAGGTTGCCACACACTGTTGTTGGTATGTTGGCCCATTCCTCCATGCAGATCTCCTCTAGAGCAGTGATGTTTTTGGCTTTTCGCTTGGCAACACGGACTTTCAACTCCCTCCAAAGGTTTTCTATAGGGTTGAGATCTGGAGACTGGCTAGGCCACTCCAGGACCTTGAAATGCTTCTTACGAAGCCACTCCTTCGTTGCCCTGGCGGTGTGCTTTGGATCATTGTCATGTTGAAAGACCCAGCCACGTTTCATCTTCAATGCCCTTGCTGATGGAAGGAGGTTTGCACTCAAAATCTCACGATACATGGCCCCATTCATTCTTTCATGTACCCGGATCAGTCGTCCTGGCCCCTTTGCAGAGAAACAGCCCCAAAGCATGATGTTTCCACCACCATGCTTTACAGTAGGTATGGTGTTTGATGGATGCAACTCAGTATTCTTTTTCCTCCAAACACGACAAGTTGTGTTTCTACCAAACAGTTCCAGTTTGGTTTCATCAGACCATAGGACATTCTCCCAAAACTCCTCTGGATCATCCAAATGCTCTCTAGCAAACTTCAGACGGGCCCGGACATGTACAGGCTTAAGCAGTGGGACACGTCTGGCACTGCAGGATCTGAGTCCATGGTGGCGTAGTGTGTTACTTATGGTAGGCCTTGTTACATTGGTCCCAGCTCTCTGCAGTTCATTCACTAGGTCCCCCCGCGTGGTTCTGGGATTTTTGCTCACCGTTCTTGTGATCATTCTGACCCCACGGGGTGGGATTTTGCGTGGAGCACCAGATCGAGGGAGATTATCAGTGGTCTTGTATGTCTTCCATTTTCTAATTATTGCTCCCACAGTTGATTTCTTCACTCCAAGCTGGTTGGCTATTGCAGATTCAGTCTTCCCAGCCTGGTGCAGGGCTACAATTTTGTTTCTGGTGTCCTTTGACAGCTCTTTGGTCTTCACCATAGTGGAGTTTGGAGTCAGACTGTTTGAGGGTGTGCACAGGTGTCTTTTTATACTGATAACAAGTTTAAACAGGTGCCATCACTACAGGTAATGAGTGGAGGAAAGAGGAGACTCTTAAAGAAGAAGTTACAGGTCTGTGAGAGCCAGAAATCTTGATTGCTTGTTTCTGACCAAATACTTATTTTCCACCATAATATGCAAATAAAATGAAAAAAAACCAGACAATGTGATTTTCTGGATTTTTTTTTCTCAGTTTGTCTCCCATAGTTGAGGTCTACCTATGATGTAAATTACAGACGCCTCTCATCTTTTTAAGTGGTGGAACTTGCACTATTGCTGACTGACTAAATACTTTTTTTCCCCACTGTACATACTACATGCTACATACATACTACATACATACTACATATATACTACAAGCATGCAACATACATACTACATGCTACATACATACATACTACATGCTACATACATACTACATATATACTACATACATACTACATACATGCTACATACATGCTACATACTGCATGCTACATACATACTACATACATACTACATACATACTACATGCATGCTACATGCATGCTACATACATACTACATACATGCTACATACATACTACATGCTACATACATACTACATGCTACATACATACTACATATATACTACATGCATGCTACATACATACTACATGCTACATACATACTACATGCATACTACATACTACATATATACTACATGCTACATACATACTACATGCTACATACATACTACATGCTACATACATACTACATGCTACATACATACTACATATATACTACATACATACTACATACATGCTACATACATGCTACATACTGCATGCTACATACATACTACATACATACTACATACATACTACATGCATGCTACATGCATGCTACATACATACTACATACATGCTACATACATACTACATGCTACATACATACTACATATATACTACATGCATGCTACATACATACTACATATATACTACATGCATGCTACATACATACTGCATGCTACATGCATACTACATACATACTACATACATACTACATGCTACATACATACCACATATATACTACATACATGCTACATACATACTACATACATACTACATACATGTTACATGCTACATACATACTACATATATACTACATGCATGCTACATACATACTACATATATACTACATGCATGCTACATACATACTGCATGCTACATGCATGCTACATACATACTACATACATACTACATGCTACATACATACCACATATATACTACATACATACAATACATTCATACAATACATACATAGACATACAGTACATATAACATAGAGTAACATACTTACCAATACTTGTCACATTGTTCCCCGAAGCCATTGTCTTTTCCGGAATAAATATTAACATAACAAACCACAAAAATACTCACCCACGATCCGAAGCAGTCCACGAGTGTGTCCCACGACGATCTTGGGTAGAGAACGGCAGCATCAGATGATGCTGCCGTTCTCTACGGGCTGCAGGAATCCAATGACGGAAGGTAGGTATCCTTCCGCACTGTATTCCTCCGCCACTTAAAAAAAAAAAAGTCCCTAGTCTCACTTTATGCCATTGCTGCGTGGGAAATTCCCCGGCAGGCCGGCACAGCCCCCCGGAGCCTGCACAGACCACCGGCAGGCCGGCACAGCCCCCCGGAGCCTGCACAGCCCCCCGGCAGGCCGGCACAGCCCCCCGGCAGGCCGGCACAGCCCACCGGAGCCTGCACAGACCACCGGCAGGCCGGCACAGCCCCCCGGCAGGCCGGCACAGACCACCAGAGCCTGCACAGACCCCCTGGCAGGCCGGCACAGCCCCCCGAAAGGCCCGTACAGACCCCAGAGAGGCTGTACAAGGCAAAAACAGGGTTTTTCTTATTCCGATACCGGAAGTCCCATAGACTTGAATGGGACTTCCGGTATCGGAATCGGCGATACCGATACTTTTTTTAAAGATCGGCCGATCCATTCCGATCCGATACTTTGAAGTATCGGACGGTATCGCTCAACTCTAATCATGACAGATTGATCTCCAACCCTGTCCTCATCAACACCCACACCTGTGTTAATGGAGCAATCACTGAAACGATGTTAGCTGGTCCTTTTAAGGCAGGGCTGCAATGATGTTGAAATGTGTTTGGGGGATAAAGTTCATTTTCTAGGCAAATATTGAGTTTGCAAGTAATTGCTGTTAAGCTGATCACTCTTTATAACATTCTGGAGTATATGCAAATTGCCATTAGAAAAAATGAAGCAGTAGACTTTGTAAAAATTAATATTTATGTCATTCTCAAAACTTTTGGCCATGACTGTATACTGTATATATATTACCAAGCCCAAGGTTTAGTAATGAACAGGTGGTGTCAGCCAGATTTAAATAATGCTAAATAATGCTACATTGAAGCGGTCCCAGGGATGCATTGCGCGAATCACCTGAGATGACGTCGCGGTCTCCGAGCGTGAAGTCATCTCAGGTTCTTCGTGCAAAGCATCCCTGGGAACAGAACGTACCGGGAGCATCTCTGAGGACTCCGGAAGGTGAGAATAACAATATATATTTTTTTTTTACATTCTATCTTTTACTATTGATGCTGCCTATGCCTATTTCAGATTTTTAGCAGTGGCATAAAGATTTTGTTTAAAAATTGACTGATATTTGGAACAGTATTTGAATATTTGTCCCCAGTTCCAGCTGCCGAAAATTAGCCGCAAAACATAATACTATCTCCGACATGCTTCACTGTTGGTATAGTGTTCTTTTGATGATGCAGTGTCGGCCTTGCTCTAAACATAATCTTTGAAATTATGTCTAAAAAGTTCAACTTCAGTCTCATCAGACCATTAGATGTTGCTTTTAGCACACTTTATGTAGGTTTTGGGAATACATAGTCAGGCTTGGCTGCCTGAGAGTCAAAAATTTCAAAATATTGTTACCCATTTGTTTATCAGTGTATCAGAGCCATGTGTATGTAGCCAAGGTGTGTATGGTAGTGTACACACGTGGCAGTATATACATGCTGTGCAGCAGTGGTGTTTGTGTTGATGTAGCAAACCTTTGTGCGCATATAAAAGAGTTGTGTATATAGGAGAGCTGTGTGTGCATGAGCACAAGTAGCAGAGCTGTGTTTGTGTGTATGTAGCAGAGATGTGAGTGTATGTAGCAGAACGTTTTCTGTAGTTCTTGACCAACTTTGCACACACAGCAGTAAGGATTTTACACCACTCCTCCATGCAGATCTTCTTCCGATCTTTCAGGTTTCAGGGTTGTCGCTGGGCAACACTGAGTTTCAGCTCTCTCCAAAGATTTTCTATTGGTTTCAGGTCTGATGACTGGCTAGGCCAGGGGTGGGGAATCTTTTTTTCTGCCAAGGGCCATTTGGATATATATACCATCCTTCGGGGGCCGTACAAACTCCGCCCACAAAGTCCATCCTTACTCTGGCTCTGGTGTCAGGACATAATCTTTCATTGCATACCCTTCACTGCATGTGTGTGCTCACTGTGGAAGACGAAATTAATGAGCAGGTAGCAATCAAAATATAACTCCCCGCCAAAGTACTGTGATCCCTGAGAATCTGCCCGGGGGCCGGATTAAAGGTCATCGAGGGCCGTAAATGGCCCTGGGGCCTGAGTTTCCCCACCCCTGGGCTAGGCCATTCCAGGACAGGACCTTGAAATGCTTTTTATGGAGCAACTCCTTAGTTGTCCTGCCGGTGTGTTTCAAGTCACTGTCATGCTGGAAGACCCTGCTACACCCCATCTTCAATGCTGTTTCTGAGGAAAGAAGGTTGTTGGCCAAAATCATGCAATACGTGTCCCCATCCATCCTCCTTTCATTACGATGTAGTCGTCTTGACCCTTTTGCTGAAGAGCACCCCCCAAAGTAATATGTTTTCCCACCATGTTTCATGGTTGCAATGGTGTTATTGAGTTTGTAATCATTCTTCTTCATCCAGGCATGGAGTTAAAAACAAAAAGTTCTATTTGGTCTCATATGACCACATGACCTTCTCCCATGCCTCCTCTAGATCATCCAGCTAGTCATTGGCAAACTTTAAATGGGCCTGGACATGTTCTGATGTGAAATTCCCCGGCAGGCCGGCACAGCCCCCCGGAGCCTGCACAGACCACCGGCAGGCCGGCACAGCCCCCCGGAGCCTGCACAGCCCCCCGGCAGGCCGGCACAGCCCCCCGGCAGGCCGGCACAGCCCACCGGAGCCTGCACAGACCACCGGCAGGCCGGCACAGCCCCCCGGCAGGCCGGCACAGACCACCAGAGCCTGCACAGACCCCCTGGCAGGCCGGCACAGCCCCCCGAAAGGCCCGTACAGACCCCAGAGAGGCTGTACAAGGCAAAAACAGGGTTTTTCTTATTCCGATACCGGAAGTCCCATAGACTTGAATGGGACTTCCGGTATCGGAATCGGCGATACCGATACTTTTTTTAAAGATCGGCCGATCCATTCCGATCCGATACTTTGAAGTATCGGACGGTATCGCTCAACTCTAATCATGACAGATTGATCTCCAACCCTGTCCTCATCAACACCCACACCTGTGTTAATGGAGCAATCACTGAAACGATGTTAGCTGGTCCTTTTAAGGCAGGGCTGCAATGATGTTGAAATGTGTTTGGGGGATAAAGTTCATTTTCTAGGCAAATATTGAGTTTGCAAGTAATTGCTGTTAAGCTGATCACTCTTTATAACATTCTGGAGTATATGCAAATTGCCATTAGAAAAAATGAAGCAGTAGACTTTGTAAAAATTAATATTTATGTCATTCTCAAAACTTTTGGCCATGACTGTATACTGTATATATATTACCAAGCCCAAGGTTTAGTAATGAACAGGTGGTGTCAGCCAGATTTAAATAATGCTAAATAATGCTACATTGAAGCGGTCCCAGGGATGCATTGCGCGAATCACCTGAGATGACGTCGCGGTCTCCGAGCGTGAAGTCATCTCAGGTTCTTCGTGCAAAGCATCCCTGGGAACAGAACGTACCGGGAGCATCTCTGAGGACTCCGGAAGGTGAGAATAACAATATATATTTTTTTTTTACATTCTATCTTTTACTATTGATGCTGCCTATGCCTATTTCAGATTTTTAGCAGTGGCATAAAGATTTTGTTTAAAAATTGACTGATATTTGGAACAGTATTTGAATATTTGTCCCCAGTTCCAGCTGCCGAAAATTAGCCGCAAAACATAATACTATCTCCGACATGCTTCACTGTTGGTATAGTGTTCTTTTGATGATGCAGTGTCGGCCTTGCTCTAAACATAATCTTTGAAATTATGTCTAAAAAGTTCAACTTCAGTCTCATCAGACCATTAGATGTTGCTTTTAGCACACTTTATGTAGGTTTTGGGAATACATAGTCAGGCTTGGCTGCCTGAGAGTCAAAAATTTCAAAATATTGTTACCCATTTGTTTATCAGTGTATCAGAGCCATGTGTATGTAGCCAAGGTGTGTATGGTAGTGTACACACGTGGCAGTATATACATGCTGTGCAGCAGTGGTGTTTGTGTTGATGTAGCAAACCTTTGTGCGCATATAAAAGAGTTGTGTATATAGGAGAGCTGTGTGTGCATGAGCACAAGTAGCAGAGCTGTGTTTGTGTGTATGTAGCAGAGATGTGAGTGTATGTAGCAGAACGTTTTCTGTAGTTCTTGACCAACTTTGCACACACAGCAGTAAGGATTTTACACCACTCCTCCATGCAGATCTTCTTCCGATCTTTCAGGTTTCAGGGTTGTCGCTGGGCAACACTGAGTTTCAGCTCTCTCCAAAGATTTTCTATTGGTTTCAGGTCTGATGACTGGCTAGGCCAGGGGTGGGGAATCTTTTTTTCTGCCAAGGGCCATTTGGATATATATACCATCCTTCGGGGGCCGTACAAACTCCGCCCACAAAGTCCATCCTTACTCTGGCTCTGGTGTCAGGACATAATCTTTCATTGCATACCCTTCACTGCATGTGTGTGCTCACTGTGGAAGACGAAATTAATGAGCAGGTAGCAATCAAAATATAACTCCCCGCCAAAGTACTGTGATCCCTGAGAATCTGCCCGGGGGCCGGATTAAAGGTCATCGAGGGCCGTAAATGGCCCTGGGGCCTGAGTTTCCCCACCCCTGGGCTAGGCCATTCCAGGACAGGACCTTGAAATGCTTTTTATGGAGCAACTCCTTAGTTGTCCTGCCGGTGTGTTTCAAGTCACTGTCATGCTGGAAGACCCTGCTACACCCCATCTTCAATGCTGTTTCTGAGGAAAGAAGGTTGTTGGCCAAAATCATGCAATACGTGTCCCCATCCATCCTCCTTTCATTACGATGTAGTCGTCTTGACCCTTTTGCTGAAGAGCACCCCCCAAAGTAATATGTTTTCCCACCATGTTTCATGGTTGCAATGGTGTTATTGAGTTTGTAATCATTCTTCTTCATCCAGGCATGGAGTTAAAAACAAAAAGTTCTATTTGGTCTCATATGACCACATGACCTTCTCCCATGCCTCCTCTAGATCATCCAGCTAGTCATTGGCAAACTTTAAATGGGCCTGGACATGTTCTGATGTGAGCAGGGTGACCTTGCGCACCCTGAAGCATTTTAATCCATGACGGCCTAGTGTGTTACTAATGGTAATGTTTGAGACTGTGGTCCCAGCTCTCTTCAGGTCATTGAGCAGATCCTCCTGTCTAGTTCTAGGCTGATTCCTGACCTTTCTCAGAATCATCCTTTCCCCACGAGGCGAGATCTTGCATGGAGCCCCAGACCGATTAATATTGACAGTCATCTTGTGCTTCTTTCATTTTCTAATAATTGTGCTAACAGTTGCTGCCTTCTCACCAAGCTGCTTGCCTATTGTCTGTAGCTTGTGCAGGTCTACAATTTTGTCCTTGGTGTCCTTAGACAGCTTTTTGGTCTTGGCCATGGTGGAGAGGTTGGAATGTGATGGAGTGTGTGGACAGGTGTGTCTTTCATACAGGTAACGAATTCAAACAGGTGCAATTAATACAGGTAATGAGTGCAGAGAAGGAGGGATTCTTAAAGAAAAACTAACAGGTCTGTGAGAGCCAGAATTCTTGCTGGTTGGTAGGTGATCAAATATTTATTTCATTCAATAAAATGCAGTTTAATTATTTAAAAATCATGCAATGTAGTTTTCTGGTTTTTTATTTTTAGATTCTGTTTCTCAGAGTTGAAGTGTACCTACGAAAAAAAATTACAGACTTCTCCATTCTTTGTAGTTGGGAAAATTTGCAAAATTGGCAGTGTATCAAATACTTATTTTCCCCACTGTATGTGTTATTTTCCCCACTAACAATATTTCTATTACCTGCCTATTTTAAAAGTACGGTAATTAAAAGAATCTGTACATTTATATTTAAGATTTATTATATTTAATTTAATTTGGTTAATAACAGCATTTCATCGTGATTTTCCACTTCTGCTGCTCTGTATCAGAGTTAATAAACCAGTCCATATCTGTAAAGTTTCTCATGATACAGAAACACTATTGATCTCTGTTCATCATCTGCTTTTCAGTCTCCCCATAAAGCATTGCCATTGCATGTTATTTATTGCTTGGATAATTTCAAGATTTACTGTGATTGTTGTGTAGCTACGAAAAATGCTATATGTTTATAAATCAATTTCCTATACAGTAATACCCTGACTAAAACCTGGCAGATATCACATAAACTTTGGTCTCTGCTAATGGGAGAATCATTGAGTCTTTACGCTTCCAAACTGGCCAGGAAAATGTTTCTTCAAAAGCAGATGTTTTATAGTTTAATTTAGAATACAGCATGCGTGCAAGAGCCAAATTTATACTCTTGGTGAACTAAATACAAGATAATCTAGTGATTCTTTCCAGGGAAATATACAGCTTAGTCCTTCTAAAAATACATAATGTCAATATGGATTACAGCCTTAACATCAACATGTAAAAAAAAAAAGCCTGAACTATTTTCTGGTTAGTTTAATAGGTGGCACTATAGAGATCAAGTCCTCTTCCTCTATGAAAGGGCAATTTGCCTGTTCAGTCTATAAACCCTGGCTGTGAACAAATCTTGGACTCTAAGGAGACTTTTCTCAGTGAATAATGTCTAATAGGCATAGGGATTTATATACTGACAGAGGAACTTTCACCAGTTTTAGCATATTAAACTGGCCACATCATGGAATAATGGCTGCAGACATGACTAAATTTAGTTTTAATTTTTCAGTTTCTCATCTATATGGCAGCGATGTTGGCCTGGGAAATTTACACTGTAATTTAGGATAAGCCGAAGGGAGCATTAGCAGTCATTCGTCTCTGGGTGATTATCGACTTTTTTCCATGCATGACGTTAATCAATCAAAAGCAGGAGGAGTTTCACAGGGAACCCCCACCCAGGAAAGCTTTCAATTGGCCTTTTCTGTGTGACATAAAGATACACAGATCTACTCTCCATTGGTGTAACTAGAGTCTGATTGGCCTTGATGCAAGATTTGGGCTGGGCCCCCCTCACTGTACTCACCAGGGGCATACATAGAAATCATAGGGCTCCATAGCAGAAATATAGTCCTCCAGAAAGTATAATGCACCCCCATAGTCCTCCATACAGTATAATTCACCTCTCATAGTCCTCCATGTAGTATAATGCACAGCACATACAGTCATGGCCAAATGTATTGACACCCCTGCAATTCTGTCAGATAATACTCAGTTTCTACTTGAAAATGATTGCAAACACAAATTCTTTGGTATTATTATCTTCATTTAATTTGTCTTAAATGAAAAAACACAAAAAGAATTGTCCTAAAGCCAAATTGGATATAATTCCACACCAAACATAACAAAGAGGGTGGACAAAAGTATTGGCACTGTTCGAAAAATCATGTGATGCTTCTCTAATTTGTGTAATTAACAGCACCTATAACTTATCTGTGGCACCTAACAGGTGTTGGCAATAACTAAATCACACTTGCAGCCAGTTGGCATGGATTAAAGTTGACTCAACCTCTGTCCTGTATCCTTGTGTGTACCACATTGAGCATGGAGAAAAGAAAGAAGACCAAAGAACTGTCTGAGGACTTGAGAAACCAAATTGTGAGGAAGCATGAGCAATCTCAAGGCTACAAGTCCATCTCCAAAGACCAGAATGTTCCTTTGTGTACCGTGCGCAGTATCATCAAGAAGTTTAAAGCCCATGGCACTGTGGCTAACCTCCCTAGATGTGGACGGAAAAGAAAAATTGAAAAGAGATTTCAACGCAAGATTGTGCGGATGTTGGATAAAGAACCTCCACTAACATCCAAACAAGTTCAAGCTGCCCTGCAGTCCGAGAGTACAACGGTGTCAACCCGTACTATCCGTCGGCATCTGAATGAAAAGGGACTGTATGGTAGGAGACCCAGGAAGACTTCACTTCTTACCCCGAGACATAAAAAAGCCAGGCTGGAGTTTGCCAAAACTTACCTGAAAAAGCATAAAACATTTTGGAAGAATGTTCTCTGGTCAGATGAGACAAAAGTAGAGCTTTTAGGGCAAAAGCATCAACATAGAGTTTACAGGAGAAAAAAGAGGCATTCAAAGAAAAGTACACGGTCCCTACAGTCAAACATGGCGGAGGTTCCCTGATGTTTTGGGGTTGCTTTGCTGCGTCTGGCACTGGACTGCTTGACCGTGTGCATGGCATTATGAAGTCAGAAGACTACCAACAAATTTTGCAGCATAATTTAGGGCCCAGTGTGAGAAAGCTGGGTCTACCTCAGAGGTCATGGGTCTTCCAGCAGGACAATAACCCAAAACACACTTCAAAAAGCGCTAGAAAATGGTTTGAGAGAAAGCACTGGAGACTTCTAAGGTGGCCAGCAATGAGTCCAGACCTGAATCCCATAGAACACCTGTGGAGAGATCTAAAAATGGCAGTTTAGAGAAGGCACCCTTCAAACATCAGGGACCTGGAGTAGTTTGCCAAAGAAGAATGGTCTAAAATTCCAGCAGAGCATTGTAAGAAACTCATTGATGGTTACCGGAAGCAGTTGGTCGCAGTTATTTTGGCTAAAGGTTGTGCAACCAAGTATTAGGCTGAGGGTGCAAAACTTTTGTCCAGCCCATTTTTGGAGTTTTGTGTGAAATTATCAATGTTTTGCTTTTTGCTTCATTCTCTTTTGTGTTTTTTCATTTAAGACAAATTAATTGAAGATAATAATACCAAAGAATTTGTGGTTGCAATCATTTTCAGGAAGAAACTGAATATTATCTGACAGAATTGCAGGGGTGTCAATACTTTTGGCCATGACTGTAATTATCCATGTAGTGTAATGCACCCTCATAGTCTTTCATATAATATAATGCACCCTCATAGTCCTCCATTTAGTATAATGTGCCCTCCATAGTCCTCGAAATAATATAATGCACTCCATAGTCCTCCATATAGTTTAACGCACAGTCCATAGTCATCCATGTAATATAATGCAGAGCCCATAGTCATGCATATAGTAGAAGGCACAGCCCATAGTCATCCATGTATTATAATGCACAGTCCATAGTCATACATGTGGTATAATGCACAGCCCATAGTCATACATGAAGTACTGTATAATGCACAGCCCATAGTCATCCATGTATTATAATGCACTGCCCATAGTCATACAAGTAGTATAATGCACAGCCCATAGTCATACATGTAGTAGAATGCACAACCCATAGTCTTCCATGTAGTAGTATGGCCACTGTGTATTCACCGATTTAAAAAAAAAAAATTACTCACCTTCTCTACTTTCCCCCGCCATGTGGAGTCCTCTTCTGAAGCCGGTAACTGACTTCAGCATGCAAGCAACAGGTACCCATGACGTCACTGCTATGTGCCCCAGTCATGTGCACATTGATGTCAGCTGTTGGCCTCTGATTGGCCGGCATCATGTATGGCCGCCCATGGACCCGATTAGTCTGTGTGCTGCAATGCACTTCAGCTGATTGTGTGTCCGAGGATGCGCATGCAGCTGAAGTATTTGCTGGTGTAGACGGGCCGCTCACCCACCAGGCACGGTCGGAGCTTAGATCACTGCTACTGCGGTAGTTATGGTCCTGCTACTCTACTCCTTGATTTCTGTGCCATTTCAGCACTTATATAACACCAATACATCCTACAGCTTTCATCTCACATTAGTCAGGGAAAAAGGAATAAAGCAAAGCTCTATATCATTACAAATACCTCTAAAGCTGACAGTGCCCTGAGTTGAAAGCTGCAACTGTACTCTTCCTCCCCCCACACTGACCACCATGAGAGGAAAAGCTGCTGGAGGTGTTTGTAATAACATAGCTCTGCTGTATTCTGTAAAGATGGTGTAGAGATCATGGAGGAGAGCAGAGCTGTGTGTTAATACATGCCTCACAGGAGAAAGTCTATTCTAAGTTTTTCTGGGGTGTGTTCTTTTTTTCCCATACATGACACCACCTGCTTATAAGTGATCATTGTCATGCAGGATATGATAGTACTTGCCCCCCGAAAAGTATCTCTGCTAATGCCCTCTTGGGCTCAGCATAAATTATAACAAAGACATTACAAGCAAATATCTCTTCAATGGAGATGAGACATAAAAAAATAAAAAATAAGTTTTATTAAGCCCAGCAGCCACTAATCCATGATGTGGCCAGTTTAACATGCAAAAACTAGTGAAAGGTCCTATTTAATTAATTTGTGGTTTACATTGCACAACATTCTAAAGTAAATTAAAAAAATGGTACTATCTATCTGTCTATCATCTATTTACCTATCGTTATCTACATATCTATAGGACATTTTGAAATGGACATGTTGTTCCAGGAGTTTTGAGGCATAGGGGAGAAGTAATATGGAGCGATAGCTAGATACAGAGGATGGGTCAAGCGAGTGCTTTTTAAGGATGGGTGTGATTGAGGCATGTTTGAAGCATGAGGGGAAAACACCAGTTGTTAGTGATAGGTTGAAGAGATGGGTTAGGGTACGGATGAAGACTGTGGTGAGTTTTGGGATGAAGTAGGATGGGATCGGGTCAAGTGCACAGGTGGTGAGATGTGATGTTGAGAATAGGGAGGAAAGTTGGTCTTCTGTAATGGTTGAGAAGCTGGTTTTGTAGGAAGAGGGGTGAGTAGTTAGGAGGAGGGATTCTGGGGATTTTAGGCCAAAGCTTAGGCTGATGTTATCAATCTTCTGTTTGAAGAATGAGGCAATATCTTCAGCTGAGATAAGTGGAGAGGGAGGAGATGCTGGGGGATGGAGGAGAGAATTGGAGGTGTTGAATAGCTGTATAGGCTTGTGAGACAGGGAGGATATGAGAGCTAAGAAGTAGGTTTGTCTTGCCATGGCGAGTGTGACCTTGAAAGTAGTGAGGGACTGTTTGAATGCGATGAAGTCCTCGTTGGAGTGTGATCTTTTCCATCTCAGCTCAGCAACCCTGGAAGCCCTCCTCAGTTCTTTGGTTAGGCTGGTGTGCCAGGGTTGTCTGTTGATTATGCGAGCTTTGGTATGTGTGAGAAGGGCGACTTATTCAAGAGCTGCAGCTATTGTGGTGTTATACAAAGCGGCAGCAGCATCCACATTGTGTAGGGAACTTATGTCTGTAAGAGGGAGAATGGATTCAGAGAGTGAGTGTAGATCGAGGTGTTTGAGATTTCTGCGAGGGTGTGCAAATTTGAGGGGTGGGGATTGTGGACCTGGAGAGGAAAGGAAAGAGAATGTGAATAGGTTGTGGTCAGAAAGAGGTAGAGGTGAGTTAGAGAGGTTAGATAAGGAGCAGTGGTGGGTGAAGATGAGGTCCAGAGTGTAGCCATCTTTGTGAGTGGCTGCCGAAGACGATTCAGTGAGGCCGAAGGGGGAAGTGAGAGATAGAAGTTTAGTGACAGCTGAATGGGATGTGTCAATGGGTATGTTGAAGTTGCCCATGATGATAGTATGGATGTCAGCGGAGAGGAAATGAAGTAGCCAGGTGGTGAAGTGGTCGAAGAAGGTGATGGTTGGCCATGGAGGGTGGTAAATGACAGCTAGTTGGTAGCGGTGGGAGAGTAGATGTGCACATAGTGCACCTCAAAGAAGGGAAGGTAACAGAGGGTGAATGTAGGATGTGGGTGAAGAAGCAGTTATCTTACAGAAGAAAACCAACTCCTTCGCCATTCTTGGGGCTGCGGTGGGGTGTGTGTGAAAGGTGGAATCCACCATACAAAAGTGCAGCTGGAGAGGCTGTGTCAGAGGGGGTGAGCCAGGTTTCGGTGATAGTGCGAAAGGAAAGTTTGTTAGTAATGAAAAGATCATGGATGTAGGAAAGTTTGTTGCAGGCAGAGCGAGCGTTCCATAGAGCTCCTGTTAGTGGATCTGGGGAAATGCGGACTAGGCGAATGGGTGTAAGGTTAGAGAGGTTATGGAAATTTGTGATAGATCGTGGATGGGAGGTAGAAATGACTGTGGGGATGTGGTGAGGAGGACCAGAATTTGGAGAAATGTCATCGGCAGTGAGGAGGAGCAGAGAAAGTGATAGCAGGTGGGAACAGGAGAGTGCATGGGAGGGATGTCTGTGTTTTGAGACTGAGGATTGTATGTTGAGGAACAGTTCTGAGAAGCAGGAGAGAAGGATGGGGAGGATGGAGGGAGTGATAATTAGTTCCTTACTTGATGCAGGGATTAAGGGAATTAGCAGAAAGTGAAGGATTATAGGGGCGAGAGTGAAAACAAACAGACATTGTTTTCAGTGACTTTCCAGTTACCTTCAGTTCCCTTCTGTTTCAATTTTGGATTAATTCTTTCATTGCTCCACACACTTGTATGATACACTTTTATGATGCACTGGGCAGACTGACTTATGCTATGCAATACATGTGCTAGAAAGTACATTCAGGTGTGAAGCAGAGAGAGTGGTCTGTGCTTATCTTGATCAGATAATTAAGAGTGATCCAGATGCATATGATCAAGGCAGAGTAAACAAGGTCATAAATAACATTAGGGGTATTGCAGGGGTTAGTTGAAAAGCATACCAAGTGGTTGCAAGGAGCAGAGGTATGGGATAGTCAATGCAGAAAAGCTGGGTCATGGACCAAGTGATTACAAGAAGCAGAGGTAGGGATAATCTATCTATTATTATCTATACATCCATCTATTTACCTATCTAATTCCAATTTCCTATCTATGTGTGTGTCTGAGAAACTAAAGGGGGAGGAGAGCCAAGGCACGGTTGGATGGATAACAGGACAATAATGTATATACATAAAATGCCTTTATTAACAAGTACATGGGCAAGTGGTGGCACAGGAGATGCACGCAAACAATAAAAATAAAAAATGTATGAAAAATATAATAAAAACAGAAGTATCGTGCCTCTAAATGTATCTATAAAGTGCAATGTGCCAGCAGCATAAAAATTGCATATATGATCAAGAGTAAACAAAACGAACACTGCTGCAATAGGTGAAAGTACAGGGGAACATGAATTGATACACAAGATGTACAACCACAGGAGCTGTAGAAATAATTAGATGAACATACAGGTGAACACTAACTATGGTGTTAAGGGGTAAATAGTATAGTAGAATCAAGGTTATAAACACATCTAGAGGTTAGTGGGAGGTTAGTGGGAGTAAATGTCCTTAGGAGGGAAATGCCATAATGACATCCTGTTAGTAGGTGGCCTGTGGTGTAAGCCATAGAATTCTCATGGGTGTGCAGTGAAGCACATGTGTGGCTTAGGATACATTTCAAGAAGCTGCTGCTCTGTGTGCAGAGACTATGGTGCCAAACCCTGACGCGCGTTTCAGACCAGACCTTCGTCAGGGATCTGGTGTGTGTCTGTCAATTAATTAGTGTCTGTCAATCAAGGAGAGGAGGCTAGCACTGAGGCTAACACAGTGTATGAGTAATAACTACTGTAAAATAAATATGAATGAATAAAAAAAGAAATGCAGGAACTTATTAAACAGCCACATTAAAAATAATTCATAAAAAATAGATTACAAATAATTTTGTTCTTAACCCTTTCCTGTACCCTAACATAACTGTATGACACAGTAAAAGTGCACATGTATGGAGCGTACTTCACATCCCCAGCAGATGCCAACTGTTTTACACAGTTGATCACCGCTGTTGAACTATTTCAATGCCAATGTCAGTCTCTGAAATAGATATTCACATAATAGCCAGTGCTCTAGTACAGCAGCTCCCATTGGCACTTGCCTTGATGGTATTGCAGGGTGCCAATTGGTTATCATGTTATACACTGGCCTGCTTAAGGCTTCGATTGTTGGGCGTTGGATCCTCCTAATGATTCATTGGAAGATGTCTTTTATCTATGTACTGCAACTCTTCAGTATTGAAGTGTATAATATGAGCGTAGGTTAAAGTCCACTAAGACAACTAAAAATATTTTAAAAATTATAAAATTACCACTTTTCCTACTTTTAAAATAAGAAAATAAAAAAATAAATATAATTGGTATCACCACTTTTGTAAAAGATTTGTGTCTGGTAAAATACAATATAAAATTATTTAAACCAAGCAATGGAAGTCAAAAATGTAAAAAAAAAAAATCAAAATTGCCACACTTCTCACGAAAAATTTGTTAAAAAGTGATCAATACATCGTATGTAACCCAAAATGGTATCTGTAAACATTTGGTAAAATAAGTGATGTCATTCAAGACTACAACTCTTCCCACAAAGTTACAAGCCCTCATACAGCTAGCTCAACAGAAAAATACAAAAGATATGGCTCTTGGAAAAAAACAAAAAATCATCCAGTCCCGGTGGGGTTAAATCCTCCAGATACTGTATGTTTTGCCTGGTTGTTAACATTTCTAATTCTTGCCCATGAAAGTATAGCTCACATTGTTCGGGACCCTGATGTATAAATAAAACATGTCAGAAGGAAACAAACCAGCATACCGGCACTGGATAAATGTAATAGCGTAGCTGATGAGTTCTGTAAACTATTTATTATCGCAAGGACCTATATTGTACAGCACTGAACGTGACTTAGACAGGCATGTTTCTTAATATAAATAATTTACACTTTGGCGTGCTGCGATACCCACCATACATGAGGCATTCAGGCTCATTATAGACATATTTAATATGAATAAAGAAACCTTAAGTGAACTTTCTCTCTGGGGACCCAAAACTTATGATATACAGTCATATGTAAAAGTTTGGGCACCCCTATTAATGTTAACCTTTTTTCTTTATAACAATTTTGGTTTTTGCAACAGCTATTTCAGTTTCATATATCTAATAACTGATGGACTCAGTTATATTTCTGGATTCAAATGAGGTTTATTGTACTAACAGAAAATGTGCAATCTGCATTTAAACAAAATTTGACCGGTGCAAAAGTATGGGCACCCTTATCATTTTCTTGATTTGAACACTCCTAACTACTTTTTACTGACTTCCTGAAGCACTAAATTGGTTTTGTATCCTCATTAAGCTTTGAACTTCATAGCCAGGTGTATCAAATCATGAGAAAAGGTATTTAAAGTGGCCACTTGCAAGTAGTTCTCCTATTTGATTCTCCTATGAAGAGTGGCATCATGGGCTCCTCAAAACAACTCTCAAATGATCTGAAAACAAAGATTATTCAACATAGCTTTTCAGGGGAAGGATACAAAAAGTTGTCTCAGAGATTTAACCTGTCAGTTTCCACTGTGAGGAACATAGTAAGGAAATGGAAGAACACAGGTACAGTTCTTGTTAAGCCCAGAAGTGGCAGGCCAAGAAAAATATCAGAAAGGCAGAGAAGAAGAATGGTGAGAACAGTCAAGGACAATCCACAGACCACCTCCAAAGACCTGCAGCATCATCTTGCTGCAGATGGTGTCACTGTGCATCGGTCAACAATACAGCGCACTTTGCACAAGGAGAAGCTGTATGGGAGAGTGATGCGAAAGAAGCCGTTTCTGCAATCACGCCACAAACAGAGTCGCCTGAGGTATGGAAAAGCACATTTGGACAAGCCAGTTACATTTTGGAAGAAGGTCCTGTGGACTGATGAAACAAAGATTGAGTTGTTTGGTCATACAAAAAGGCGTTATGCATGCGCTGTATTGTTGACCGATGCACAGTGACACCATCTGCAGCAAGATGATGCTGCAGGTCTTTGGAGGTGGTCTGTGGATTGTCCTTGACTGTTCTCACCATTCTTCTTCTCTGCCTTTCTGATATTTTTCTTGGCCTGCCACTTCTGGGCTTAACAAGAACTGTACCTGTGTTCTTCCATTTCCTTACTATGTTCCTCACAGTGGAAACTGACAGGTTAAATCTCTGAGACAACTTTTTGTATCCTTCCCCTGAAAAGCTATGTTGAATAATCTTTGTTTTCAGATCATTTGAGAGTTGATTTGAGGAGCCCATGATGCCACTCTTTGTAGGAGAATCAAATAGGAGAACTACTTGCAAGTGGCCACTTTAAATACCTTTTCTCATGATTTGATATACCTGGCTATGAAGTTCAAAGCTCAATGAGGTTACAAAACCAATTTAGTGCTTCAGGAAGTCAGTAAAAAGTAGTTAGGAGTGTTCAAATCAAGAAAATGATAAGGGTGCCCATACTTTTGCACAGGTCAAATTTTGTTTAAATGCAGATTGCACATTTTCTGTTAGTACAATAAACCTCATTTGAATCCAGAAATATAACTGAGTCCATCAGTTATTAGATATATGAAACTGAAATAGCTGTTGCAAAAACCAAAATTGTTATAAAGAAAAAAGGTTAACATTAATAGGGGTGCCCAAACTTTTACATATGACTGTATAGTAGCACTGCAGCATCCTTCTTTATAAAAACTATAGATAGAAATATATTTTTTATTGAATGAAAATATATATTCTAAAATGTAAAAATTGATAAAATCAATGGGGAGCTACACAGGAGAACATGAGAATTGCATCAGATATGAAGTCACACCATAAGGCAGGTTAACAGCGTATGATGTTGTGGTAAACGTTACACAGAGTCACTTAATAAGGTTAAAAGGGGTATAACCTAGGTATATATATATATATATATATATATATATATATATACAGTGGGTACGGAAAGTATTCAGACCCCTTTAAATTTTTCACTCTTTGCTTCATTGCAGCCATTTGATAAATTCAAAAAAGTTCATTTATATCTCATTAATGTACACTTTGCACCCCATCTTGACTGAAAAAAGCAGAAATGTAGAAATTTTTTGAAATTTATTAAAAAAGAAAAAACGAAATATCACATGGTCATAAGTATTCAGAACCTTTGCTCAGACACTCATATTTAAGTCACATGCTGTCCATTTCCTTGTGATCCTCCTTGAGATAGTTTTACTCCTTCATTAAAATCCAACTGTGTTTAATTAAACTGATAGGCCTTGATTTGGAAAGGCACACACCTGTTTATATAAGACCTCACAGTGCATGTCAGACCAAATGAGAATCATGAGGTCAAACGAACTGGCCAAGGAGCTCAGAGACAGAATTGTGGCAAGGCACAGATTTTTCCAAGGTTACAAAAGAATTTCTGCAGTACTCAAGGTTCCTAAGAGCACAGTGGCCTTCATAATCCTTAAATGGAAGAAGTTTGGGACCACCAGAAATCTTCCTAGACCTGGCCATCCAGCCAAACTGAGCAATCATGGGAGAAGAGCCTTGGTGAGAGAGGTAAAGAAGAACCCCAAGATCACTATGGTTGAGAAAGTTCCGCAAAGTCAACTATCACTGCAGCTCTCCACCAGTTGGGCCTTTATGGCAGAGTGGCCCAACGGAAGCCTCTCCTCAGTGGAAGACATATGAAAGCCCACAAAGAGTTTGCTAAAAAAAACACATGAAAGACTCCCAGACTATGAGAAATAAGATTCTCCGGTCTGATGAGACGGAGATAGACCTTTTTGGTGATAATTCTAAGCGGCATGTGTGTAGAAAACCTGGAATTGCTTATCACCTTCCCAATACAATCCCAACCGTGAAACATGGTGGTGGCAGCATCATGCTATGGGGGTGTTTTTCAGCTGCAGGCACAGGACAACTGGTTGCAATTGAAGAAAACATGAATGTGGCCAAGTACAGAGATATCCTGGATGAAAACCTCTTCAAGAGTGCTCTGGACCTCAGACTTGGCTGAAGGTTCACCTTTCAACAACGCAATGACCCTAAGCACACAGCTAAAATAACAAAAGAGTGGCTTCGGAACAACTCTGTGACCATTCTTGACTGACCCAGCCAAAGCCCTGACCTAAACCCAATTGAGCATCTCTGGAGAGACCTGAAAATGGCTGTCCATGAACGTTCACCATCTAACCTGATGGAGCTGGAGATTATCTGCAAGGAAGAATGACAGAGGATACCCAAATCCAGGTGTGAAAAACTTGTTGCATCATTCACAAGAAGACTCAAGGCTGTACTAGTTCAAAAGTTTGCTTCTACTGAATACTCAGCAAAGGGTCTGAATACTTATGACCATGTGATATTTCAGTTTTTCTTTTTTAATAAATTTGCAAAAATTTCTACATTTCTGTTATTTTTCAGTGAAGATAGGGTGCAGAGTGTACATTATTGAGAAAGAAAATGAACTTTTTTCAATTTAAAAAATGGCTGCAATGAAAAATTTAAAGGGGTCTGAATACTTTCTGTACCCACTGTATATATAGTGTCAAAGATATAAGACAATAAATCAAAAGCATAGCTATAATGAAAGAACTCAGGAGAATAAATCAAAGTGTGAAAAAAAACCTAAGGTCTTCAAAGACCCTTTAAAAATAGTGATGTTCATAAAGATATATCACAAAGATAGGTGGCCCTACCAAAAAGAGGAACCCTTCTCTTGTCCTTCTTCCCAAGATAAATTACCCTAAAGAAACTTCTTGTGTGGAGAAGGTTCATTGACTGCAGATGGCGCCTTTGTAAATCAGTGCCTCTGTATCCATCTTCTGGTAAAATGTCACCACTCCCACTATTATCCGGTATTGATATTTGCTCCACTTCCTGATATTGTAGTTGAAAGTAATCACAAAAGATTGCAAAATCATTAAAAAGAAGGCCACAAGGGTATGTGCACACAGCTTTTTTTCAGTTGAATTCTTCTCCGAAACCCACCTGAAAAAGCGCCACCTAAAATGCTCAACAGAAGGAACATCTTCATTTCAATATTTCACTTGCAGTTCATAAGTTCAGGCTATTGAGCATATTTTAATCACTTCTGACTTCTAAAGATACCAAGAGTAGAGTTGAGCGACTTTTGTTTTTTTAGGGTCGCGTTTCGTTTCGTGAAACCCGACTTTTCCAAAAGTCGGGTCGAGCAAGATCGTCCGATTATAGGGAAAAGTCGGGGTCGTCCCGAAACACGAAACCCAATGTAAGTCAATGGGGAATAAAAGTCGGCAGTGAGAGGAGGACAGGAAACACACCTACAGTGCCCATTTGAATGCCAAAAGCATCAATTCTTCTTACTTAAGCTTGTCAACCTTAATTAACTTCATAATACAAGTTACGCACTGAAAAATGGGGGTTATTTGGCTAAAGTTGTGGGGGGGGAGGGCTGGCTGCAGGTTTTCATGTGCCCTGGGCGAAAGAGCGCCCCTTTAACACATACCACAACTCATCATGCTCCGATATGGCAGAGAAATAGCGGTATAGTACAATGAAAAATACCTCACTTTTCACATCTCATGACGAGGCCCATCTATTTCTCCATACAGAATCATTGGTCCCATATAATGTTTGAAACAGTATATGATGAGCTCCACATAATGCTACAGTATATGTTGGTCCCCATGGATGAAGCTCCACTGTCTTATGGGCCCAAATAATGCTCCAAACATAATGGGCCCCATTTCTAATGCTCTAGTGTATAATGGGCCCTGTAAATGCTGCTCCAGTGTCTGATGTCCACCTTTGGAATGTTCCAGTGTATGGTGGGCCCCATCTATCATTCTCCAGAGTATAGTGCTCCCCAAAAATTGCTGTCCCAACATTGAAAACAATCAAATAAGTCTCCTCGCTAGGGAATCCCTGTACTTGTCTGGACTCCTCGTCGTCCCCATCTTCCATCTCACTGCACAGTATTTCAACTTTGCAAGTGCTGTGATCCTGAGCAAGCAGGGGGGGCCCACTCGTTGGCGACGGCACTGGCACAGGGCCCCTGATAGTACGGTGGTGTGTCTGATGGCGGGTGGGCCGAACCTGCACTTTCATCTGCAGCTTCCTCTTTGTCACCGTGTAAGATGGAACTGTATATGGGAAGGGTAACCTGAGTTTCATCAGGGTCAGATTCAGGTCGTGTAGCGTGCGAGGGGAATGTAGTGGTCTGGGTCAATGTACCAGCAGATTCATCGAGCAGTGGCTGGGCATCAGTGCACTTGTGTCGCCCCCAGGAGTACGGTCACCACAGTGGCATTACCTTCTTCCTAGGGAGTGTGATGTCATGCTTGGGAGCAACGAACGATCTCTCTAGCAGGTTAACTGATTGGGCGGCGTTATTCCCACAAGTCATGACCCTCCAAACAGCATCCATGAAGGCAAAGTGTTTGTTTTACGTGGGCAGTATGGTTGCAAAGCTGAACCTTAAAGGAATGTCCAGAAGGGCACCACCAGGAGTGGAGCCTACGGTTAAATTCGACTCCACCTGGGAAACCTCAACCATGCCAGCTACAGAACAGATGCACACATTGCAAGCTTAATTCCGTTAACGAACGAGACTCCGTCATGCCCCGCGGTCCGAGTCCGGCTTACTAGAGGGACACGTGAGGCTCTGGCACATGAGATTGGCCAATAACTGGTGTGTCATGCCCTTACATGTCCGTGGCTGCATGTGCGCTACACTGAAAAGGCCAGCGTTTGTCGCTTACAGGTGCAGATAACCCGCTGAACAACGTTAGTGATGGGGATCACTGATTACAATTATTACCCGCGAACAATGATTTCCCAGTAAGTGCAGGTCAACCGCAGTTCCGGAATTAGGCCTAACCGTCATTCCTGAAAAAATGAAAAACTTACGTGTGCAAACCACAGGTGCTGTAGCTTGCTTAACAGCTCGCCAGCCGTTCTCACGCCCAGTATGGATTACACGTGATTGCACAAAGGTGAGAAAGGGTACCGTATCCCCAGATAACATGTATGGATAGCGTACACATTCAAAATATATGTCTATACATCAGGAGGCAGGCTCAGACGGTGTTAGGCCCAGTATGGATTGCACGTGATTGCACAAAGGTTAGAAAGGGTACCATTTCCCCGGATAACATGTATGGATAGCGTACACATTCAAAATATATGTCTATACATAAGGAGGCAGGCTCAGACGGTGTTAGGCCCAGTATGGATTGCACGTGATTGCACAAAGGTTAGAAAGGGTACCGTTTCCCCGGATAACATGTATGGATAGCGTACACATTCAAAATATATGTCTCAGGAGGCAGGCTCAGACGGTGTCAGGCACAGTATGGATTTGACGGCCCAGACTAAACAGCGGAGGAGCAGGGAGAGGTAAAGATTGCAAATGCTGGGGCCCTGCCCAAGCAAGGGGGGCCCACTCGTGGGCGTCGGTACTGGCACTGGGCCCCTCATAGTACGGCGGTGTGTCTGACGGCGGGT
The DNA here is from genome assembly GCF_039654945.1 of Dendrobates tinctorius. Taxonomy (NCBI): domain Eukaryota; kingdom Metazoa; phylum Chordata; class Amphibia; order Anura; family Dendrobatidae; genus Dendrobates; species Dendrobates tinctorius. The sequence goes on along the minus strand of NW_027361698.1, from coordinate 11,501,754 downwards.
GTGCACCACCACCGTCAGAGACACTTGATTGCGCTATGAAGGACCCTGTGCCAGTGCCCGCGCCCAAGAGTCGGCCTACCCACCTGTCCAGGGCAACGGCACTCGCACGGTGTCGTGCGCTAGGTGGTGACCCCGGCCATGGGGGGGGAGGCAGCACAGTTAGGGAGTTTTAGAAAGTGGCATATGTTGATGTTGGACATTCAGCTGATGCAAAAGATGAAATAGGTCAAGTCCCAGGAAGAGTTGGACCAAAGCAAGCCATTTTTCTGTCACCCTATGTGTCATCAGGGGAAGGTGGGACAAAATCCTTGGAAACCCATGCGTGGTTCATTTTAATGAAGGTTATATCATCCACATTTTGGGTTGACAGACGGGTCCTTTTTTCTGTCAGGATTGATCCAGCTGCACTGAAGACTCTTTCCGATAGCACACTTGCAGCTGGGCAAGCGAGCTCCTGTAAGGCATATTGTGCCAATTCAGGCCAGGTGTCCAGTTTAGCGGCCCAATAGTCAAAGGGGAATGACCTGTGTGGGAGAACATCGATATGGGAGGAAAAGTAGTTTGTAACCATAGTTGACAACTGCTGTCTCCTGTCACTTTCCATCGATGCAGTATTACCAGTTGTGTGAGCGGTACTTGAAAAATCAGTCCACAACATTGTCATGAAACCCCTGTCTCCAACGCCACTTCTGCTGTGTGCACCACGAACACCTCTGCCAAGCTGCCCCCGGCCCGTACGGCTCGTGTGAGAACCATCACCGCTGCTGTGTGCTGGGAATGCCTCAAGCAACCGATTTACCAGAGTTGCTTGTTTATTAGCCAATATTAGGTCAAGGTTCTCCTGTGGCATGATGTTTTGTAATTTGCCTTTATAGCGTGGATCCAGGATGCTGGCCAACCAGTAGTCGTCATCGTTCATCATTTTGGCAATGCGTGGGTCCCTTTTTAGGATCTGCAAGGCATAATCTGACATGTGGGCCAATGTTCCCGGTGTCAATAATGCACTGCGAGTGCTGGTTGGAGGAGCACTTTCTGGCAAATCCACATCCCTCCAGTCACGCTCAAACCCTGTACCAGACCTTGCCACGCCAACATTTTCACTTGCCCCACGAGATGCATCCTCCTCCCCTAAGTAATCATCCCCATCATCCTCCTCCTCCTCCTCTTCTTCCTCCACCTCGTCCAGGAGAGGTCCCTGAGCAGACAATGGCTGAATGTCATCAAGGATTCCCTCCTCCTCTTCCTCCTCATCAACATTGGCTGCAGACGCCTGCTCCTTAAGGTGCGTCAAAGTTTGCATGAGCAGACGCATAAGTGGGATGCTCATGCTTAGGATGGCGTCATCTGCGCTTACCAGCCGTGTGCATTCCTCAAAACACTGAAGGACTTTACAGAGGTCTTTCAGCTTCGACCACTGCACACCTGTCAACTCCATGTCTGCTCTCAAAGTGCCTGGCCGTGTATCCTCCCACAAATGCATTATGGCCTGCCTCTGCTCGCACAGCCGCTCCACCATGTGCAGGGTGGAGTTCCACCTTGTTGCAATGTCGATAATGAGGTGGTGGTTGGGAAGGTGGAGCAATCGCTGCAGCTTCTGCATACGAACGGAGTGTACAGGCGACCGGCGGATGTGCGCGCACAGTCTTTGCACCTTCTGGAGCAGGGCTGTTAACTCCGGATAATTTTTGAGGAAGCACTGCACCACCAGGTTCAAGGTGTGAGCCAAGCAAGGTATATGGCTGAGTTTTGAAAGGGCTATGGCTGCCACAAAATTACGGCCGTTATCACTAACTACCTTGCCTGCCTCAAGATGTACACTGCCCAGCCATGACTCAGTTTGTCGCTTCAAGTACTCGGCCAGCACCTCGGCGGTGTGTCTGTCGCCCAAACACATCATCTGCACCACAGCCTGCCGACGCTTTCCACTAGCTGCTCGATAGGGGGACACATCGTGTGCAACAGTGGCAGCTGCAGATGGAGTGCTCGTACGACTGCGCTCTGTGGACGAGCTTTCGCTTCTGGAGGAGCAGGAGGAGGAGGGTCGAACGCCTACAGCCAACTGTTTCCTATACCGTGGGCTAGGCAGCACTGTCCCACCACCGCTGTCCCCTGTGGACCCTGCATCCACCACATTAACCCAGTGCGCAGTGATGGACACGTAACGGCCCTGGCCATGCCGACTGGACCATGCATCAGTTGTGAGGTGCACCTTTCCGCTCACTGACTGCTTGAGTGCATGGACAATGCGGTCTTTCACATGATGGTGGAGGGCTGGGATGGCTTTGCGAGAGAAGAAGTGGCGACTGGGTAGGTCATAGCGTGGTACTGCATAGGCCATGAGTTCGTGGAAAGCTGTGCTTTCCACCAACCGAAAGGGCATCATCTCAAACGAGATTAGTTTGGCAATGTGGGCGTTCAAACCCAGTGTACGCGGATGAGAGACTGAGTACTTTCTTGACCTACTCATAGTGTCTGGGAGGGTGAGCTGGACTTGAGAGCTGCATATGGTGGAAGTAGCGGTGGACAGGGCGGACTGAGAGAGGGTTGATGATGGTGATGGAGTTGGTGTTCTTTCTGATGGCCTAGAATCAGTCTTTCGTTGATATAACAGTGGGATTCCCTGACTGCTGTGGCCTTGCAAGGACACCTCAACATTTGCTGCTGTGCTAACCGGTGGGCTTACAGTGGGGGAAACAATGTAGCATTGCTGACTACCTTCGTTGTGATCAGTTGCACATGTGGCACTTGAGGTTTGGTGTTGTTTCCACGCTTGCAAGTGCATGCTGGTTAAATGTCTAAGCATGCAACTGGTATTCAAATTTTTCAGATTTTTCCCTCGGCTAAAGGTCTTTGCGCACTTCTTACAGATAACCTTGGCCTGATCATGAGGATTTTGTTCAAAAAAGTGCCACACTGCACTCTTCCTACTTTGGCAGACATTTTGCGGCCTAGCACGCTGTGATCTTTTGACCCTCTGGACAAGCTGTCCAGCAACTCTTTTGATGTTTGGAACCTGTCTTTGGAGTGCTCCGGGCCTGCCAGATAACAGCTGTTGCGATGTCGATGTCTGCTGTGGATGCTCCTCATCTGAGCTATTGGAAGCAGTACCCTCTTCCCCCAATGGATGCCAATCTGGGTCAACAACTGGGTCATCCATCACCTCCTCTTCTATGTCATGTGCACCTTCCTCTGTGTCACCGTGTATCGTGGTATAGTGTGCGGGAAGGGGCACCTGAGTCTCATCAGGGTCAGAATCTGGCTCTGTACACTGCGAGGACAATGTAGTGCTCTGAGTGAATGTACCAGCAGAATCATCCATCAGCGGCTGTGCATCAGTGCACTCCATGTCAGATTCATCTTCGCCTGGGTAATTCACCATTTGACTTGATAATCCAGGCATGGTATGTGAAAACAGCTCCATGGAGTAATCAGTAGTATGGCCTGCGTCATCCTTCAATCTTGGTTGGGGTGAAGGACACAAGGAAAGGTGTGGTTCATGAACATGAGCCTCCAATGACGACTCAGTGCTTTTACTTTTTACAACTGAAGAAGAGGAGGCGATAGAGCTGGAGGCTGAGTCAGCAATGTAAGACAAAACTTTTTCCTGATGCTCTGGCTTTAAAAGCGGTTTGCCAACTCCTAGAAAACTAAGCGTTCGAGGCCTTATGTAGCCAGACGATGACGCAGGCTCAACACCTCCTGCATTCGGTCCTATTTTGCTCTTGCCACTACCATCAGATCCACCACCAACACCATCATTACCAGCTGCCAACCCCCGCCCAATTCCACGGCCTCTTCCACCAGCCTTCCTCATTTTTGGTAGAAATGTAGACAAAATCCAACAAACTATATAGTAATGTAAAACAAGGTACAAGGTGTCTATAGGACAGGGGAGATTTTGAATTTCTGCAGACACTTGTGGACACTGGACACTTTTGGATTGTGTGAGGCCCACTGATATCTGAGCGCTATGTCACAGGCTCGATGGCACATCTGTGACAAAAGTGACGAGAGGATAAGGGAGATTTTGAATTTCTGCAGACACTTGTGGACACTGGACACTTTTGGATTGTGTGAGGGCCACTGATATCTGAGCGCTATGTCACAGGCTCGATGGCACAGCTGTGACAAAAGTGACGAGAGGATAAGGGAGATTTTGAATTTCTGCAGACACTTGTGGACACTGGACACTTTTGAATTGTGTGAGACCCAATGAATATCTGAGCGCTATGTGACAGGCTCGATGGCACAGCTGTGACCAAAGTGACTAGAGGATAAGGGAGATTTTGAATTTCTGCACACACTTGTGGACACTGGACACTTTTGGATTGTGTGAGGCCCAATGAATATCTGAGCGCTATGTGACAGGCTCGATGGCACAGCTGTGACCAATGTGACTAGAGGATAAGGGAGATTTTGAATTTCTGCACACACTTGTGGACACTGGACACTTTTGGATTGTGTGAGGCCCAATGAATATCTGAGCGCTATGTGACAGGCTCGATGGCACAGCTGTGACCAAAGTGACTAGAGGATAAGGGAGATTTTGAATTTCTGCAGACACTTGTGGACACTGGACACTTTTGGATTGTGTGAGGGCCACTGATATCTGAGCGCTATGTCACAGGCTCGATGGCACAGCTGTGACAAAAGTGACGAGAGGATAAGGGAGATTTTGAATTTCTGCAGACACTTGTGGACACTGGACACTTTTGGATTGTGTGAGGCCCACTGATATCTGAGCGCTATGTCACAGGCTCGATGGCACAGCTGTGACAAAAGTGACTAGAGGATAAGGGAGATTGGATTGCTTTTAAAAAAGCAGTTTGCAGAGCAGTGGGTAAACAGCAATGCCAGCCTGTCAGGAAGCCTTAAAAGGCAGCCCAACAACCAACACCACTGATACACCACAATATAGCCTCCCCTTGCACTGCACACACAGTGACTGGTGTGTTGTGCAGGCCAAATCGCTAGCAGCAGAAGCAGTTTTTTTTTCTTCTCAGCAGGACAAAAAAAAAAAATTGGGATTGCTTTTAAAAAAGCAGTTTGCGGAGCAGTGGGTAAACAGCAATGCAGGAATGTCAGGAAGCCTTAGAAGGCAGCCCAACAACCAACACCACTGATACACCACTATATAGCCTCCCCTTGCACTGCACACACAGTGACTGGTGTGTTGTACAGGCCAAATCGCTAGCAGCAGAAGCAGTTTTTTTTTCTTCTCAGCAGGACAAAAATAAAAATTGGGATTGCTTTTAAAAATGCAGTTTGCGGAGCAGTGGGTAAACAGCAATGCAGGAATGTCAGGAAGCCTTAGAAGGCAGCCCAACAACCAACACCACTGATACACCACTATATAGCCTCCCCTTGCATTGCACACACAGTGACTGGTGTGTTGTGCAGGCCAAATCGCTAGCAGCAGAAGCAGTTTTTTTGTCTTCTTCCCTGCCTAACGCTCTCCCTACAGAATCAGCAGCAACCTCTCCCTATACTGAGATCGGCAGAAGTAAGATGGCGGTCGGCGTGCACGCCCTTTTATACCCCCTGTGACGCCCACCAAAGCAAGCCAATCACTTGCATGCCCTTCTGAAAGATGGTGGTGACCCCTGCCTATGTCATCACGTTGCCCACAGTGTCCGTGGATCCTGATTGGCTGAAAAAGAGCGCAAAACAAACTTTTGAAACGCGACTTTGGCGCGTAAGTCGCCGACCTCGTGGCCGACCTCATCCTAGGGTCGGGTTTCGTTTCATGAAACCCGACTTTGCCAAAAGTCGGCGACTTTTGAAATTTTTCGACCCGTTTCGCTCAACTCTAACCAAGAGGTTAAAAGAAGTGAGCTGACCACTTTTCAGGCATTTTCAGTTCTGAAGACCTACTATACATTACAATACAAGGCAAGGGAATGTCTCAGAAAATGGCGATAACGAAAAAGCGTTCTGTAGATGACAAAAAAGATGAGTCAGGAAAAAAAATTCCATCGTTTCCTGAAGCGTCTTCCTCTTGGAAAACTCGGCGTTGTGTTCACATATCCTAATGATTACACTGTACATTTTGTTGGGAACCAAATGATTTTGACTGTTGGATAAGGGTGCCCTAGTGATTCATAAGATCCTACTGCTGGCTTGGGAACAAGCCTTGGTTTGCAGATGTGGGCTTCATGATCTGTAATTGTTGCATAAAGAAATAAAGAAGTAGCATTTAGAGATATTACATAGATATACTTAAAATAGTGACATGCTTCATAAACATGTTGTATTACAGATGTATTCTCTCCACAGCTTTTGGAAAGAATATTGTGCCAGGCTTGCCAACCGTCCATAAATTCCAGGAAAGTCCATAATAAAGTCCACTTTTTTGCCCTGTTAGTAAAAAAAAAAATTTAAGATGTCAGTGTTTTTTTGAAACTGAAGAAACTTGTAAATTTTGTTTTTACTTTAATTCTCATCATCTTACAGTTTACAGTGAATGCAGCTAATGTCTTCATATCAGAATTATGGGCTGTAGACAAGTGTCACTTATAATCATAATGATTTATTACAATTTTTTTATCTGTCCGTAAAAATTATTTTCTGACAGTAGTTTTTTTTTATATCAGTTGTCCAGAAAAATGAGAAGTCAAGTTGGCAACCCTGTATGGCTCCTCCTGCTATACAATATGGCAGCACACGAGTGAGAGCTAGTCTATAAAATGGATCTATAGGAGCTTGATGAGCAGATATAAAGGGTCTATGCACCCATCTTTCCTGCGTATATGAGCCCTATGAGATGCAGTAGAAAGCTTGATGTTCTAGCCAGTGAAGCATGTTCATTTCCTAATCAAGAGCAGATGTAAGGTCGGGTAGCTAAAAAATTCCTGTAACCAATTAGCCTTTTTCCCTTAGCTCCAAAACACACATCAGCACATGTGCAGGGTTTATAGAAGAACAATGGAGTGTGTGAATGTCTGAGGGTTCACCAATGCTGACTAAATGCACACTATTGGCCTTATTCTCTAATGTAATGATGTGTAAAAACAATAGTACTAATGTAGTCCTTAAGTGCTGAGCTAATGTTCCATTATTTCAGGATTAATGGCGAGTTACTGTACAAGCTATTGTAGACTTACATTCACAGTTTAGACTGTTGATATGCATGCAGTCCTATTAATCATGATTTCTTCATTGAAATCACCTTTGGCTTTATCATCACGAATATACAATATCAAATTTTTATTTGTAACTATAACGTTAAGGTTCATACACTAAAGAGCTTGCCTGTTTCATTAATGACATTTTATGCTGTGAGCACCCCCCTAAAAGTTGTCTAGTTTGGATTATGACATTTTATACTGTGATGCTGTTGGCGTGGAGAAAGGGTCCTTCTTTTTTTGCCTTTGACATTTGTGGAGAGGGAGCAAAAGTAATATTCTTATTAGTAAATGAATTTTGATTTTGTGCAAAAACATTAGTCACCCTGCTATATATAAATTTACTGTAGGTCCAGAAATATTTTGACAGTGACACAAGTTTTGACTTTTTGGCTGTTTCCAAACGAGGATATACCTTACCGGTACCATTGCTGCAGGCTGCAGGCTGACATGAGGGGTTGTCCGGCAGTGATGCGAGTGCCCGGCGGTGCTGCGAGGTTGTTGGCGGTGCTTCAGGGGTGTCCGGAAGTGCTGCGGAGGTGTCGGATGCTGCTGCGGGTGTCTCTGGTGCTGCGGGGGGCTCTGCCGACATTTTGTGAAAGGCCAGAGCCCCCGCAGTTCCATGGCTTCCAATACAGTGGACTCCAGGAAAATGGCCGCCAGGGGCGGCGCATGCGCAGATGGAGATCTCGGCACCAAGATCTCGGAAGATGCACCATTACAACAGCAGCACCGGAGACAACTGCAGTAGGATCTGTTACACTAATGGAAGTCTATGGGTGCGTTAACATGTCTGTTACATTGCGTTAGTGCTGCTTAGAAACGGATCCATTAAACGGATTGCCCTAACGCAATGTGCATCTAGCCTAAGATAGGAAGAGCTAACCATTTAAACTCCCTATGAAAAGAGGACCCTTGCAGGGCAAAACAGTATGTCTGTTGTGAGGAAGACTGAGATTTATAGATTGAAAAGGGAGAAAAGCAGGAAATTTAACACCGTTAGAGGGAATTTTACATCTGTAATTAGACATTTGGGCACCAATGCTAAGGAAGATACATCACTGTGTAGGCTTGATCCACGTTAACCAGACATTTTCAATCGGATTTCTTCCATCCACTAAGCTGAGCCATCTCTATGACCAGCGTAGTAAGTTTCTCTGTTAGGCTACTTTCACACATCCGGTGTGTGGGGTCCGGCGGCGTGCGGCGAAAAGCCGGGCCGCCGGATCCGGCCTGCAGCCGTGACACCGGATGTGTGTGCAGCGAGATGATACGGCTCGGACATTATTAAAGGAGCCGCAGGACAGAGGCAGCCAATGAGACAGCTGCTGAAAGGGAGGTGAGGGGAGGAGAGGATAGGAGAGGGGAGGGGAGGAGAGGGGAGGGGGGTGGAGAGAGAGAGACATGGGGGGTTAACATTAGTGTCCAGGCAAGAGAATCTCTCTCTCTTGCTGGGCACTTGTGGGGTTAACCCCACAGAGAGATCTCTCTCTCTCACCCAGACACTGTGAGTGTTAACCCCACAAGTGCCCGGCGAGAGAGATCTCTCACAAGTGTCCGGGTGACAGAGAGAGATCTCTCTCTCTCTCGCCGGGCACTTGTGGGGTTAACATTCACAGAGTCCGGGCATGCGCTGTGGAAAAAGCCGGTCCGGCGCTGCAAAAAAACGTTACATGGAACGTTTTTTCCAGACGCCGGACAGGCTGTTTTTGCCGGATCAGGCAAAAACCGGATACGCCGCATAGGTATCCTGCGCGATGCGTCAATAATGAAACTGAATGGGGGAAAAACCGGATCCGGTGGCAACCGGCGCCGGATCCGGTTTTTACACTTTTCGCCACATCGCGCCTGATGCTGAAAACCGGATGTGTGAAAGAGGCCTTAATCCATTTTATTTTATGTAACTGTACATGCTATATTGTTTTGTCCCCTTTGTAAAATCTTTTGTACATTTTTTATAATCACTGCTATTGGTTCTGGATTAAATATAAAATTGAATACTTCTTTTCATTTTTTTCTGTAAATCACACTCCTGAAAGCCATACCCTACCAGAAACCAAGTGTTTGATCGGCCTGTTAAAAAGCAACTATTGATGGCAGTGAGTAGTTCTTGGGTTATCGTGAAGTTAGCAGTGACCATACCAGGCTGTATATACAAGTGCTTCTCACTAAATTATAATATCATCAAAAAATTTATTTATTTCAGTTCTTGAATACAAAAAGTGAAATTCATATTTTATATAGCGTCATTACAAACAGAGTGATCTATTTCAAGTGTTTATTTCTGTTAATGTTGATGATTATGGCTTACAGCCAATGAAAACCCAAAAGTCATTATCTCAGTAAATTAGAATACTTTTTAACACCAGCTTGAAAAATTATTTTAAAATCCAAAATGATGTACTACTGAAATGTATGTTCAGTAAATGCACTCAATACTTGGCCGGGGCTCATTTTGCATCAATTACTGCATCAATGTGACGTGGCATTGAGGTGATCAGCCTGTAGTACTGCTGAGATGTTATGGATGCCCAGGTTGCTTTGATAGCAGCCTTCAGCTCGTCTGCATTATTTTGTCTGGAGTCTCTCATCTTCCTCTTGACAATACCTTATAGATTTTCTGTAGGATTAAGGTCAGGCAAGTTTGCTGGCCATCAAGCACAATGAAACTTTTGTTTTTAAACCAGGTATTGGTACTTTTGGCAGTGTGGACAGGTGCCAAGTCCTGCTGGAGAATAAAATTTCCATCTCCAAAAAGCTTGTCAGCAAAGGGAACATGAAGTGCTCTAAAATTTCCTGGTATACGTCTGTGCTGACTTTGGTCTTGATAAAACATAAATCACAGTGGACCTGCAACAGCAGATGATATAAATCACAAACCATCACTGATTGTGGAAACTTCACACTAGACCTCAAGCAGCTTGGATTGTGTTCCTCTCCAATCTTCCTCCAGACTCTGGGACCTTGATTTCCAAATGAAATGCAAAATTTACTTTCATCTGAAAACAACACATTGGACCACTGAGCAACAATCCAGTTCTTTTTCTCCTTGGCCCAGGTAAGATGCTTCTGGCGTTATCTATTGGTCATGAATTGCTTGAAACAAGGATTGCGACATTTGTAGCTCAAGTCCTGGATATATCTGTGTGTGGTGGCTCTTGAAGCAATGACTCCAGCAGCAGTCCACTCCTTGTGAATCTCCCCCAAATTTTTGAATGCCCTTTTCTTAACAATCCTTTCAAGGCCGCGGTTAACCCGGTTGCTTGTGCACCTTTTTCTACCACACTTTATCCACTCAACGTTCCATTAATATTATTCGATACAGCACTCTGTGAACAGCCAGCTTCTTTAGCAATGACTGCCTTCTGGACATCTGTCAAGTCAGCAGTCTTCCCCATGATTGTGGAGCCTACTGAAACAGACTAAGGGACCTTTTTAAATGCTTAGGAAGCCTTTGCAGGTGTTTTTTTTGTTAATTATTCTAATTTACTGAGATAATGACTTTTGGGGTTTTCAGTGGCTGTAAGCCATGATCATCAACATTAACAGAAATAAGCACTTGAAATAGATCACTTTGTTTACTCTATATAATATATGAGTTTAACTTTTCATATTGAAGAACTGAAATAAATTAACTTTTTAATGATATTCTAATATTGTGAGAAGCACTTGTATATTCCATGCGTTGGAATAGGAGATGTACAGTCATGGCCAAAAGTATTAACACCCCTGCAATTCTGTCAGATAATACTCAGTTTCTTCCTGAAAATGATTGCAAACACAAATTCTTTGGTATTATTATCTTCATTTAATTTGTCTTAAATGAAAAAACACAAAAAGAATTGTCCTAAAGCCAAATTGGATATAATTCCACACCAAACATAAAAAAGAGGGTGGACAAAAGTATTGGCACTGTGCGAAAAATCATGTGCTGCTTCTCAAATTTGTGTAATTCACAGCACCTGTAACTTACCTGTGGCACCTAACAGGTGTTGGCAATATCTAAATCACACTTGCAGCCAGTTGACATGGATTAAAGTTGACTCAACCTCTGTCCTGTGTCCTTGTGTGTACCACATTGAGCATGGAGAAAAGAAAGAAGACCAAAGAACTGTCTGAGGACTTGAGAAACCAAATTGTGAGGAAGCATGAGCAATCTCAAGGCTACAAGTCCATCTCCAAAGACCTGAATGTTCCTGTGTCTACCGTGCGCAGTGTCATCAAGAAGTTTAAAGCCCATGGCACTGTGGCTAACCTCCCTAGATGTGGCCGGAAAAGAAAAATTGACAAAAGATTTCAACGCAAGATTGTGCGGATGTTGGATAAAGAACCTCGACTAACATCCAAACAAGTTCAAGCTGCCCTGCAGTCCGAGGGGACAACAGTGTCAACCCGTACTATCCGTCGGCATCTGAATGAAAAGGGACTGTATGGTAGGAGACCCAGGAAGACTCCACTTCTTACCCCGAGACATAAAAAAGCCAGGCTGGAGTTTGCCAAAACTTACCTGAAAAAGCCTAAAACATTTTGGAAGAATGTTCTTTGGTCAGATGAGACAAAAGTAGAGCTTTTAGGGCAAAAGCATCAACATAGAGTTTACAGGAGAAAAAAGAGGCATTCAAAGAAAAGTACATGGTCCCTACAGTCAAACATGGCGGAGGTTCCCTGATGTTTTGGGGTTGCTTTGCTGCCTCTGGCACTGGACTGCTTGACCGTGTGCATGGCATTATGAAGTCAGAAGACTACCAACAAATTTTGCAGCATAATTTAGGGCCCAGTGTGAGAAAGCTGGGTCTACCTCAGAGGTCATGGGTCTTCCAGCAGGACAATAACCCAAAACACACTTCAAAAAGCACTAGAAAATGGTTTGAGAGAAAGCACTGGAGACTTCTAAGGTGGCCAGCAATGAGTCCAGACCTGAATCCCATAGAACACCTGTGGAGAGATCTAAAAATGGCAGTTTGGAGAAGGCACCCTTCAAATATCAGGGACCTGAAGCAGTTTGCCGAAGAAGAATGGTCTAAAATTCCAGCAGAGCATTGTAAGAAACTCATTGATGGTTACTGGAAGCGGTTGGTCGCAGTTATTTTGGCTAAAGGTTGTGCAACCAAGTATTAGGCTGAGGGTGCCAATACTTTTGTCCGGCCCATTTTTGGAGTTTTGTGTGAAATGATCAATGTTTTGCTTTTTGCTTCATTCTCTTTTGTGTTTTTTCATTTAAGACAAATTACATGAAGATAATAATACCAAAGAATTTGTGTTTGCAATCATTTTCAGGAAGAAACTGAATATTATCTGACAGAATTGCAGGGGTGTCAATACTTTTGGCCATGACTGTATATACCATACGTTCACTGTTAGTTCTCCAATAACCATCTTATTAGTGGTAACAGCTTCAGCCTGATCCGTTAATCATCGGCCAATTGTGTAATTGTCCTGACGATATGAACAGCAGAGGGCTATTTGTGACAAAAGGTAACAGCGAAGTGGTTCATCGTGACTCCCCTGGCTGTAATCTTTGACATAAGGGTTTAGGAATTACAGCTCTTTAATATATTGTATAGCTGCCTCTTTTTAAAGGGAGCAAAACTAATTGGACAATTATCTCAGACTCTCTTTAATAGGGTCCATAGGCCATTCCCTCTTTAGTCCATCATCAGTTAAGCAGGGAAAGGATCTGGAGCTGATTCTAGGTGTTGTATTTGAATTGGGAAAACTGTTGCTGTGAACCCATAAAATGTGGTCAAAAAAGTGCTTTTAATAGAAGAGAAACAGATCATTATTAAGCTGTAAAAAGAAGAAATTCATCGAAGAGATAGCAGAAATGTTAGTAGTGGTCAAACAAACAGTTTGGTACATTCTTCAAAAAATGAAAAGAGAGCTTGGGAACCCAAAAAGGCCTGGAGGTGCACTAAAGTACATACAGTGAGGAAAATAAAGATTTGATGCACTGCTGATTTTGCAAGTTTCCCCCTCCTACAAAAACTGTAGAGATCTGTAATTTTTATCACAGGTATACTTCAACTATGAGGCCGGGATCACACTACCGTGTGTGATGTGAGAAACTCATACGAGTCTCTCGCATCAACACCCGCCACTGCCACCGGCACTCAGGATCGGAGCTGCGGCTGCATGTATTTCTGTGCAGCCACAGCTCCAGTCCTGAGTGCCGGCGGTAGCGCCGGGTGTTGATGCAAAAGACTCGTGTGAGCTTCTTGCATCACACACGGTAGTGTGATCCTGGCCTAAAAGGCAGAATCTTAATAAAAAATCCAGAAAATCTCATTGTATGATTTTTACATAATTTGCATTTTATTGCATTAAATAAGTATTTGATACAACAGTAAAACAGCACTATATATATGGTACAGAATCCTTTGTTTGCAATTACAGAGGTCAGTCGTTTCCTGTAGTTGTTGACCAAGTTTGCACACACTGCAGCATGGATTTTGGCCCATTCCTCCATACAAATCTTCTCCAGATCTTTCGGGGCTGTTGCTTGACATTACGTTTCAGATTTTATATAGGGTTCAGGTCTGGAGACTGGCTAGTTTATAGTCTAAGTATTTCTTGGGGAGCCACTCCTTAGTTGCCCTGGCTGTGTGTTTCAGGTCAATGTCATGCTGGAATACCCAGCCACGACCCATCTTCAATTCTATTATTGAGGGAAAGAGGTTGTTAGCCAAAATCTTGTGATACGTGACCCCATCCATCCTTCCTTCAATATGATGCAGTCATTTTGTCCTATTGGAGAAAGGTACCCTCAAATTATGATATTTCCACACCATTTTTCATGGTTGGGACAGTGTTCTTTGAGTTGTACTTATCCTTCTTCTACCGCCTAACACGACGAGTGGAGTTGATACCAAAAAGTTCTATTTTCGTCTCTTCTGACCATTTGAGCTTCTCTCACGATAAGGTAGTGTGTTACTAATGGTAAAGTTTGAGACTTTGGTCCCAGCTCTCTTCTAGTCATTTACCAGGTTCTTCTGTATAGTTAGGGTTTTGATTTCTGATCTTTCTCAGAATCATTCTTACCCCATGAGGCAAGATCTTGCATGAAACCCCAGACTGAGGAAGATTGACAGTCATCTTGTGTTTCTTCCATTTTCTAATAATTTTGCCAACAGTTGCTGCCTTCTCACCAAGCTGCTTACCTATTGTTCTGTAGCCCATACCAGCCTTCTGCCGGTCTACAATTTTGTCCCTGGTGTCCTTAGACAGCTGTTTGGTACTGGCCATGGTGGAGAGGTTGAATGTGATTGATTGTATGGATAGGTGTCTTAGAACAAGTTAAAACAGGTGCAATTAATACAGGTAATGTGTAGGAGAGCTTCTTAAGGAAAAACGAACAGGTCTGTGAGAGCCAGAATTCTTGCTGGTTGGTAGGTGATCAAATACTTATTTCATACAATAAAATGCAACTTAATTATTTAAAAATCATACAATGTTATTTTCTTTTCTTATTTTTAGATCCTGCCTCTCACAGTTTAAGTGTAGCTGTGATAAAAATTACAGACCTCTCCATTCTTTGTAGGTGGGAAAACTTGCAAAATCGGCAGTGTATCAAATATTTATTTTCCCCACTGTACTTAAACAGATTTCATGAGAGCAAATAAAAAAGGGATCACCATAAGGTACAAACAATTAATCAGCCTATCAGCCTTAAAAATAGAAAGACCAGATTAGACTTTGCCAAAAAAAAAATCTAAAAAAGCCAGTTCAGTTCTGTGGAAAGATAAAACTAAGATCAACCTGTACCAGAATGATGGGAAAAAATAACTATGGAGTAGGCTTGGAATGGCTCATGACCCATTGCAACCACATCTTCTGTAAAACATAGTGGAGTTACCAGATCAAGCATGTACTCCACATACAAATATCAGCAGGATTGTGCACCGTGTCATGTCAGCGCCATTATACTGACTAAAATGTTGCCTTGGTTGATGAAATCCGTCTTGTGGTTGTTGTTTAATCTTTATTTTCAGTTTTCAGTTAATGATATGCTAGTGCTCTGGGACGGCCTGTGGGGGGTCTTCATGTGGTGCTCTGATTCCTCACTGACCTGCCCCTAGTTTACTGTACATAATGAATATTCTATATATAGCTTGAAAAAACCCTTCTGCCCTTCTGCAGGTGGCGGCGGCGATGACAACTGCGCTGCATGCGCTGCAGCATGATCGCATATATAATGTGCACATGATTAAGTTTTTGATGTAATCAAAATTCATAATAATTCATAATTCATAAAAATTAAAAAAATCTCTTTGAAAAAAGCGCCAGATGCGTCTACGCAATAGGAGCTTTCGGTGATCCGATTTCATTATGTAAACTAGGGGGCTGGTCACTGAGGGATCTGTCAGCAGTCTGCATTATGAATCCCTAATCAGAGCACCACATAAAGCCCCCCACAGGCCTGCCCCTGAAGCACGAGCATATCATTAACTCAAAACTGAAAATAAAGATTAAACAACCATAAGATGGATTTCAACACCCAAGGTATAATTTTAATCAGTATAATGGCGCCGACCTGACAGTGTCTGTAGGTTACTGAGCACAATCCTGCGGACAGGTTCTCTTTAAGACAAAACGTAAGGAAGAAAGATCCCCAAAATAACGGAAGTCAGTTTCAGTAAAGCCCTGGCAAAGCATCACAAAGGAGGAAACCGAGTGTTTGGTGACGTCCATGGCTTCCAGACTTCAGAGAGTCATTGCCTGCAAAGGATTCTCTACAAAGTATGAAAAAATTTGCATTATATTTATAGCAAAATTAATTTGTCCAATTACTTTTGAACCCCCTGAAATGAGGTTTTGTAGAAAAATGGTTGCAATTCCTAAACATTTCACAGCATATTTCTACTTAACCCTTTCAGTTAAACCTGAAAGTTTACACTGCAATTGCATCTCAGTTGTTTCATTTTAAATAAAAAATAGTAGATTGCAGCGCCCAAATCACAAAAACATTTCTGGACCAAACTGAATCTGAGGTGTTTAGCGTCTCTCAAGTGTATATAGTAGATACCCCCACCACCCATCGGATAAGCATGTACTTGTAAGGGACCATTTGTGGTAAGGTTTCCTTCGTGGTCCCAAAGCATCCAGTTACGGTACCCTTGAATATGTGTGTGTTATCTGGGTGTTTGCTGCTTACCCCTATTCAGGCCTCAAGAGATTTGATGGTACCAGGACCTTGAAAATCCGCGACTAATCAAGGAAACCTGGAATCTGTTGTAAAAAGATGATAACTTTACTGGAATTCCTTAAATAAAATTGTAACAAATTTTAGCAGGCACAATACTTGCTGTACATTTCTTCTCTATCATGCAGAGGCTCTTTTTCTATGACTAACACATATGGCATTAATGATGTTAACGGGATATTCGTCAGTGACAAAGTACTTCACAAGCTTCCTAGCTCTGTTCTTACTTTCTTTATCCTCCACTGCAATGGATCCCATGTGCAGGGCCGCCATCAGGGCATTACTGCCCTGACTGGCGTATGGGGCCCGGTGGGCAGAGGGGGCATGCATCGGGCCCCTACTGGCAGGCTAAACTGGGCCCATTGCGGCGCTGCGGCAGCTGAATGCTATTGACATGCAGGCCCGTCGGCCCGCACGTCAATAGTTAACAGCCGTCAGCCAATCGGAGGCTGGCAGCTGATGTCAGCCGCAGCGCGCCTGTCGCCGGCGTCTGACGTCACTGTCAGTGGCCGGCGAGTGTGCGCTTCAGCAGCGTGAAGGGAGCGTCACCGCTGGAGCGTGGCCAGGTAAGAAGAACTTGTTTGTTTTTTTAATTGAAAGCGGCAATCTGGGGGGGCCTGGGGCAGACTGAGACACGGGGCAGAATGCAAGACACGGCAGAATGCAGACATGGGGGCAGAATGCAGACATGGGAGCAGAATACAGACATGAGGGCAGAATGCTGGACATGATGGGGCAGAATGCTGGACATGATGGGGCAGAATACAAGACATGATGGGGCAGAATACAAGACATGATGGGGCAGAATGCTGGACATGATGGGACAGAATATAAGACATGATGGGAGCAGAATGCTGGACATGGGGGCAGATTGTAGACATGATGGGGACAGAATGCTGGACATGGGGGCAGAATGCAGACATGATGGGGGCAGAATGCTGGACATGGGGGCAGATTGCAGACATGGGGACAGAATGTAGACATTATGGGACAGAATGCTGGACATGGGGGCAGAATGCAGACATGATGGGGGCAGAATGCTGGATATGATGGGGACAGAATGCAGACATGGGGGCGAATGCAAGACACGGCAGAATGCAGACATGGGGCAGAATGCAGACATGGGGCAGAGTACAGACATGAGGGCAGAATGCTGGACATGATGGGGGCAGAATGCTGGACATAATGGGGCAGAATGCTGGACATGATGGGGCAGAATGCTGGACATGATGGGGCAGATTGTAGACATGATGGGGCAGATTGTAGACATGATGGGGCAGAATGCTGGACATGATAGGGGCAGAATGCAGACATGGGAGCAGAATGCAGACATGGGGCAGAATGCTGGACATGATGGGGCAGAATGCTGGACATGATGGGGAAGAATGCTGGACATGATGGGGTCAGAATGCTTGACATGGGGGCAGATTGTAGACATGATGGGGGCAGAATGCTAGACATAATGGGGGCAGAATGCAGACATGGGCGCAGAATGCTGGACATGATGGGCCAGAATGCTGGACATGATTGGGGCAGAATGCTGGACATGATGGGGGCAGAATGCTGGACATGATGGGGCAGAATGCTGGACATGATGGGGCAGAATGCTGGACATGGGGCAGATTGTAGACATGGGGGTAGAATGCAGACATGATGGGGCAGAATGCTGGACATGGGGGAAGAATGCAGACATGATTGGGTCAGAATGCAAGACATGATGTGGGCAGAATGCAAGACATAATGGGGCAGAATGTGAGACACGGGGCAGAATGCCATACATGGGGGCAAAATGTGACAGTGAGACACAGGAGGGGGCAGAATGGACACGGGGCAGAATGTGACAGTGAGACACAGAAGGGGGCATAATGTGAGACACAGGAGGGGGCAGGATGGGAGACACATGGTGCAGGATCATGGGGCAGGATGGATACCATGGAGACAGATGGGGAGATCATATGGGGCACAAGGGATACTCATGAGGGCAGGATGGGAGAACATATAGCTGAAGCCAGGAATGAGACACACAGGGGCCAAGATGGGGAATATTATTACCATAGGGGCTAATTAAGGGATATTATTACTGCAGTGATGTATTTATTTTATTTTTTGCGTATACTGTTTTAAATGGGGGGGGGGGGGCGGTCCTGTTACTGTATAGAGTGATACTATGTTGCCTTTTTTTCTTCATGTGATCTAATGTAGAAGTTGGGAAAAAAATAAGTAATGTGTTCTACAAGCGGAGCTCTAAATAACTGTGTTATTTCCTGCAGAGACGAGCCCTGGCTGGAAGAAGTGATGGCGATCTGTGCTGGATAAAAGATGAAAAGCAATGATGAAGGACTTCACCTAGAGACATCAGTGGTGAGTCAGTGTGTTACCTATACACTGACACTATACACTGTATACTATATACAGAGGTCCTGTGTATAATGTCACCAGTGATCACTGTATTACCTGTACATTATATACAGAGCTCCTGTGTATAATGTCATTGATCACTGTATTATCTGTACACAGACACTGCATACTAAGTACAGATCTCCTGTGTATAATGGCACTTATGGTGATAGTATTGTGTTTTTTTTTATTACTGATCAGTATTGTAGTATTCAGTCACTATGTGGTGGTAATATGTTGTCTGGACATGGTATTGTGGTATTTTTCCCTTGTATTTGCTATTATTTGGTCACTTTGTGGTGGTAATATGTGGTCCGGTGATGGTGCGGTGGTATTTGTTCCTTGTATGTGATATTATTCAGTCACTATGGTAGTAATATGTGGTCTGGTCATGGTGTGGCAGTGTTTGTTCCTTGTATGTGGTATTATAGGTCACTATGGGGTGGTAATATGTGGTTTGGACATGGTGCTGTGGTATTTGTCCCTTGTATGTGATATTATTGGTCATTTTAAAAATTGAAAAAATAAATAAAAATATACCTAAATTGTATTGCATATTTTAAAAAATATTTAATAAGTTAGAGTAGAGCTTGGCCAAGAGTGTCTACAGTGTTGTGATGTTGGCTTTAAAAATATTTTGGCCAAAACAAAAGCTGCCGGCTATATGGGTGATCTGGAGATGGGAACTGTTAATGTGTGATTGGTGAGAAGTGGAGTTTTTCCAAGAGAGAGCGATGGGACTGTGGACAGTTTGAGGAGTGGAGGCGGGGCTGGGGTGGAGCCTGGGTGGAGTCTAAAGGGGGCCCTGAAAATTTTGCCAGTATGGGGCCCTGAAATTCCTAGTGGCAGCCTTGACCAAGTGTTCCCTCCTGGTTGGAATAGAAGTTCTCTAAATCTTCAGAACTGGTTAACATTATGCCTTCCTGTAGCCCGGTCTTTCTACCTGCCTTAGGGAATTCTGCCTCTCTCAGCTCCGTTATACCTCGGCTGGTTTTCAATGATGGTGAAAGAAACCTCCTTACTACTCCTTCAATCTTTGCACTCCAACTATGTAGGAAATTAATTGCAGTAGAATTTGCTCTAGAACTAGCTATCCGTAAATATCCTGTCACTAAAAACACTCTCCTCGCTCCTCCTTTAGTGTTTCGTCATCATCATCATCATCAGAGATGTGCCGCAGTGGTCCCCTGACCATTTGCACTACTCCTACCATGTACTCATCCTCTAACAGAACAAATGGTTGGGCATCAGTGCACTCACTCTCTTCCACTTATGGAGAAGGGTCAGGTGGATGGCCCACGGAAACACAGCCAGTAAAGTAAGCAAAAAGAAGTTACTGCTGCATGACTTGGGGCTCACACTGCAAGCCTGATTTGCAAGAAGGTGAGATGGAAGACAGACGCCCATAGGTCGCATGTGCAAAATCTGCACTTTCATCAGGGGAAAAGATGGAAGACAAAGCAAAGTAACTGAAGGCACTCTCAGCCATCCAATCTAAAACCACCTCTACTTGTTCTGGCCTCACCATTCGTCCAGCGGTACTGAGCCTACGAAATTACGCAGAATGTCCTGTCGCCTGCGTACACCAGAGGAAGGTGTTTCATTTGGGCACGTTGCAGGTACAAATCAACAATATCCTATCTATCCATGCAGCAGTGATACCAGCAACACGGCCACACCCCCTATTTGATGCTTTCCTCATTCTTTGCACCCCAAAAAGGTGCAGGGTGTTACACGGCCTATATACGGAGAAAAAGTGGCTAGCAGATTTTTACACTGCCTGTATGCAGAGTACCCCTGCAGAGCCTATTTTCAGAGTACCCCCTAAAAAATAAATTAAATAAAAAACACGAAAACAGTGTTGACTACCTCTACCTCCTCCTCCACTTGGATCTCCACCTCCTGGTTCAAGATTATAATTTTGTTATTCTATGTTATTTTAAGTAATTTTCCTATCCAGATTTGTTTGCAGGGCAATTGTTCTGCTCTTACCCCCATCGTGCTTCCTTTTGCAGGCCCCTAGCTTCAACTGCTAGTGTCGTAAAACTACTCTGGTACAGAAATCAGTGTGGTAGTGGTTCTATTCTTTGCTACTCTCCTACTGTTACATATAGTCTTGAAGCCTTAAAGGGGTTGCCTTGTCTAAATCAATAAGTCTGCAATGCATGCATGAGTTAGGCTAGTTTCACACTAATGTATGGAGGAGCTGCGGAAGGATGCGGACTTCCTCAGTGAAGCTCTGCCCACTGCCACACCTTCTCCGGTCAGCTCCGCCTCTGTTGGCATGCGACCTGCGTACCCTATCTTTAGCATTGGGTATGCAGGCTGTGCCGATGTATGTGGATGCCTCCGCATGCGTCTTTTTGACGGTGCGGCGACCTGCGCCGAACGCATCGTGTTGCATTTTGTTGCGCTCGCCGCACCGTCAAAAAGACTCATGCGGAGGCATCCACATACAATGGCATGGCCTGCGTACCCAATGCTAAAGATAGGGTATCCAGGCTGCATGCCGACGGAGGCGGAGCTGACCGGAGGATGCGCGGCAGTGGGTAGAACTTCACTGAGGAAGTCTGCAGCTCTCTGCAGCTCCTCCATACACTAGTGTGAAACTAGCTTTATACATACCCACAGCCACAGCCATCGGTGTGACCTCTTTCCATACACTTGTATTGATGGAAGCTATTGGCATGAGTGGTCAGTCGGTAACTATAGGGTATGGGAGCAAAGCTGCGCCCGCTGGATGGAAATATGTATAACGAATACATACCTTTCAGTCCCAGGTCACAAACTGGCAAATTCTCCTCGCGCACAGTGCGTACACTGGGTGGGGGGATTCATATGTCTGCAGTCACACAGTAACATAGTAACATAGTAATTAAGGTTGAAGGAAGACTTTAAGTTCATCTAGTTCAACCCATATCCTATCCTAACCTGCCCTAACATGTTGATCCAGAGGAAGGCAAAAAAAAAAACCCATGTGACAAACAGTAAGCTTCACATTGGGGAAAAAAATTCCTTCCCAACTCCACGTATGGCAATCAGACTAGCTCCCTGGATCAATGCAATATTAAGGAAACTAGTGTATATACCCTGTTATATTATACTTTTCAAGAAAGGCTTCCAGTCCCTTCTTAAATTTTAGTAGTGAATCACTCATTACAACATCATATGGCAGAGAGTTCCATAGTCTCACTGCTCTTACAGTAAAGAATCCGCATCTGTGAGTATGCTTAAACCTTCTTTCCTCCAGACGAAGAGGATGCCCCCTTGTCCCCGTCACAGGTCTGAGAGTAAAAAGATCATTAGAAAGGTCTTTGTATTGTCCCCGCATATATTTATACATTGTAATAAGATCACCTCTAAACCTTTGATTTTCCAAACTAAATATCCCCAAGTGTAATAACCTGTCTTGGTATTGCAGACCCCCTAGTTTCCTAATAACCTTGGTCACTCTTCTCTGCACCCGCTCCAGTTCAGCTATGTCTTTCTTATACACCGGAGACCAGAGCTGTGCACAGTAGTCTAAGTGTGGTCACACTAGTGACTTATATAGAGGTAAAATTATGTTCTCCTTATGAGCATCTATGCCTCTTTTAATGCATCCCATTATTTTATTTGCCTTTGCAGCAGCTGCCTGACACTGGCCACTAAATGTGAGTTTGTCATTCACCCATACACCCAGGTCTTTTTCAGTGACAGCTTTGCCCAGTGTTTTACAATTAAGCACATAATTATACATCTTGTTCGTTCAACCCAAGTGACTTCACACTTATCGATTTGGACAGGACAACCTCTTTAACCCTTCTATGGATACATTCACTCAAGTGCCTCTACCCGGCTATTGGATAAACCTTCACACAAAGTCTGAAGCCGCATGTACATGTAGTATATTTTTGTAGAACATTTGAAAAATTACAAACAAAAAAAGCCACAGTTTTGCAGCGCATTTTTGAACACATGGTTTGGACAAGCAAAAACCACTATTATCCACATAGCCTTTTAGATAGCAATTATATATTTACAGTACAGTGATGAATGTGTTGTCATAAGTCAGTGCCGAGAAATAAGCTAAATCCAAACCTTTTACTCTCTTGTCTTCATAGCCAAAAATCTTCTTAAAGCTCTATATTAACCTCCTTTGTGCTTTATTTATGAGGTGCAATTATTTGTAATCTACATTATAATAATTGGCTTTGTATGTCTGCATAATAATGTACATATAGATTCAATGCAGGCTGATAAAAACAATTACATAATTAATTTAGTGTTTAGGACAAGCCGAGGATATCATTATTGAATACCTATTCTTAAAACTGCAAAGATCTGTCTTTGGACTGCTACAAAACAGATGGAGATCATTTTTTAAAAATCTAACAAAATCGTAGGTGATGCGCTTTCTGTGTAGGGTAATTGCTTCCATCGAAGAATTAAGATTGGTTTATTCTTAAGGGACAGAATGATCTTTACATTGCACAGCTACTATAAACAAAAATGATTTATTACAACATAAAATGTGAAAATAACATCCAGGCCCGCTTATGTACACCTTCCTTACAACACAATCTGCTGTTTCCCATCTAAATAAATGGGAATATATCTAAAATCTATTAAGCAGTGACTTCAAGCCTTGTATGGAAACATAACTGCAGGTCTACACGTCTACTTATCACCTGACTGTACTGTACATGCTACATAAATCTCGGACTCTTTTGAAGCTTACAATGAACTACACCTTACATCATGATAGAAAATATATTTTACACACTGTACATATGTGTACAGTATACATATAGATAGAGGCTCAGTGTAAGAGCTGAAATGTCGCATATCTTGGGTATGAAATAAACATTGTTTGTAAGTTTGATTGAACGATGTTCTGCCTCCATTTTTTATATATAAAGTACGTACACTCCTCGACATTGAAATTGCAACACCAAAAACCAAAAGGCATGTAATGATGGAAATGACGGGATCGATAGACATGTTAATGATATGTAAATGATTAAAAAATTATTCAAAACTAGGAAAAAAAGTTTCTTGATTTACTCAGTATTGAGTATGAGTGCAACACACAGAAAAACATGCGCTTACACACCTTTGCATTCTATCAAGGAGGCCATTCATTTTTGTTTGAGGACTATTCTGCCACACTGATTATCAAGATCTGCTGCTGGCATCTCCTTTTGAAATTTCCGACCAATAACGTTCCAGATGTGCTCGATGGAAGATAAGTCTGGAGATGCTGCAGACCATGGTAACACATTTAGACCATGCATGCTGCTAACAATAGCATTAGTAACATGTGGCCTTCTGTTGTCGTGTAGAAAATTGTCTGCTGGGTCACATTGGAGAAATGGCCATACCACTGGTTCCACTAACCAAATCAATGTAATGCCAAGGAGTTAGAGTACCTTGAATGATGACTAGAGGGTTCTGGCACTGTACATTGTGCCAATCTAAACCACAATATCGTAAGTGGGACCTGTTGTGTGAGATTCCCCTTGTGAAGACCTATTCATGATAAAGCGTGATCTAAGTTCAATAAACATCATGGATATCTGATTTTTAGTACAATAGTAATCATACATATGGCTCCATGAATCTACTTCACTAGGTGAGCATAATGCTCAGACCATGAAATCCAAAGCTGTAGAGCAACAACAGTACTGTTGTTGGATACAAAGGAATTTATATGGACTGGTATTGCAACTTGCCTTGAACCGATGGTAGCTTGTCCAGGCTCCTTCTGACTCCTGCAATTTCACCACTGGCTGTTCAACACCTGCCACAACCTAGTTATCACCCATAGCATTATGCTTAGGGATCATCTCCATATTTGTCTACGTCAGCCTATTTTGGAGATCTTAAGGCCTGTTGGGGCTTTGTAAACTAATGGACAGTACACTTTGAACTTTGCCCTCAGCAATTTTTTTCTGACTCATCAAAAGTAGTATCACATTTATCTTTGTTATCTGGATATGCTTTTGCGTGGGCTGCACCGTGATGGGATTGGAACATTCCTATAATACATTCTCTACCCTCCTTCCTGTCTGCCTTTCATAATGTTTAACAAACCATGTCGTGTCTACTCAACTGCTATGCCAGATTATCTAGTTGGTTCAAAGTCAAACTTGCTGGTAGAGATTTGTCTTCTTCCCTTAATGACTTAATTTTTCTTGCCACCAGAGTGGACTTATGTGTTAAAATGCAGTCAAGTGAAAACTCTAGATTCCCATGTCCCACATTCCAGAGTTTCTTAAAAGCCTCCTTCCAAAGTGGCCGCACCCAACTCCGACTGGAAGAGATTATCATTGGCTGAAAGATCTCATCAATTTACTGAAGGACTTTGCTTATATTTTTATCATTCTCACATAAATTGTTTTAAACTGAAAGCCAAACATGACGTTAGACCCTAGGTGAGGAAAGATTGATCACATTGAGGTTAACTCTATCCTGCACTAAAGACATACTGATCTGCACTGCACCTATATCTGGTTCCTTTTATTACTCACGGGACAAACGTTCATGTTCATTGATTCCAGAACTGAAGATAATTTTATTGACTATTCTTGCAAAGGGCCGTAAATTCCTTTTCTTTCTTTTTTCAGTCTGAATCGAATCTCTGTGAATTCCGGGTGGTTGTATCCAATTCTGGATAGAGAAGGTGAATCTTCAGATTGGAGCATTACATGTTGAGGTCCTTTCCTTTTTATCTTTTGCACTTACTGATGCAGAGGTGTATTTTTTTTCCCCCCGATTTCTGTCTCTAAGACTACATGTTCCAGTCATTGACCGGCTCTATCTCAACCACCTTTTCTGAAACCTTTCTCTGCTTTCATTACTTTCATCTTGCCTACTCCATACCAGAACTTTGCAGATGTCTTCTCTAAGCAGAAGGCCAAAAAACTACTTTCTTATCAGCCGTTTAACTATACCATTCCCCTTCTTCTAAGTTATGAAACATCCGGAAAGAGGCACGTTTTGTGCTTTGAACAGATCTAAACAATCTTCTCATTTGCACATTAAAATTGTAATTATTATTGCCTCTTTTTTGCGACACATGAGACTTAATTTTTATGTCATATTTACATTCTTTTTTGTAATATCAGGATTAAATACTAATCTGCAAAGATATAGTAGCTGGTGGTCATATAATCACTGTAGGGGGTGACTGGAATACATCAGCAACAAATTTAGTTGAAAAATTGCAAATGATGAATTAGACGGAAAAATCTTGAAACCATACGCTCCGCCCAGAGTAACTAAATAAAAAATAATAAAAAAAAATAATGAAATGTTAAAATATCGCAAACAAAAATTTTACAAAAGACTGATAGACTGATATCAAGATAAAAAACAAATGCAATAATGAATCGGGCCCTTAGTTTATGTGCGCGCGAGTTTTTGGATATTCAAAAAATATGTAAATTCATTACAAAAAAAACTGATTTACTCTTCCTATTAATTTCTTCTATAAAGACAAGATATATTTTTCAGGGAGATTCCACTTATCGCAAAACCACATCAAAATGTTACCATAATGCACAGCAATGTACAAATAACATTGCTATGCACATTGACTTTATTCACTTCTTTTTATAGCTTCAGGGAACGGAGACTGTGAAGCAGTAAAAATAAGTAATATGTTCATTCTTCAGGTGGCTTCCGCAAGTCATAGTTTGAATAGCAGAAAATAAGATGACAGTAAAAAAAATTAAATATAAATATATGTATACTAGATGGTGGCCCGATTCTAACGCATCGGGTATTCTAGAATATGTACAGGACTGTGCTTGTGTAATGAGTGACGCAGCAGTGATGCCTTTAATGGCTGTAATGTACCTGTACAATAAGCGATGCGGCCGTGTTGCTGCGACGACTAAGCGACTGTCGCTGATTGGTCGCGGTCTAACAGCCGCAACCAATCAGCAAGGCAGAATTTCCATTACAGACAGACAGACAGAATTAGACAATTACTATTTTTATGGAAAAAACAAACAAAAACAAAAAAAGTACACATATTTGGTATCATTGTCCGGATTGAACTGACCTATAAAATTGTTCCACTAGTTAACCCCTTCAGTGAACACCGTAACAAAAAACAAAAAAATTGGCAAAAAACGATGCTTTATCATCATACCTCAAACAAAAAGTAAAAATAAAATGCAATCAATAAGACAAAAGTACATAAAAATGGTATCCCAGAAAAGATCATCAAGTCCCGCAAAAAACAAGCTGTAACACAGCTCCATCAGCGGAAAAATAAAAAAGTAATAGCTCTCAGAATAAAGCGATGCAAAAATAATTATTTTTTCTATAAAATAGTTTATATTGTGTAAAAGCATCAAAACAAAAAAAAATGATATAAATGTGGTATTGCTGTAACCAGACTGAAGAATATTGCTGTTTTATCATTTTTACCCCACGTGCAATGGCATAAAAAACGAAACAAAAAAAAGAAATGTTGAGGTGCTGGTTTTTGTTTATTCTGCCTCCCAAAAATCAGAATAAAAAGCGATCAAAAAATGTCATGTACCGAAAATTTTATCAATAAAAACCTCAGCTCGTCCTGCAAAAAACAAACCCTTATATGACTGTAGGTTGAAATATGTAAATATTACAGCTATCAAAATGTGGCAATGCATTTTTGCAATATAAAGTGTCTCTTAGTGTGTGACAGAAGCTAACTGTAAAAAAAGAACAACATAAATCTGGTATCGCCCCGACCCGAATAATAAAGTTGTCTAATCACTTATACCACACGAGCAATGGCATAGAAAATAAATAAAACCAATTCTTCACATGCTGTTGATTTTTGGTTGCTACAACTCACTCAGCAACATCCACTGCCGCCTGTTTCTGGAAAACACCCATGGAGTCAAAATCATCACTACACCTGTAGATAAATTCACAAAGGGTATAATTTTCAAAATGGGGTCACTTGATGTGAATTTTGCTCTTCTAGCACTTAGAGGCTCTGCATATGAAGTTCACAAACTATTCTAGGAAAATCTGCGCTTCAGGATGTAAATAGTAAATCACAAATTGCCAAAAGGCAAATAATCCCTTAACTAAAAACCTAAAAATAAACTTTTAATGGTCCTACTAAAGGAAATGTAATTATTTAAATCTGCACTAGTCAGTGTGCCTACATATTAAAAACATATGTGACATGCACAAGTGTGAACAAGTCGGTCAGACAATGCTCACACCACCCAATGGCTGAAACACAACAAGAAAACACAAAATGACAAATTTGCAAAAAATACTCTGTAGTAAAAACATGACAGTAATCAGCAAGTGCTGTATAACAAATGCAGAGTATTTAGTCGATACGTTTTTTGCAAAAAATGTATACCAAGCCGCTTCACCACGTCACGGTAACCCTTCACGAAGCAGTCCCTATCTAATGTATTTAAAACCTGAACATGTGAACAGTGTCTAAATGAACAGGATACAGACAGGCGCCTCCTAGTGTATGGGCTTGTGGTGCAAAAAATGTATCGACTAAATACCCTGTATTTGTTATACAGCACTTGCTGATTACTGTCATGTTTTTACTGCAGAGTATTTTTTGCAAATTTGTCATTTTGTGTTTTCTTGTAGTGTGCCTACATAGACTCAAGCATGCTATTGATTAAACTTGCATCCTATAAAGTGCTTATAGTCCTAATGATATATTCAGTTTCATTCTATGGATCAAGGTGTGTCTGCTACCTATATACCATATCTATTGCCCCAATATGGATTCACTGACAGGTGCTGCTAAAAGATTGCCCTAAGCCTCCCCAACATATTTCGCCAGCTTGACTGGAGTCATCAGGGGATTAAGGCTATAATGAGCTAAATGAGGGATGCTGGTCCTTTTAAAACCTAGGGTCTGATGTCACGAAAGTTCAACCAATCACATAATACAAGCCATTAGAGAAATCTACTTCTTTTTTCCTCCAAAACTGATCATTCATTCTCATTTCACGGGTAATTGTAATCAGTGAAGACAGATTTTCCCATTTTCTCACTGATATAGGAGATGGCAGTTGGTGCATTTAAAATTCTATGGAGAAGGGAGGGGGAAGAGTAAGGAGGAGCTGGAGGCAGAATCGGACGTTCTACTGCAAGTTATGGTTCATCAAAGAGTCTGATAAGCACCAACTGCCAACTCCTATCTCAGTAATGAGAAAACCTTTAATGGGAGAATGAACGTGAGAATTTTGAGAAAAAATGAAGGAGAAAGAAGCAGATTACTCTAATGAAATTGACTAGTTTCTTATTTTCACTTGTACATAAGTGAAATGATCCTTACACATTAAATCTTATTCCAATTTTTGCAGATTCTTTACTGCCAATAAATACTATAAAATAAGATCTAAAATAATATCTTCAGAGTAATTGGACATACAGTATCTTCTGTGAGCAATATTAGCCAAACCTGAGGACAATTCCAATCAACGCTAACTGAAAACAGAGAAGAGCATATAAGAAATTAGGTGCCAATAATTGGAGAGAGGCTTCATCTGCCTCCAGAGCAAAACTAATGGAATCATTTTCATTCTCATAATACATAATGCCGCCTTTTACTCAACTCATCTGCTTTTCATATTTCTAATTTTCTTAATCTACCAATGTGCAAGTATACACGGAGCCCATAGGTACAGCTCTTTCTTGCAATTGCAAATAATAGGAAACAGATTACATTATGTAGATTTATGTGATTTACTAAAGATGTTACTATACTCATACTGTACCCCGGATATGTGATACTGCAATAAATCTTCAACCATATGTGAAAATATTCTCTGATTTTATACACATAGCGTATGTACCGTTCTCTCAATCAAAACATGATAATGTCAGTACAGGTGACCAGCTTCAGCCGATGCCAGAAAAGTAAATCTAATTAGGAATGGTCACGCCATTTATTAGTGAAATAAGAAGAATGGCGTGAGTCTGGAGAATGTGATTGGAGAGGTGAACAGATATATAAGACACAATTCAAGACCCAAGATTGACATTACTATTGGAAGCATCACATGATTCTTCAGCAGCTGCAATGTACTGTATATTATACAGTTCTGTGTCCCAGCTGCTACTACATACCTCAGATGCCACAGACACCCCATTAAAAAAAAAGGAAGAGGGTGTTTCATATCAGTCCACCAGTGATGGGTAAGATTCTGTCTTCCCTCAGGACACACTCATACAGTGCAATTAAAGTGAACCTATCATGTTGAAGCTGAAACCGGTATCTGATTTTCAGACAAGATGTTATAGAGCATGAAGAGCTTATCAGACTGATATGCAGTATGTTTTAATGGAAAAGTTTCAGAAAAACTTTTATTTTATTCAAAGAAATGGATATAAGCAGTGGCATAACTAGAGTTCGAAATGCCTCGATGTAAAATTTGGACATAGGCCCCCACCTGCATGGTCGTGAGATGTATGGGTCCTTCTAGTGTTCCAGATCTAGTGAAGACATAAGTGTTCATCTTCTAATGTAATAATGTCCCCATTCTGTAATAATGTCCCTAATCCTGACCCCCTTCCTGTAATAATGTCCCTCATCCTGGGCCACTTCCAGCCCAGGTATGATGTTCTCCATACTGGGCATTTTCCCGGTATAATGTTCCTCATCTTGCATTCCTTCAAGTAATAATGTTCGCCATCCTGGTATAATGTTTCCATCCTGGGCCATTTTTTAGAATAATTTCTCCCTTTCCTGGTGTAACGCCCTCTATCCTGGGCCCCTTAATGGTATAATGTCAAACATCCTGGCATAAAGTCTTCCTTTCCTGGTATATTGTCCTCCATGTTTGGCCCCTTCCTAGTATAATGTCCCCATTCTGGGCCCCTTCCAGTAATATATCTCCCCATCATTAAATTATCCTAGGCCTCTCGCAGTAATATAAGTCTCCCATGCTCTCATACCTGTATAATGTCCCCCATACTGGGCCCCTTACTGTAATATGTGCCCTAGCCTTGGCTTCTTTCACTAATAATGCTCCTGCTCAGTAGCACTCTACAATAAATGTAAAAAAACCAATTCTACTCACCTTCTTCACGTCCACGAGGTGTGGTGACCTCTTCTATAGCTGGTGCCGAAGTCTGTAGCTGACTTCAGCGTGCAAGCGATGGGCAGCGCATTACGTCACTGGCAATGCATTACATGCTGACTCCAGCTGCTGGCCTCTAATTAGCCAACAGAATGTATTGCAGTGCAGAGACATGGTGGGTCTCTACACCACTATTCATTTCAGCTGAATGTGTGTCTTCGGATGGACATGCAGCTGAAATAACAGCTAGCATCAGCGGGCCCCCTGTACAGGCCTGGTTGTGATGGCACTCTTTGATTGTTACAACCCTGCCACCAAGTGTCACCTCCTCCTGATTGATTGACAGCCTCTATTCTGCATAACTTCAAGCAAAGGAGCTGGCAATCACGCAGGAATATGCAGCACTGGGTGGGGCACAGTCTTGGGAAGAGCTTCCACAGGCCAGAAGCATCCCAGCCTCATTTGTAAATCGATTCAAACTCAGATAATGGAGGAACAGATTTTCTAGTTAAAGGTAATGCTGGACTTGTCTTTGGAAGAGCTATATAAACATAGAAATATTTTGGGTTGTGAAATCCTGTGAACAGATTTCCTTTATGTACATTTTGGCAAACTCCAAGTAGACTGTCAGGTGCAATTACTGAGAAATAGCTTCTATTTAGCCACCCGACAATACATGTGTGTTTTACTCTCCTGTCCCAGCTCCAGTGTTGGCTCTTGCTCCCTTCCCCTATGGCTTCTTATTCGCCAGAAGCGTGTATTACAGTGCAGGGATCAGGAGGGACTCTGCATTGTAATATATTTCAGCTGAATGTGTGTCCGGAGACTGGCTAAAAAATGATTCAAAAACTGGGAAAAAAGGCACACGACTTGCAGCAATGTACATGTGTAAAATGCACCAAAGAATTAACATTATATATTTTTTAACAAGTGTAAAAATAAGTGTAGAAAAATGCGACATATACACTCTGTGTTTTCTCTTTGAAATTAATGGGTTTGCTGCAAATAAATTTGAAGAGTTTTTCATGTGGATTTTGGAGCAGAATCCACACAAAAACAAGTAAAAATCTCTGTTATTATGTCCTAACTCAAAATTAGTGTTGAGCGATACCATCCGATATTGAGAAATATCGGATCGGTTTGGATCGGCCGATACCCAAAAAGTATCGGGTATCGCCGATTCCGATACCGGAAGTCCCATTCAAGTCAATGGGACAGAAATATCGGAATTAAAAAAACCCTTTCTGTACTTGCACATCCTGTTCGGGAGGGGGGAAGAGTGTGGGCGGTGCGTGGGCGGACACTGTGCGTGTCTGTGTGTGCAGGCGAGGTCTGTGCGGGCCTGCCGGGGATCTGTGCGGGCCTGCCGGGGGTCTGTACGGGCCTGCCGGGGGTCTGTGAGAACTGCGGGGGTCTGTTCCTGCTGCCGGGGGTCTGTGGGGACTGCCGGGGGTCTGTACGGGCCTGCCGGGGGTCTGTGCGGACTGCTGGGGGTCTGTGTGGACTGCCGGGGGTTTGTGCGGGCCTGCCGAGGGTCTGTACGGGCCTGCCGGGGGGTCTGTGCCGGCTGCCGGGGATCTGTGCGGACTGCCGGGGGACTGTGCGGGCCTGCCGGGGGTCTGTGCCGGCTGCTGGGGGTCTGTGTGGGCCTGCCGGGGGTTGTATTACAGTAGTAGTCCCATCATCCGGCTAATGTGTTGAATGTAAAAAAAAAAAATACTATATACATACTACATACATACTACATATATACAACATTCATACAACATACATACATACTACATACATACTTCATATATACACCTTGACGAGGTGGAGTGGCTTGGTATACACTTTTTTGCAAAAAAAGTATCGACTAAGTAACCTGTATTTGTTGTCATCTTTTTACCAGCACTTGCTGATTATTGTCATATTTTTACTGCAGGGCATTTGTGCACATTTGTTATTCTGTGCTTTCTTTTTGTGTTTCAGTCAGTGGGTGGTGTGAACACTGTCCGACCGACTTGTTCACATTTGTGCATGTCACATGTAGTTTTAATCCATTTTTTTCGTTGCTTTTGCATGGTTTTAGAGACCCCACCCCTCTGTTGTGTGACATGCACATAAAAAGCTGTTTTACACTACGTGCCCACACTAGGAAGCGCCTGTCTTAATCCTGTTCATTTAGACACTGTTCATATGTTCAGGTTTTAAATACATTAGATAGGGACTGCTCCATTAAGGGTTACCTTGACGAGGTGGAGTGGCTTGGTATACACTTTTTTGTGTTTCAGTCAGTGGGTGATGTGAACACTGTCCGACCGACTTGTTCACATTTGTGCATGTCACATGTATTTTTAAACTACTCATAATGCAGTATCACGGGAGTTAAGAGTTGTCATTAATGTCATAAAGCTAGGATATAACATTCTGCAATTTCTGTTTGGGGTTTTATTTTTATGGCATTGATTGTGCTGTAAAAAAATCCTTGTCAACACAATTACAGTGCTAACAAGCCTGTATAGCTTTTTGTTATGTGTTGAATAGAAATATGAAAATTTAAACAAATTTATTTTTTGTCTGTTTTCTAAGACACATAATATTTCTTGTTGGAGATTTGTAAGAGTTTGCTTTTTTGCATTGTTGAAGTATTTACCTTCATTTTGCGGTAGATATGATGTTTTGATCACTTCTTATTGTGTTTTTTTACTTAGTTGCAGAGACTGAAAAACCACAATTCCAGCCATATGATTTTTTTCTTTACAACATTTAAAAATCGATTTTAAATTGATTTTATGTTTTGATAGATCGGAATTTTAGCAATGCAGCTACAGTGGGGAAAATAAGTATTTGATACATTGCCAATTTTGCAAGTTTTCCCACCTACAAAGAATGAAGAGGTCTGTAATTATTATCATAAGTACACTTCAACTATGAGAGACAAAATCTTTAAAAAAATCCAGAAAATCACATTGTATGATTTTTACATAATTAATTTGCATTTTATTGCATTAAATAAGTATTTGAAACAATAGGAAAAACAAAACCTAATATTTAGTACAGAAACCTTTTGTTTGCAATTACAGAGGTCAGATGTTTCTTGTAGTACTTGACCAAGTTTGCACACAATGCAGTAGGGATTTTGGCCCACTGCTCTATACAGACCTCCTCCAGATCTTTCAGTCTATCGCCAGGGAACATCGAGTTTCAGCTCCCTCCAAAGATTTTCTTTTGGGTTCATGCTTGGAGACTAAACCACTCCAGGACCTTGAAATGCTTCTTAAGGAGCAACTCCTTAGTTGCCCTGGCTGTGTGTTTTGGGTCATTGTCATGGTGGAAGACCATGCCATGACCTATCTTCAATGCTCTTACTGAGGGAAGAGGTTGTTGGCCAAAATCTTGCAATACATGACCCCATCTATCCTCCCTTCAATGCGCAGTCGTCCTTTGCCAAAAAGCACCCCAAAAGTATGATGTTTCCCCCATCATGCTTCACGGTTGGAATGGTGTTCTTGCGGTTGTACTCATTCTTCTTCTTCCTCCAAACACGGTGAATGGAGTTGGTACGAAAAAGTTCAATTTTGGTCTCATCTGACCACTTGACCTTCTCTCATGCCTCCTCTGGATCATCCAGAGGGTCATTGGTGAACTTAAAATGGGCCTTGGCATGTGTTGGCCTGAGCAGGGGGACCTTGCGTGCCCTGTAGGATCTTAATCCATGACGGTGTGCTGTGTTACTAATGGTAATGTTTGAGACTGTGGTCCCAGCTCTCTTCAGGTCATTGACTGGGTAACGTTCCACACGATCAGTCCAGGCAATCTCGTGCTCTGATCATCATTTCATTCAGATATGTCTGTTATACGAGGAGATTTCATTCAAATCAAACCTTTGCTTGGAAGGACAGAGCTGTTCCGTGGCTGGTGTCATGTTAATATTAGGGGAAAGGTAAGAAGGTTTCCTTCCCCCTAAAGTTACGTTCCCACAGTAAGTTAATGCCCAGTTTTACATGTTGTAGATTTTTATAGCATTTCTGCACCTAGTAACTAAATTTGGTTACTTGTGTTTTTTCATTGCGCTTTATAGTGTTTATTGCATTTTTTACTCCAGTTTTTCTTTTGTTATGTCATGTTGTAACCCCTTATTGAAAGAGCCAATTTTGACCAGTTTTTACAATTCTCACCAGTGTCACTTTATGAAGTTATAGCTCTGGAAGGCTTCAACAGATCCCACTGATTCTGAGAATGTTTTTTCTTGACATATTGTACTTCATGTTGGTGGTAAAATGTCTTCGATATGACTTGCGTTTGTTTATGAAAAAAACTGAAATTTTGGCAATAATTTAGCAATTTTCAAACTTTTAATTGTGTGTCAGAGTGGTGTCACACAAAATAGTTAATAAATAACATTTCCCACATGTCAACTTTACATCAGCACAGTTTTGTAAATAGAATTTTTTTTGTTAGGACGTTACAAGGGTTAAAAGTTGCCCAGCGATTTTTCATTTTTCCAACAAAATTTACAAAATCATTTTTTTAGGGCCCACTTCACATTTGAAGTGAGTTTGGGGGTCAATATGACAGAAAATACCCCAAAAGGATACCATTCTAAAAGCTGCAACCTCAATGTACGCAAAACCATATTCAAGAAGCTTATTAACCCTTCGGTGCTTCACGAGAATTAAAACAATGTGGAAGGAAAAAAACATTTAACTTTTTTGACATAAAAATTACTTTAGACCCAAACTTTTTTATTTTCACAAGGGTATCAGGAGAAAATGGACAACAAAATTTGTTGTACAATTTCTCCTGTGTATGCCAATACCCCATACGTGGGGGAAAGCCACTGTTTGGGCGCATGGCAGTTCTCAGAAGGGAGGGAGCAACATTTGACTTTTTGAATGCAAAATTGGCTGGAATCGATGGCGGGCACCATGTCGTGTTTGGAGATCCCCTAATGTGCTTAAACAGTGTAAACCCCCCAATTCTAACTCCAAACGTAACAGAGCCCTAACCCCAACCCTAACCCCAATACAACCCTAACTCTAACACAACCCTAATCTCAACATAAACCTAACCTCAACCCAACCCTAACCCTAGCTCTAACCTCAACCCTAACCATAACTGCAAAGAATGTAAACAAATACTATTTTTTTATTTTGATATTTTTACCTAACTAAGGGGGTGACAAAGGGGGATTTGATTTACTATTTTTATCACTGTGATAGGGTCTATCACAGTGATCAAAATTAAACAATAGGAAAAATCTATTGCCGTCGGGTACCGGCCGGCACATCCCGGCGGACGTACTGTGCTTTCTCCCACCATTTTCTTCGAGGAAGATGACACGAAGGGACGGGAGACGGAGCAAGAGGGTCCATGGATGACAGAGGTGCTGGTGTGGCTTGAGGGACCCCATTTCTCTCTCCTTTGATATGTTAGGTGATATCAGAGGTTAGAGAAATGAATGGAAAATCTGCCTATTTTTTTTAATCACCGTTATTCGGTGAATAACAGCGATCACGTGACTGGGGACGGTTAAAACCGACCCTAATCATGTTCTCTGGGGTCTCAGCTACCCAAGGAAGCCGAGACCCCAGAAATTTTCCGAAGCTGCGGGGCGCTGTACACTTATTTCTCAATGCTGCTAAAAAGTGGCGATGAGGAATAAGTACCCTTATCTGCCGCCGTTAAAAGGCATATCAGTGGTCATTAAGGGGTTAAATAAAGTTGCTTTGCTTTTGATAATTCCTGGTACTTGGATTTGACAAAACTTTACTGATGCTGTCATGTGTGATTTTTAACTACAGATTTTCTGCATCAAGTATTAATCTATGGGAAAACGACCCACTGTACGTCATCGGTCAAAGAGGGGCTGGTATGATTAGGTAACTGCGGAGGATAACAGGGAAATAGATTAGGCAACCCGAAAACCAGAGAGGTTGGTAGCTTAGCAGATTGCAGCCCCCTAAACTGACAACACAACTAGAATTAGCCGTGGGACGTACCTATGATGCCCTAGACGCCTCGGCACAGCCACAGAATTAACTAAGCCTAAAGAGAGAAATGGGAAAGCTAAACTGCCCCGGAGTAGAACACCAAAGGAATAGATAGCCCCCGAACATATATTGCCGGTAAGACAAGATGAAGCACAAAACACAGGCAGAGAATAAAGTAAGCAAATGATGGGGCCCAAACTGTCTAGACAGAACAGGACAGGAAAGGATACTGTCTGCAATCACGCAAAAAACCCTAAGAAAAATCCAACACTTCTGATATGCAAAAATACTGAGGCCACACGACCTCTCCCCCACTAAATTAGAACTCTGGTGTGAACTGGTTACTAAAGAGACTAACATATGCTGTGGCATATGGAACAGGGTCCAGCACAGATCCCACAGGGTCCAGCACAGGTCCCAGCAGGGAACCAGGCTGAACTTACACCAGCTAAGCAAAAATCAGAGAAAAGCAAAAATGGATCCAATGCAAAAAAAAGATTCAAGAAGACAAATAACTTATCTGAAACATGCAGGATGGAGCAGGAGACAAGCAGACTTCATAATATGCTCAGGAAGTAAACCAAATCACCGGCAAGAGCTGAGGGAAGGTTGTTCACTTAAATCTCCCCAGTCTGTAACACCTGACCTCCAATCATCCTGCTCAGGTGATGTCATGACTTCTGTCAGCTAGACCAGCTCCATTACCAGCAGCAACCACCAGAGGAAGCCCAAATTCAGAAGCCAGGTCAAAAGTGTTCACAACAAGGGGCTAAAAGAAGTGATTGCCAAACTATCTATACAGTCGTGGCCAAAAATATCGAGACTCATACAAATTTTGTGTTTCACAGTTTGCTTCAGTGTTTTTAGATCATGTCATCAGATGTTTCTATGGTTCCTGAAGTACAATTACTGTAGCAGCATTTCATAACGATTTACACTTTCATTGACACATACAACAAAACAAGAGAAGTTTGTACAAAGACTCAATCATTACAGTGCTGTCCCTTATTTTTCAAGATTTCTGCAATTCACCCTGCAGTTCTTATCTAATCAGTGATTATAGTTTATACTTTTTTTTAATTTTTGTTTGTAAACCTGTTTTTTTAGGATTGACCACAGATTATGACTGGGATTTATTCTGGGGAGTTTCCTTTCCAAGGACCCAAAATTTCAATGTTTTGTTAACTGACCCACCTAGGTATCACTTTTGCCTTGTTACATGGTCTCCCTTATGTTGGAAAAAGCATTGTTCATCATCAGATTGGAACGTTGGGAGAAGTTGATCTTGTAGGATTTTTATATACCATGACTGCGGTATTGTAGATGCTTCCTTCCAATTGACTCCCTTCTATCAACCCCACAATTTAACAACCCTGCTCCTGTGGAACACCCCTTCCCCCCAAAATGAACACTCATACACCTTTTTCTTTGGATAAATTGGCCAAATTGTCCTTTTATTATCATAGATAAACACTCAAAAATGAAGGTTATAAAATGGAGGAACGTGAAATCAGATAACAAACAACAAAGGAAAAGGTCCTCCAGTAAGAATAAAAATGTATTTTATTAGGACATATAATACAGAATAAAACAGACGGCAAACCATACTCAAAATGGAATAGCAAAAAACACATCCACTGGGTGAAAACCAGCAATTCATATATAGATATATAATTGGTGAAGGTCAGATGTAATTTCATATATAAATATACAGCTGGTAAAAAATAATTACATGTATCATATCAAAGAGCACATGAAAGCAATAGTTATATAACGAAATATATAAAGTGCAAGTGAAAAAAAATTCTATATATCAAAAAAGCTGTTTATACTGATTAATGACATTCATAAATTTCTAGTGCAGCAATAGTACAACGAAGAAAAAAATCCCACAATTCAAAATTAAAGATATGGATACCACAATATCAAAACCAAAGTCATGCATGCAAAAATTATTTATTTATATTAAATTAAACTCAGGCATTGCTGGTTTCTCATATCTGGTCTTTCTCCATGAGGGAACAAAGCCCACATAAAATGCAACATGTTGTAAATTTATAAGGAGGGAGCCAGATATAAAGAAATACACCTCATGGCTCTAATGAAAGTGCATTTGCATAAAGTATATTTACCAGAGAAAGTCATCCAGGGTCCCACTGACGCGCGTTTCAATGGATATCTTCCTCAGAAGGGGTGCTGAACCTCCCATTTCAGAAAGCCACCTTTTTATAACCACATGTAAAATAATCCCCATTCCTAATGCAATTCACCTGTGCAATGACCGGCTCCCAGTAATCAGTGCGTCATCATGAATCCATGTGGACCCCCCCGTACTGCAGGGGTTCCAATAACACTGTCATATTTGCGCGATTCCCGGGGGTGCACCTTCACAATGATCCTGGTATCAGCTCTCCCGTGTATCGGCAAAGACCGGAAGTACACACGCCATCTTGGTTCCCTGATGGCAGGAAGTGTTCTCCGTTGTCTTGGAGACACCGCGTCACACATCACGTCAGTATCCTGCCGGCCCCCTATGTTGTAAGTGGCAATAAAGCAAAATGCAAATTAAGGCACACATCGCGTCAATGCCCCGCTCCGTACAACCAACCTACTCCATAGATGGTACAAATAAGGCGGATACAAATCGGAGCACAATCTGAACAGGTGGTTTTGTTCCACTATCACAGATGCACAAAGTACAAACGCAACTGACCTCAATACATTTACAAAAAACACCCAAATTATCAGCCATTCATCCGCTAATAAACATACACGCCAATCTTAGTAGAAA
The DNA here is from genome assembly GCF_039654945.1 of Dendrobates tinctorius. Lineage (NCBI taxonomy): Eukaryota > Metazoa > Chordata > Amphibia > Anura > Dendrobatidae > Dendrobates > Dendrobates tinctorius. The sequence continues at coordinate 11,462,218 of NW_027361698.1, read as the reverse complement.
TAAATTTACTGATTAAATTTGTCATAAAATCTTATGACCAAACAGGTGATGCATGCGGGCCCTCAACTGTGAGGCGATGGATTTCTATCGCTGCACAGTGAGAATCCCGAGCCTTACTTCCAGCGGTCTCCCATTCATCTCGAGCCACAGAGGAGGTTGCTCAGCAAACTCATCGGTCCAGGCGCTCTGCCCAGACCAGCTCTGTGGGTTTGCTTGCTGCTGCCACCTCTGGCACATCTATGGCAATACATGCTGCTCAGCAGCAAGATTCTTCAGGGACTAAGTCCCCATGTCAGGCCACTGAGCATGCCCGTGGAGTGATCTCCCATTGGAGATCGAAGGTCACATGCTCAGGTCCTGCTCGTGTTCGGATTGGCCCATCCGAGAAGCCAGGAAGGTCCTGAATGCTCGTGGCTATAAAAGGTTTGCATGGCCGCTCGGCCATGCGCTAGGATAAGACTGTATTTACAGACTATGTGGAGTGAGTGATGTATGCACGTACGAATGTCTCTGGTGAATGACTCATTAAGAAACCCCTACCCTTGGTATGCATGTGTTGTACAGCCGAGCCTGCTAGCGCCCAGGCTTAGGTGTAGGTAGGACAGAGGTTGAGTCAGGCATCAGCCCTCACCAGGGACTCGGCACGCCTCAGTGCACGTGCTCCACTTCATAGCCAGTGTCTATAGCGGCGCTCGCGGCAGTGACGCCGCACGCTCAGTGGGCCTAGAAGGACTCTAACCCCATGTCCTTGGGGTAGAGTTCTGTGGCCATACACTGTGCGCTCTTTTGGCCGGGCTCTGTGAGCTAAACAGGCTCCGGCATCTACGTTCAGCGGTTGTGCGACTCTGTGCATTAACAGAGTTCGCACCTGTTCACATTGGGTGACGTAACCCACGTGTGACTGTTTTTACGCCGCTCTATTCTACCTCCATTACCTAGCAGCAGTGTACCACCTCTGCACGATGGACCCCGGGCTGTGAATGCACCTACTATTATTTTATAATTTGCTGTGCTCCGCCAGCCCTAACATTATCCTAGCGCCAGGGTCTGGCTAGTAATGGCGGACGAACAGCGACTGCTGCAGTACATCCGGCAGCTGCGGATGTTACTGCGGTCGCTGTTCAGGCAGCCACAGAGGCAGTCTCCTGTGTGACCACTGCCATTCCTGCCCCGACTTTGTCCCGACTCCCACTACCCGAGAAGTTCTCGGGTGATATTGCCTCTTGTAGGGGTTTTGTGAGCCAGTGCTCGATACAGCTGGAGCTGCTGGCAGCACGATTCCCCTCCGAGCGGGCCAAAGTGGGATTTATTATCTCCCTCTTGTCGGGCAGGGCTTTGGAATGGGCCGCACTGCTGTGGGAGCGTGGTGATCATGTGGTGGAGAGTGCCTCTTGGTTCCTGGACACTCTGAAGCATGTCTTCCTGGGACCGCGAGTCACCCATGACACCGCCCTCCGGCTGCTGGCATTGTCACAGGGTTCGTCCATGGTCAGCCACTTTGCCATCCAGTTCCAGATGCTGGCCTCGGAGTTAGAGTGGCCAGATAAGGTCCTCATTCTGGCATTCTGGAGAGGTTTGGCTGGCCATGTGAAGGACGCTCTGGCCACTAGGGAGATCCCTGCTACACTGGAGGAGCTTATCACCGTCTCCACCCGTATAGACCTTCTCTTTGCCGAGCGAAGGTTGGAGCGGACCCAGTGTAGGCAGAGGTTTAGGTTGGCACCCAGTTTTACTAAACCTCTGGAATCTCCCGATCGGGCGTCCGAGCGTCAGGGGGCTTCCCGCGAGGGATCCAGGCCACGGCCCGCTCGAGCCCCTGTGATCTGTCATGGTTGCCGGCAGTCCGGTCACTTTGCCAACTAGTGCCCACAGCGGCTGGGAAGACGCTCGCCCCTAGTGGCCGTAGGAACCGGCGTTTTCCTCCAAGTTGTCCTTTAAGGGGGCACTTTGCTTTGGTTCTTCCACTCTGGCGGTGGAGGTTTGCGTGGATTCCGGGGCAGAAGGCAATTTTATGTCGTCAGCCTTCGCTCAATGGCACGCTATACCCCTGGTTATGATGTCTACACCAGTCACCGTCAGAGTGGTGAACGGCGCCACTCTACCTTCACAGATAACCCACCAGACTGCCCCCTTGTTACTCTTAGTGGCTCCATCTCATCAGGAGACAATATCCCTCCTCATCATGCCCGAGGGTATTGACCAGGTACTTCTAGGGGTCCCCTGGTTGGGGTACCACTCCCCCATATAGAGTGGTCCTCAGGGAGGATTATTGGGTTGAGTAAATCATGTGAGGGTAGATGTCATAGGGAGTGCGTTCAGGTTGCCTCCACCGAGGTTCCCGCAGATCTCTCCTCGCTCCCCAAACACTATCGACAGTATGTGGATGTGTTCTCCAAAAAGGCGGCGGAGACCCTTCCACCGCATCGCCCCTATGACTGTCCTATTGACCTCTTGCCTGGTGCTGAGCCTCCCCGGGGTCGAGTCTATCCCCTATCTCTCCCGGAGACAGAGGCCAAGTCTCAATACATCAGGGAGAATCTGGCAAGAGGATTCATTAAGAAGTCAGTGTCACCAGCGGGGGCGGGGTTCTTCTTCGTCCTTGCATTGATTACAGGGGTATTAACGCCATCACCATTAAGAATAAGTATCCTCTGCCCCTGATATCAGAGCTGTTTGATAGGCTACGGGGAGCGAGGGTGTTTTCCAAACTTGATCTGCGGGGGGACTTACAACCTGATTCGCATCCGTGATGGGGACGAATGGAAGACGGCATTTAACACCAGGGATGGGCACTATGAATACCTGGTGATGCCCTTCGGCCTCTGTAATGCCCCGGCCATCTTCCAAGACTTTGTCAACAATATCTTCTGGGATATGCTTACCACCTCGGTTGTAGTCTATCTGGATGATATTCTCATCTACTCACCAGATATTGACTCCCACCGGAGAGATGTTTGCAAAGTTTTCGATCGCCTGCGGGCAAACTCCCTCTATGCCAAGTTGGAGAAGTGTGTTTGAGCAGGAGTCCTTGCCTTTCCTGGGCTATATCTTCTCCGCCCTGGGATTGGCCATGGATCCTGCCAAGCTACAGGCGGTGATGGATTGGCAGGAACCTCATTCTCTCAAAGCGGTGCAGCGCATTATGGGGTTCATAAATTACTATTGCCAATTCATCTCCCACTTCTTGACTTTGGTAGCACCCTTGGTAGCCCTCACCAAGAAGGGCGCAAACCCCAAGTTGTGGTCGGAACCGGTCTCCAAGGCCTTCTCCTCCATTAAGTCCCATTTCGCTAGCGCTCCCATTCTACATCGCCCCGATGTAGATAAGCCCTTCATTCTGGAGGTGGAAGCCTCTTCCGTCGGTGCTGGAGCGGTCCTGTTCCAGAAGGACTCGCAAGGTCGGAAGCACCCATGCTTCTTCTCCAAGACCTTCACACCGGCGGAGAGGAATTATTCCATCGGGGACAGGGAGTTGCTAGCAATGAATTTGACCTTTTCAGAGTGGAGACACCTCCTGGAGGGGGCTCGCCACCCTTTCCAGGTGTTCACCGACCACAAGAATTTGGTCTATTTACAAACAGCCCAGCGGCTGAATTCTCGCCAGGCCAGATGGTCCTTGTTTTTCTCTCATTTCCACTTCACCCTGCATTTTCTCTCCGGGGAGAAGAACGACCGGGCCAATGCTCTCTCCCGCTCCGTGGTGTCATCGGAGGAGGAGGAGCCTCGGCTGATAGTCCCATCTGAGAGCCTGAGGACTGTACCTCCGGGCAAGACTTTTGTCCCTGCCCATCTGCGACCGGAGGTCCTCTCTTGGGCTCATTCGTCCAGGCTGGGTGGACATTTTGGGACCAAACGGACCTCTGAGCTTCTGGCGAGGACGTACTGGTGGCCGCATACGGCCCATGACGTCAGGGGCTATATACGGGCGTGCGTCTCTTGCGCCCAGAATCGGCCCTCTCAGCAGCGGCCCGCTGGGTTACTCTACCCTCTGCCGGTTGCTGACAGGCCCTGGGAGATGGTTGGTATTGACTTTGTGGTGGGTCTGCCCAAGTCCAGTGGCAGCACCATCATTTGGGTGGTCACCAATCATTTCTCCAAGATGGTGCATCTGGTACCACTCTCTCAGCTACCTTCGGCATGGGGCCTGGCAGCATTGTTTATTAAACATGTTTTCCACCTGCACGGCATGCCGGATAAGATTGTCAGCGACCGGGGTCCTCAGTTTGCGTCTCGGTTCTGGAGAGAGCTCTGTTCTCTGCTCAGCATAGAGCTAAATCTCTCCTCGGCCTATCATCCCGAGACGAACGGGTTGGTTGAGAGAGCCAACCAGACCCTTGTGACATATCTGCAACATTTTGTCTCGGCCAGGTAGGATGATTGGGCACCCTTGCTGCCGTGGGAGGAGTTCGCCTTAAACAACGCTGTGGCCGACTCCATCCGTCAGACCCCATTCCTCTTAAATTACGGCCAGCATCCGCGCGTCCCTGTGCCCATGCCCATGTCGTCCACCGACTCTAGGGTGGCAGACTGGGTGGTGGAGGCACGTGACATTTGGGATCGCACGCAGGATGCTATCTGGGCCTCCAAGGAGAGAATGAGGTCCTCCGCTGACACTCGCCGGCGCCCGGCTCTGACCTTCGCTCCTGGTGACTTAGTGTGGCTCTCCACTCAAAACATCAGGCTGCGGGTGGAATCCGCAAAGTTTGCACTGCGCTATATTGGCCCTTTCAAGGTCCTCGAGCAGATCAACCCTGTGGTCTACCGCCTGGCTCTTCCACCACACTTGGCTATCTCGGACACATTTCATGTGTCTCTAATTAAGCCTGTGCACATGTCCCGGTTTTCTGAGCCATCTGCCGGGACATCAGACTTGTCGTCAGACGAGTTTGAGGTCAATGCCATTGTGGGATGCAAGATGATGCGGGGCAAAAAGTTTTACTTGGTGGATTGGAAGGGTCATGGTCCAGAGGCTCAGACCTGGGAGCCAGTGGAGAACATCCACGCTCCTCTTCTCATTGCGGAATTTGAGCAGAGTGAGGCTAAGAGGGGGGCCCTAGGAGGAGGGGTAATGTTAGGCGCCGGATTTCTGTCGCTGCACAGCGAGAGTCCCGATCCTTACTTCCAGCGGTCTCCCATTCCTCTCAAGCCGCAGAGGAGGTTGCTCAGCAAACTCGTCGGTCCAGGCACTCTGCCCAGACGAGCTCTGTGGGTTTGCTTGCTGCTGCCACCTCTGGCACATCTATGGCAATACATGCTGCTCAGCAGCAAGATTCTCCAGGGACTAAGTCCCCATGTCAGGCCACTGAGCATGCCCGTGGAGTGATCTCCCATTGGAGATCGAAGGTCACGTGCTCAGGTCCTGCTCGTGTTCGGATTGGCCCATCCGAGAAGCCAGGAAGGTTCCGGATGCTCACGGCTATAAAAGGTTCGCATGGTCGCTAGGATAGACTGTATTTACAGACTATGTGGAGTGAGTGATGTATGCATGTATGAATGTCTCTGGTGAATGACTCATTAAGAAACCCCTACCCTTGGTACGCATGTGTTGTGCAGCCTAGCCTGCCAGCACCCAGGCTTAGGTGTAGGTAGGACAGAGGTTGAGTCAGGCATCAGCCCTCACCAGGGACTCGGCACGCCTCAGTGCACGTGCTCCACTCCATTAACAGAGTTCGCACCTGTTCACATTGGGTGACGTAACGCACGTGTGACTGTTTTTACGCCGCTCTATTCTTCCGCCATTACCTAGCAGCAGTGTACCATCTCTGCAGGGTGGACCCCGGGCTGCGAAAGCACCTACTATTATTTTATAATTTGGTGCATTCCGCCAGCCCTAACATCATGCATCCTCCTAGTCATTTATAAAGTGCGTCTTGTCCAAAATGCGTTTCGTACGCTACCCATGTACCGTTTATCAAGGATGCATGAATCAAGGAGCTCGACGCTCGAATACCAGTTTCAAGAGCTCCACTGGCCATTTGCAGCCCGCGGACTCCGCACTTGGTGCCAGCGATCGAAAACGGTCCCACTGCAAATGAGAAAGAGAATCAGCTATTGAATTCTCTACCCCTGGTACATGCACCACCACCACCCATACATCGAGACTAAGGCACCTCAGGACAAAATACCCCAACAACCGAATCACTGGGGGAGAAGACCCAGATATAATGTTAATCATCATCACCACTGACAAATTGTCACAATGAAAACGTATGTTCTTATTGCTGAATTGCTCACCCCAAATTGACTAGGCCACTACAATCGGGAAAAACTCTGATAACATCAGATTATTTGCAAATCCTGCTTCCACCCAGGTCTTCGGCCATTCTCCTATGCACCATTGACCCTTGCAATAAGCCCTGAAACCAGTACTACCTGCCATGTCAGTAAACAGTTCACAATCAAAATCCTCTACCATCTCAGTGATCATTAGTGACCGTCCATTATACTTCTCAAGGAAACCCTCCCAAACTGACAAATTCTCCCTGAGTTCCTTCGTTAAACAAATATAATGCCTAGGAGATGATGCCCCTGACGTTGATGATGCCAAGCGACGGGAAAAAACCCGTCTCATGGGCATAATCCGGCATGCAAAACTACGTTTTCCCAGTAACGACTGTAGGTCCCTCAACTATATTTTGTTTTTAGTTGGTTCACCCTGCGCAATTCAGTGCGCAAAGCCACGATTTTTTCCTCAGACAACCTACACTCCATCTTCTCGGTGTCGATAGTGATGCCCAAAAAACTAATACATGTACATGTCCCTTCTTTCTTTTCTTGTGCTAGTGGAACTCCAAAGTGCCCAGCTACCCACTCCATAGACTGTAACAATAACTGACAAATCAGTGAACTGGGCGGCCCGATAAATAAAAAATCATCGAGGTAGTGAATAACTGATGTTATCTTGGCTACGTCGCAAATCACCCACTCCAAAAACTAACTAAATGCTTCAAAATAGGCACAAGAAATGGAGCAACCCATAGGCAGACACCTATCCATAAAATAAATACCCTCCCAAAAACAACCCAACAAATGTAAACTATCTGAGTACACTGGCAACAAACGGAAAGCAGACTCTATATCGGTTTTGGCTAACAATGCCCCCTTCCCATACTCCTTAACCCAACCAATTGCTGCATCAAAGGATGTATAAACAACAGAACAAAGCTCCGGGTCTATGCCATCGTTAACCGATTAACCTTTAGCAAACAATAACTGCTGAATAAGCCGAAATTTATTTGGCTCTTTCATTGGTACTACCCCCAAGGGAGAAACCACCAAATTATCCAAGGGGGCTCTTTAAAAGAACCTGCCATCCTTCCACACGATACTTCAAGCATAATCTTTTTATTAACCACCTCAGGGTGCTGACGAGCCAGAAACAAATTCTTCAACTTAAAGGGCACTGCATATGGCGGAGGGAATTTTAAAATCAAAACTAAAACCTTCCTCCAACAAAACCACCTTATCCCATTTTGGGTACCTATTTAGATAGGGGACCATCGCGTGAAGATTCACTGGACTCGCCCCCTTTTGCAGAATCCCCCCGGATCTAGATTTCCCTTTCTTGAAACAACGCGACAACCCGTGTAAAGAGCCTCCACATCCTGAACACTGGTGCTTAAATTTACAGCTCCCTCCGAACTTGCACTGGCTCTCATTGAACCGCCAACATGCTCCCTGCCTTGTTCCTGCAGGTCTGGTTTGGGATATGCCCCCTCCCCTATTATATGCTGGCCGTGTCCCCCAGCTCCCCCAGGAAATGACTGCCCATAATGGGCAGGTGCCATCACCTTTAGCGATAGACCTACTGTATATCTTTCTGGGCCCACCTTATTGAAGGCCTGACTACTTTTCTCTGCTGAAACTGCTCGTTGTACTTTAACCAGGTTTGCCCGCCGTAGGTGGGATGAGCCTCACCAATAGCATCCATGTAGCAGAAGAGCCCATAGCAATTTTCGGGGGCCTTCTACCCTATCACATTAGATAAAATGGCAAAAGCTTAAAGCCAATTTACAAAAGTCTGGGGAATAAGCTGCCACCTCCGATTCTCTTCCTCCTCCTTTTTACTGTCATCCTTCTTTCCCCTATCTAAATTAAATTTTTCTAATGGAAGGAGGGAAAATATTTCCACATATTCATTCTTCCATATTTTTTCTTTTACTTCCTTTTTAAGATGGGCTCCGAGAGGACCCTCAAAACGTACATACACGTCCCCTTTTGCCCTATCATCCAGCACTATCCTGTCTCCCTCTTTTTCTTTTTCTGCATTAATCAACACTGAAACCCCACTGCTATGCAAACCTTCACTCCCTGCCCGATTAACAGCATGACCCGAAAAATCTGACCGTGGCACCCAAGCAGGAACTAGGGAGGCTGGTAAGCTATTATTCACCCGATCCAATTTTTCTAATAACTCCCGCACGCTCCCTAACAAACTGCCAATACTACCCTTTTCTGACTCCAATGCACCCCGCTATTCCCACTGAAAACAGTAGCAACCGGGACGCCCAGAGCCTGGCTAAAAACTACCCCAGGAGAAACTGAATTATGTGAGGACGCACATAACATAGACACATACCCACCAGGCTGCGTCGGTGCCCAGGACCCACCAGCCGAAAAAAAGGAATCCAGACGATCGCTCGCAGGGTGTATGGGGGCATGATCATCCTCAGCATCTCTGACAGGGACCTCCTGGCAAGTCGCACTGCTCAGACCCGGTGTAATGACCAGGGAGCGAATGGAAGGCTTGCCGGAATCCTGCAATCTGGAACCAGGAGGTATCGTGATTGAAGACTCTTGAACCCCAGGGCCTGGGGGCACTGCAGATGCTGAAGCAGAAGGAGGATCTCTCACTGTCCTAGCAGCACCCCCAACCGGAGCATCGCCGGAGATGGCCGCCACCATCTTGTTGAGGTGTGAGACAGTAGAGGTAGTAGTCCTGGTCACTGCTGGAAGCCCCGCTCACCAAAGATCACGGCCACCTATATGGATTTCTCCCTCGTCGGGACCTGCGAAGGGAAGTAACGATAGTCTTCCCATAGGGAAAGAAGGGGACAGATGTGCATAGGCAACCTTCCAATAGGGGAAAGAGTGAAGAGATAGAATTGTACAGCAGACTCCTGGTCTGGAGGGGCTGCTGGTATGGACTGACTGAAGGATGCTCCCTGAAGAGGGAAAGGATTCCCAGAGGTACAGGCTGAGCAAGTGCTATCCGTGGGGCTTGTTCCACGCTGACGGACGTCAGGTGGGGGAATCCAGGTCGCAGAAGGGTCTCGGTCCCTAGCCTAGTGGAGTGGACAACAGGACTCAGCTAGAAAGCCGACAGCTGTGGCAACTTTAGGGGCCACAGCCAACAACCACAGTTATCTTCTCCAGAAAGGCAGCCAGAAAGGAGCAAGGAAACGCATTGGGCACGTTATCCGACAAGGTCCGTGGATGCTGGCCTGGGACACTGACAGTGAGGTAATGGGAAGGAAGAGTAGTAGAAATCAGCACAGTGAGATGGCCAGGGAAGGCATATACTGATGGGGAGTTCTGGAAAGGTGTTCTCCATCTGCCTGGAAGTTGGCTGGATCCCTCACCAGGAGGACGTAGCACTAAGCGGGCATCTGTGTGTACCAGAAACTATGAGTAAAGCTTTGGAACTGCACCAAGCTGTGTCTCCATTCTTCCTGCGTCACCAACTCAGCACTTCTACATCTCTTGGTGAACACTATATCACCATCTCCCTCAACATCTACTACAACTGCCCTTACAACTGCCCTGGGACTAAGCTCTGCCTGTGGAGAGCTATTCCAACTCTGCTGCATTACACCAACAGTCCCAGAGGATCTGCACTGCAGCACTGGTCACCTCTGACCAGATACCACAGGTGGCGTCACAAACACTTATTACAAACTCTATATTTTTCATCCCTTGTAAATATTCCCCTTTTTATTGGATGCCCAGGGCCATGGACCGGGTCACCGCTGCTGTGACACTGCCCCTTTAAGAAGCAGCCCTGTACCGAGTACCCCACAGCCCTGGTGGGAGCTCCACTTGCACCGATTGCGGATGTTTAGCCCCTCTGATGCTACTGTCAATAGTGACAGCAACATTTAGGAGCATCACAGAAGGAGTGAGCTCCCTGTCTGATCCCATCGGCACAACACGATGCGATCGCATTTTGCGGAGGGTCTCCATGGTGACTCTGGACCACAAGATATCCACAGGGTCCTTCAGGGAAGGTGGCCTGGGAGCACCTACTCAGAGCAGGAGCTGTCACGCCCCCTCCCTGCCTGTCAGACGCTAATTTGATACCCTGAAGTGCAGAAGCATTGCAGTGTATCAGATCAGCGATCTGTCACTATACAGTTGAAGTCCCATCCTGAGACAATGTGAAAAAGATAAAAAGTTATTAAAATTTGTACAAATATTTTAAAAAATCCCCGAATAAAGAACAAAAAACACAAAATAATCCAATAAATACATTTATTTATGTAAAATAATAAACAAAGAAAGTACCCATATTTAGTATCAATGTGTCTGGAACAGCCCGACATATAAAACTGTCCCACTAGTTAACCGATTCAGTGACCACAGTAAGTGCTCAGCGTAGCGCGCTGGATAAATGTGATCCTAAATATTACAGTATGTAAAATGCTCCCAATAAAAGCTTTATCTCAATCCAAAAAAAGCATGTCCCCACTCAGGTCTGTCATATGTTAAAGGAAATGTGGAGGGCTTCCACATTACTGGTAGTACAAAGGTTCTAGAAAAGCTAAATGGCTCCTCACCTCCCAAAAGAAATTCAGCAAATTCTGCACTCCCAAATCCAAATGCCCCCTTGCCCCCTCCCTTCTGAGGCCTAGTGTGTATAAACCACATTTGGTGTCCACATGTTTGGAATTTCTGTAGCAGTGAGAGTCCAACTAATTTACTGGTGCGTGTCTACAGAGGCATGAGCTGGTCACTACAATGAACTGGTCACTACAATGTACTAGTCAGTACAACAGCAATTTGCAATTTTCACTTGGCAACATCCACTGCTGCTTGTTTCCAGAAAATACACATGGAGTCAAAATCGTCACAACACCTGTAGCACTTAGTGGCTCTGTAAATGGAGTCAGCAAACTCTTCTAGGAAAATCTGCTCTACAGGAGGCAAATAGCACTCTGTCTCTCCCGATTCTCACCTTGTGGCTAAGCAATACAGTACAACCACATATGGTGTATTTCTACATTCAGAAGAAATTGTGGTAAAAATTTTGGTGCCATTTTTGCCTATTTCCCAATATGAAAATGTAAAATCTGGGGCTAATGCAAAATCTTGATGGGAATTTTTTTTCTTCACAGCCCAATTGTATAAAATTCTGTGACACACCTGTGTTGTCAATATGATGAGTGCAAGACTAGATTCACTGAGAGGTACAGTTTGTAAAATGGGGTCACTTATAAGGGGTTCTGCTGGTCAGGCACCTCAGGGACTCTACCAATGTGACTTAAACCAGTCCAGCAAAATCTGAACTCCAATATGGCACTTCTCTTCTGAGCTTTGCAATGTGCCTCAAAGGTAGTTTTTGAAAACATATGAGATATCAGTGCACTCTGGAGAAATTGCACAACAAATTTTGAGGTCCATTTTCTCCTGTTATCCTTGTGAAAATGCAAAATTTGGAGCTAAAAAGCATTTTTTGTGGCAAAAATATGATTTTTTTTATTTTTATGTTTCAACGTTATAAACTTCTGTGAAGCACCTGGGGATTCAAGATGCTCAATATACATCTAGATAAGTTCTCTGAAGGGTCTAAGTTCCAAAATGGTGTCACTTGTGGGGGGGGGGTTTACTGATTATGCACATCAGGGGCACTCCAAATGCGACATGGTGTCCACTAATTATTCCAGCAAATTTTGCATTCAAAAAGCCAAATGGCACTCCTTCCCTTCAGAGTCCTGCTATGCGCACAAACCGTGGTTTTCACCCACATATGGAGAATCATTGTGCTCAGGAGATATAACACAATACATTTTGGGGTCCACTTTCTCCTGCTACCCTTGTAAAAGTAAAAAAATGAGTCTAAAAGAACATTTTTGTGAAAAAAACTTAAATGTTAATTTCTTCCTTCCACATTCCGTTAATTCCTGTGAATTACCTGAAGGGTTAGTAAACTTCTTGTATGTGGTTTTGAGGGGGGCAGTTTTTAGCATGATGTCACTTTTGGGTATTTTCTGTCACATAGGCCTCTCAATATCACTTTAAATGTGAGGTGGTCCCTAAAAAAATGGTTTTGTAAATTTTCTTGTAAAAATGAGAAATTGCTGATCAACTTTTAACCCTTATAACTTCCTAACAAAAAAGTATATATTTGTACCATGTTAGCCAGTAGATAGAAAAATATTAAGAATTGAGAGTCCTCAGTGGTTGTGGTTGAAAATATGGTAACAAATTGCAAGCTTTCGAGACTAATCATATTCTTCAGAATTTGTATTAGTCTATGCCTGATGAAGAGAGCTGAGTAGTCTTGAAAGCTTGCAATTTGTTACTATCTTTTCAGTTAGCCATTACAAGGTATCAACCACTGAGGACTCTCAATTCTTAATATTTTTCTAACAAAAAAAAATATGTTTAACCCCTTAGTGACAGAGCCAAATATTAAAAATCTGACCAGTGTCACTTTATGTGGTAATAACTCTGGGACGCGTCAACAAATTCCAGTGATTTTGAGAATGTTTTTTCGTGACACATTATACTTTTTGATAATGGTAAATTTAGGTTGATATGTTTTGTGTTTGTTCATAAAAAAAATGTGACAAAAATGAAAAAAAATAGCATTTTTCAAACTTTGAATAATTATCCCTTTAATTCAGATAGTCATACCATAGCAAAAAATTAATAAATAATAATTCCCACATGTCTGCTCTACATCAGCATCATTTGTAAAATTGTACTTAATTTTGTTAGCATTTTAGGAGGCTTAAAAATGTAGCAGCAATTTTTCATTTCTTCATGGAAATTTACAAAATTATTTTTTTTAGGGACCTATCCAGGTTTGAAGTGACTTTAGGGGCCCTATATATTGGGAAACCCCCCAAAGTTATACCATTTTAAAAACAATAACTCGTGACATACTGAAAACTGCTATCAGACAGTTTATTAACCCTTCAGGTGCTTTTCTGGAATTAATACAAAGTGGCATGATTGGAATGAAAAAGTTGATTTTCACCACCTAATTATCTCTGACTTTTGAACATGTATAGGCGGCAGACATGTATAGGCCGCTATTTGCTAGTGAATTGCCTTGGCAAACATCAGGACCACACAATCATGATCTCAGGGTGCCAATAGGGATAAAGAGGGAGAAGCCACATTCTTTTAAACATTTATATGAAGTTGTCAGTATTAGCAGCAGCATCTAATGGGTTAAACAGAAATGGACGGTGACAACACTGACCGTGGCTGATGCAGCAAGTTGTCCACTATAGTGTACAGCCGACAGCTGCTGGATTGTTACTTGTATAGGGATGCTAGTCTCTTATATCTCAGGTCAGTTAAAAGACGTATTGACGGTCATTAAGGGGTTAAAAATTGTGCTGATGTCAAGTAGACATGTGGGAAATGTTATTTATTAACAGTATCTGTGATACAACTCTCTAATTTAAGGGTATAAATTTTCACCAAATTTACATTTTTTCACAAATAAATTCAAGTCAGTACCGATAAATTTTACCACTGTCATGAAGTACAATATTCATGAAAAAAACAATTTCAGAATCAGTGGGATCCATTGAACGTTCCAGAGTTATTACCTCATAAAAGGACAGTGGTCAGAATAGAAAAAATTGGCCTGGTCAGGAAGGTCAAAACAGGCTTCATGGTGAAAGGGTTAAGCAGAGATCTTGAAAACAGCAACTGATTGATACATAAGGTATATCTTTTTTTAACTTTTCATGCAAAACATAGCATCCCTTACTGCAAATTGTGGAACAATTTTCATGTTGAACTGGACATGCAATGTAAGGCTGGGTTCACATGTAGCGGAATTCCCGCAGAAGTTACCGCGAGAATTCTGGAATTCCATTCCGCGGGAAAATCTCATTTTAAATTCCCGTGATGTTCCTGCAGAAAAACTAGCGTTTTGCAAGCGTAATTAGCTTGCAGAATGCTAGCGTTTTCTAAGCGATCTGTAGCATAGTTTGGAGAACTGATTGACAGGTTGGTCACACTCGTCAAACATAGTGTTTAATTAGTGTGACCAACTTTTTACTATTGAGGCTTCCTATGCATCATCAGTAGTAAAAAGATCTAATGTTAAAAATAATTAACATTTTTTTTTAAAAAATCGGGTTATACTCACCTTCCGACTTCCCGCGCAGAGTCCCCAGGCCTCCGCGATGCTCCGACAGGTCCCGTTCCCAGTGATGCATTGTGGTAATGACCTTTGATGACGTCGCAGTCTCGCAAGACCGCTACAGCATTGCGAGACGCGACGTCAGCAAAGGTCATCGCAATGCATCACTGGCAACGGGACCTGCCGTGTGTATCGCTGAAGCATAGGGACGCTGCGCAGGTCGGAAGGTGAATATAACCCGATTTTTTTATATTAATTCTACTTTTTACAGGGATATGGTACCCACAGCCCGGAGGACAGCCTCCTCTCCTCCAGACCGTGGGTACCATCCGTAAATGTTCTGCTTACTTTTCGCATGGTGGGCATAGCCACATGCGGAAAGTAAACAATGCATTCCTATGTGGGCGGAATCGCCGCAATTTCGCAAATTAATGAGCATGCTGTGGATTTTTCCGCGATGCGATTCCACCGGGGGAAAATCCGCAGCATTTGCACAGCATTGCGGAATCCCATAGGATTGCATGGGATGCTTTTTTTGTGTTTTCGCAGCAAAATCGCGAGGTAAAAACATCTGCGGAAACGCGAAAAAACCTGAACTTGTGAATGCAGCTTCAAAGTTGCTGCAAAGTAGAATGCAACTTTTTCTTTTTTTATTAATTTCACCTCTTTGTTGCAGAGATATTAGCAATCAAACTATCTAACACTTAATTAGTTAATTTTTCTTGAGTTCCCAGAGGGAGTTATCAAATAACAATTCAGGCAGAAGAAGGACATGACCCCAGTGAAAAGTATTTAATAACACCCACTTGGACTTAACAACAGTTAACTCATTAGATGCTAAATACTTTTCTAATACAACCAATGGCAAAAATTATGGAATCACTTGCCTTGGAGGATGTGTTTACACGGGCATAGTCCGTCATTGTGCGGGAACCTACACCCGGCCATGACGGGCTATGCCCATCATTGGACATTAAGGGGTTAATGTGTTATATTTAAACTGCTATATAGAATATTCTTATAAAATAAAAGTACTTAGAACTCAAATTGGCCAAGTCATGTGCATGCACCCACCATCCATTTCAAGGCGTACCTTTTTTTGAAGGGACCCTAAAGCATCAAATATTAAAATAGAAAAACCTTGAAAAATCATTAAAAGCCTACAACTTTAAAGGGCAGGTATGACTCAGCACTAATTTAGAGCATCCCTACACTTAGGAATAGAGATGAGCGAATATTTCAATGTTCGGTTCGGATTACGATCGCCGAATTTGCAATATTCGCCGAATAATTTGTCTAATATTGCCAGATGCCATTCAGCTCAATGGGAGGCAAAAACAAACGCATACGCAACACCTTATAATGGCCCCAAATGCTGTCAAAACACATCAAATGAGGGACAGACATCAGGAAAGTAGCCTCGATTTACCCACAGTTCAAATTTTACCATGGAACTGCAGCAATCAGCAAGGCGTGAGGTATTGGGGTATGGGACAGCATTTACAGCTTTTGTTTGAACGTCACAGGAAGATGAGGTGGGTGAGGGATCGGTGTAGGTCCCCTTTGCTGGGAGCCCTGATACCACATGTAACACCTCTACCTGCTTTCATGCTGGACCACACTCAGGTGGTACAAATATCAGTTTTGTAGATTACCATTGTCAGAAAAATTTAAGGAAAGTAACACGGGTAGTTGAGACCAAGAGAGTGGAGGCCCGACAGTGTCGGAGGCCTACTGCTACAGGCAACACGCATTAAGGAGACCCAACCAGGAGTGTTCACATTTCCAAAAATTTTTCACAGACACCACCAAAGTGGCATCAATTTCACCAGAGTAGAAATAGTATAATAGGCACCAACAGGTCTTCCACTACACCCAATCCAGCAGATGGACACCCAACCAGGAGGGTTCATATTTCCAAAAATTACTGGCAGACACCACAAAAGTGGTATCAATTTCATCACAGTAGAAATTGTAGAATAGGGACTGATAGGTCTTCCACTAAGCCAAATCCAGCAGATGGACACCCAACCAGGAGTGTTCACATTTCCAAAAATTACTGGCAGTCACCACAATACTGGCATCAATTTCTCCACAGTATAAATAGTATCATAGGGACCAATAGGTCTTCCACTAAACCCAATCCAGCAGATGGACACCCAACTAGGAAGGTTCACATTTCCAAAACTTACCGGCAGACACCACAAAAGTGGCATCAATTTTACGAGAGTAGAAACAGTATAATAGTGACCAATAGGTCTTCCACTAATTCCAGTTCAGCAGATGGACACCCAACCAGGAGTGTTCACATTTCCAAAAATCACTGGCAGACACCACAAAAGTGGCATCAATTTCACCACTGTGTATGTGTAGTATAATAGGGACCGACAGGTCTTCCACTTCACCCAATCCAGCAGATGGACACCCAACCAGGAGTGTTCACATTTTAAAAAATGAGTGCCAGAAACCACCAAAGTGGAATAACTGTCACGAGAATAGAAATAGTATAATTGGGACTGAGTCATCTTCCACTACACCTAACCCCGTGGATGGAGACCAACCATGACTGTTCACATTTCCATAAATTTGTGTTAACATCATCAGCAGGCACAGAAGCCACACTAAAGATATCACAGATTGCAGTTACTTGACATTAATACATCACAGTATAAAATGCAGTATCACCTAGTCTGTGAGATCCAAGCCCATGCTGTGTTGATCGCTGAGTAAGGCTAGTTTCACACTAGCGTATTTGCTCGTAGCTCACGGAGCCACTAAGCCACGCCCCTGCCATGCCCTTTCCTGTCATCTCCTCCTACTATCGCAGAGCGCTGCATGCAATCTGCGCACCCTATCTTTAGCATAGGGTGTGCAGACCATGCGCTGGCCGTGCGCTAGTAGGATTTTGTGTGCGCTGTACCCTTTTGACGGTGCGCTGATGTGCGCCGAACGCACCATGTTGCATTTTGGTGCGCTCGGTGCACCGTCAAAAGGGCGCAGTGCATGCAAAATCCTACTAGTGCATGGCCAGCGCACGGTCTGCGCACCCTATGCTAAAGATAGGGTGCGCAGATGGCATGCAGCGCTGTGCGATAGTAGGAGGAGATGACCGGAGGGGGCAGCACGGCAGGGGGGCGGGGCTTAGCAGTGCCGTACGCTGCGAGCAAATACGCTAGTGTGAAACTAGCCTAACAATGAGGCTCATTTCCTCTGTCCCCTCCCACCAACCTCGAACAACAGAGATGGGAGGATTATCCTCTTCATCTGACAGTTCCTCGCCCATCATCTCTTCCTCCTCCATTTGTTCCTCAGATCTTGAACCTTTGATAACAGTTTGTCTGTTATCACCAGCCCCATCGATCGCAGTAATCCACCCTCCCTTGGCACCCACCTGTGTGATGACAGTCTTGAACTTAGAGACAATGCTATGCCTTTTGCATCCCCCTCTGCTTCCTCCTCTTCTTCTGGGACCACCATCTCCTCCCACAGGCTATTCAAAGTCTGCTCCAGCATATAGATGACCGGAATAGTGATGCTGATGATGGCATCATCAGCGCTAACCATCTTAGTAGCCATTTTGAAACTGTGCAGAAGGGAGCAGAGATCCTTAATCTGTGCACACTCTGTAAACGTGATATGCAGCAAATCCATACTGCATTGGCACAGGCTATACTACATGACTTACAGCGTCAGGGATTTTTGCTGATGCTACAGTCACTGCAACATGCACAGAGTGGAATTCCACCGTGTTGGCACATTGCATATCAACCTGTTAACTGGCATGGACAAAGACCTCTGTATCAATGTAAGTCGATGACGAGAGGGGTGCGAATGGCGGAAATGAGCACACAGCTTATGTGCTTTCTGGAGCAGCTCACCCAGGCCAGGATAGTGGCAGAGAAAATTGCTGTACCACCAGATTGAGTACGTGAGCCATACAAGGCACGTGTGTGAGCTTGCCTCGCCGTAGGGCCACCACCAGGTTCACACTGTTATTGACACAGTCTTCTCTGAATGCAGGTTCAGCGGAGACAGCCATTGATCAAACTCAACCTGGATAGCTGTCCACAACTCATCAGCTCTATGACAGCGATCTCCAAGGCATATCAATTTTAATACTGCCTGATTGTGGTGAGCCCTGGCTGTGCAGTACGGAGGTGGTGGGGATTTGCTCTGCACTGTTGGAATCCATGTCTCCCAAAGGCAGAGGTTGAGGGTGCAGGTGGAGGCCCTAGAGGAGATAGAGGAGGCAGAAGCAGTGGAGGAATTGTTAAATGTAGATGTTTGGCCTGCAAGCCTTGGGGATACCAGATTTGTGGAGCAGCGCCTGTCCCCACAGCCACTAGAGTCACCCAGTGACCAGTCAGCAAGATGCAATGCCCTTAGCCATGCTTACTCATCTAAGTGTCTGTGGTGAATTGCACCCTGGCAGACAGAGATGTTGTCAAGGAAAGGGTGATGTTGTCTGTGACATGTTGGTGTAGAGCAGGTACAACTTTCTTAGAAAAGTAATGGCGACTGGGTAATTGGTGCTGGGGGACTGCGACGGCCATCAGCTTTCGGAAACCATCTGTATCTACCAAGCAGAAAGGCAGCATTTCCATGGCCAACAGATTGGAGATGGTGGAGTTCAACCTCTTAGCTTTATCATGCTTAGGAGGAAACAATCTTTTACGTGACCACTACTGTGGAACCGTGGGCTGGCTGCAGTGCTGAGAGAGGTTGGAGTAAGGTGAACTGGACAAACTGCTGGACTGTGAGAGAGGTGCGGGTGGAGATGTTATGGTGGATCGAGAAACTTGTAGTGTGCTCGTTCTCTGAGATCGGTCAAAAACAGCAGGCATGTCTGCTTCCGTTCCAGCTGAAGGCGGGCCCTCAGTCAGCGTGACTGGAGCGGGTAAAGAACCCAAGATTCTGCGGTTAAAGACCTGTGTCTCAATAGTTGACACGGTAACAGAGGAGGAGGAAAAAGCAGCAGATGTGATTGATGGAGAGGTTGATGGTTGTTGAGGTCTGTTGGTCTGCATTTTTGAGCAGTGGGATTCCCACAGTAAAGCATGTTGATTGCATGTAAATAATGTAGCAGGGGTATAGATACCAAAAACCAAATTTAGATCCTATGCAGCAAATTGGTATATTTAGGATATTTAAAACTTAATGTGCCTTCTCATTAACATCCAGGTATAAGAGACACAATTATCTCAGCTTTTTCACCAGATCATATTGTTCAGATACCATCCATAGTGGGCTTCCATGCATATTCACCAACCAGGCTCCACAATATTAGCATCAATCTCAACATTTAAACATGTCCTTAAAGGGTAGGGCGGACTTTTATGTTCCTATTAGTTATCTTTGGAACATATATATGAGCGTCTCTTAGTGAGCCAGTGTACCATACATAACACCTATGGAGCACAGTGTATAGGAGTATATATTCCCCCAGTCATCACTGCATTTATGCCACTCTCACGGTGTATCATAAAAGTATTGTACTTATCTCAGGTATCGTGATTCTGCATAGCGATGCCTGTAACGTGCTCATGGCAGGGGGGCTTCACACCTCAGCATATCCTTATTTTCATCATAAATGCTGAGTAGCCTTAATCCCTCGATATGTCTCCCAATGCGTTTCATCTTCTACCGATTCATTAGGGGAATAGTGACATCTGATCATGATACCTGAGATAAGTACAATACTTTTATGATACACCGTGAGAACAATATGATCTGGTGAAAAAGCTGAGATAATTGTGTCTCTTAGACCTGGATGTTAATGAGAAGGCACATTAATATGCAGCTGGATATGTTGGTTGTTTATGGTCTTTTTTAAAGGAAAGCATCAGGCGGCATAGCACAGGTTGCTGTTTTATTTGCACATATGCACAAGCACTTTGTATGGCACTTTGTTGGCACTTTAATTGTTTTCAAAGGACCGAATAAAAGTTAAGTTTTAAATATCCTACATATACAAATTTGCGGCATATGATTGCATGTAAAGCATGTAAAGGTTCATACATGTAGTAGTCAAATTATTGCACCTTTTACCTAGACTCAAGTTTTTTTGCAGTTTGTAGATTATGCGAGTTGGCTCATCCTTTGCAGTGTCAAAAAAGGCCCAGGCTATTCAACCCTTGCCACCCCTGTGAGCTGCATTGCTTGTCGTGGCTGTATCACTACGTGTCTGCGAATGTACCCTCCTCGTCTTCCTCCTCAGATGATCTACTCAACTGTGTGCCTCTATGTTCACACCAACTGGGATCTGACACCTCATCATCATCATCCTCTGTGTTATCACATTCCTTGCCCATGGAGTCTCCCTCCTCCTCTTCTAGCCCTGACAGCACAGTACAGTCCGCGTGAGACTCACATATCTGAGTTGCATCAGGATCACCTCCCCCCAAGGGGTTAACATCTGATGGAAAGGGTCAGGATGCTGTTTGGACCGTATTTCATCCTGCCCTGGATCCAAGCTAAATAAAATTTGGGGCATCATTGCAGATTTACTCCTCTTGACTCTGCGAAGCTTTTGAGTACAATTCTGATGAACATGGCATAGAATGGGTGAACAGCTCTTCAGACTCATCCACCTGTGGTCCTTCCTGTACAGTCAGTTGAATAGTTGGATAGCTGGGATGTGAGGGCAAGCAAGGGTGCCACTTTTGTGAACTGTACTGGGTGTGATGTTGAGGTGGAGGAAGAGGAGGAGAGGCCACTTGAAGCTGTTCTTGCCATCCACCATTGTGTGGCTGCCAAACAAAGGTAGTGGTGTAGCCTGGCCAGTAACATAAGTTGTCAGTTGTCTTTGCATAGGATGTGACGTTGCTTCACTAGTGCTTTCACAAACATTACCATCTACCCCACGTACACCTTGAACACCAAACACAAAAAGAAAACACAGAATGACAAATGTGCAGAAATACCCTGCAGTAACAAATATGACAGTAATCAGCAAGTGCTGGTAAAAAGATGGCAACAAATACAGGGTATTTAGTCGATACGTTTTTTTGCAAAAAAAAATGTATACCAAGCTACTCCACCTCGTCAAGGTAACCCTTAATGGAGCAGTCCCTATCTAATGTATTTAAAACATGTGGTATTTAAAACACGTAGTATGGGCACGTGGTGTAAGACAGCTCTTTATGTGCATGTCACACAAGAGAGGGGTGGGGTCTCTCAAACCATGCATAAGCAAGGAAAAAAAAAGGGATTAAAAACACATGTAACATGCACAAATGTGAACAAGTCGGTTGGACAGTCCCTATCTAATGTATTTAAAACCTGAACATATGAACAGTGTCTAAATGAACAGGATTCAGACAGGCACTTGCTGATTACTGTCATATTTGTTACTGCGGGGTAGTTCTGCACATTTGTCATTCTGTGTTTTCTTTTTGTGTTTAAGTCACTGTCCGACCGACTTGTTCATGGGTGTATACAGGCCAAGTGTATGCCAAATGGACACTATGTGTGAATGGAATACTATGGATATAATTAAAGAGGTTGTCCTCTACTTTTTCAGTGATCAGTCAGGGTCCGACACCAGACACTCCCGTTGACCAGTTGTCCTTGGTGTTGGCGGCGCCAGCTGCCTGCAGGAACTGCGCGTTTGCTAAGTTGAACTGTCTTCTGGTAGCATCCGCCTTCTGTTGATTTGACCCTGACAGATCAGACATTGATGACCTATCCTAAGGATAGATCATCAATAAAAAAAGTAGTGAACAACCACTTCAACACATGTGCTGGGACTTTTGCAGTACATACTCCAAAAGTGAAAAAAAAATGTGGTAAGATTTACACTTAAAGGGAACCTGACAGATGATTAATGCTTCCTGAACCATGAGCATCATGTTTCAGACATACAGTAGGCCTTATTGTTTCAGCAAGGCATGTTTTAGCCTGAATTGCTTTTAGTAGAAAAACATGCATTTAAAAGCCTTTCAGGGTCCATTTCACTCGGGTGATAAGTCCAAGAATCCAAGAGTGGGTTCTCCCCAACCGGCTGCCCTTAAGGGCTCTTTCACACGTCTGTGTCTCTGGTACAAGTGGTGACAGTTTTCAAATGTACTGGAGACACCGAAACATGTAGAGTCATTCAAGTGAATAGGTCTCTGCACAGGTCAGTGTGTTTCCATGGACTGTGTGCCTGTGTGGGCAAAACACGCTGACATGGCCGTTTTTTAACATCAGCATGGGCCGCAAAACATCCCACACACATGCACTCAGATGACATACTTGGATATCATTTGTGTGACATGTACCGGCACCAGTGAAGAAGCGGTACAGTTAGTGCAATTCCCCGGCGACGGGTGCTGAAGACGGCTCTCAACTTTCTCCTCTGCTCTGCAGCCTATCAGTGTGAGCAAGGGAGAATGATGAGAGTTATATTCAAGTGAGAACAATGACAGCAGGCGGCTGATAGGACTATTACTCCCATCAGCCTATTCCTGCTGCTGCTAGTAACAGTGACAGCAGCAGCAGCTGATGGAAGTATTCATCACCCACCACCTGCGCTATAAATGAATAAATAAATAAATAAATAAAAAACACGGTGTGTGTTCACTTGTATTTTCTTTAATCAGCCAGGCAAAACTCACAGCTGTAACCTTCAGCTGTCATCTTCAGCAAGGTTGGTTATCAAGAATAAAGGGGTGCCCACGCGTTTATTTAAAATTTTATTTAAATAAATAACTTAACTTTTATTGTTGGGTGACATAAAGCCCACGGCTTTGTAATGCAGGGGCATCTATAAGACACCTATCCATTACTAATCCTATAGTTATATGGTAAATAAAGACCTCCAGAATAAAGTCTTTTATTAGAAATAAAAGAAAACACAGTTTTCCATTTTTATTTAAAAATAACAAACACAGTTATAGTCACCTAACGCCTAATTCCACTGAATCCCTCGTCTCCTGTAATAAAACAAAAATAAAAAACAACAATATATCTCACCTACCCATTCTTCTGTCCCACACCGTAATCCATCTTCAGTACCCAGCGCCAGGGAACAGTGCTTACTGTATGCCCGGCACACGGGCGGCACGCCATTGCCATCCGTGTGCTGCAAGTAGTACACACACGGACACACAGACACTGTTATCTCCTGTACTGTTTTTTTCTGGTACCAGAAAAAAACACAAGTGTGAAACCGGCCTAAGTGACAGATATCTTTCTTTGCATGCACATAGGGTTCAGGCAGCATATATTTGGTGTTAGGTTCCCTTTAATGATACATTGTATGAAACTATTTAAAGTTTTGCACATTATGGTATTACAATATTAATAACAGATTTGATCTGAAACATTATTGGTTCAAACAGTAAATAGTGTTCAAAGAGCTTTTCGAATAATGTTAATTTACAGAATGAAAATCATGAAAAATATGTTAAAATTAGAATTGTTTTTCCAAGATTCTCTGTCATCTGAAAAACCCACTGGGAATCTGGATTAGGAAACTCAGTGCGGGAAATACTGGTGGGAGAGAAACAAATGCTTGTTGTATAATTAGAGCAAGACATTGGAAGTTAAAGGGAAAGATGAGCTAAGTCATGTAAGCTAAAGTATGGAGCAGTAAATTCTCATGCTTATGTGATTAGATGTTCATATGTGAAATAGATTTATTGTTTTTTTTTTCATTTACACTGGCAGTTATCACTATGATTGTCCATAAATATGTTTTTAGACTCTTTTCGAATCAGTCTTATGGCTGAAATTGATGCTTATGAGAAAATGAAAACTGAATTTAAAAATCACGGGGGTGTTGGGTTTGCTCAGTTATCGTCCCGCTATTCATATTATCAGGCCCCTGGTGGCGTGAGTAACATGGTTTGTAAGAACAGTGTCACTGCCTTCTCTGTCTACCTGACAATGTGCAGTAAGCTGGCTGTAAACTCTTTGGGCTCTCTCCCAGATACTGCCAATCACAGCTTGACAGCTGATATACTAGTCTAGAAGTCACTGATGCTGTTGAGCTGTGATTGGCAGCATCTAGGAGGAAAGGGATAAAGTGCACGCCCCAGAAACGATTCTGAAGAAACGCCCAGTTGGACTACAAGCAGAGATTTCACATATTGCCCTCCAAAATCAACAAATGTTAATATCTCTTTCATGGGGTGACACTGTGTAAAATTGAAAAGAATGTCAGAATTTGTGAGTGGACCCTCACATTTTTGTAAATATTTAATTATATCTTTCTATGGGACAACACTGTCTGAAGATATGACTCTTTGATACAATGTAAAGTAGTCAGTGTACATTTTGTATAATAGTGTAAATTTGGTTTGTCCTTTAAATAACTCAACACACAGCTATTAATGTCTAAACAACTAGCAACAAAAGTGAGTACACTCCTAAGTCAAAATTGACAAATTGTGCCCAATTAGCTATTTTCCCTCCCCAGTCTCATGTAACTCAATAGCATTACAAGGTCTCTGGTGTGAGTGGGGAGCAGGTATGTTAAATTTGGTGTTATCACTCTCACATTCTCTTATACTGGTCACTGGAAGTTCAACATTCACCTCAAGGCAAAGAACTGTGTGATGATGTGAAAAAAAGAATTATTGCTGTACATAAGGATGGCCCAGGCTATAAGAAGATTGCCAACACCCTGAGTGGCAGCATAGAGGCCAAGACCATACAGTTGTTTAATAAGACAGGTTCCATTTAATGCGCTGCAACCAGAGATGTTGAGTTCACATTCTCAGTTTCATATCTAAAGGTTGTCTTTTCAAAATAGACATAAGAGTTCTACATGCACTGCTGCAGAGGTTAAAGGGGTGGGGATATGCCTGTCAGTGCTCAGATGATACACCACACACATCAATTAATTCTGCATGGCTGTGGCCCCAGAAGGAAGTGGGTGGCCCGCCAGGGCCGTGGGGTACTCGGTACCGGGCCCGTTGGTTTCAATGGGAGTTGTCACAGCAGCTGTGGCCCGGTCCGTGGCCCTGGGCATCCATTGTAAAAGATAGGATGTTTGAACGTGTGGATGATGATTAAAGTTTATGAGTGAATGATTCGTGACGCCACCTGTGGTGTTCGGCAAGAAAGATGTTAGGCTAGTTTCACATTAGCGCTCTTGAGCGCAGCGACGGCCTGCGCACGGCCGCCGCTAAGCCCCGCCCCCTGCTGCGCCTCCGCCGGTAGCTCCACCTACCGTCCCCTATCTTTATCACTGGGGGCGCAGGCCGTGCGCAGTATGCGTTTGGCGGCGCATGCGCCTTTTTGACGGTGCGCCGAGTGCAACCAAACTGCAGCAGGTTGCGTTTGGCGCAGGTCGGCGCACCGTCAAAAGCACGCATGCGCCGCCAAACGCATACTGCGCATGGCCTGCGCCCCCAGTGATAAAGATAGGGGACGCAGGACGCATGCAGCGTCATGCGCTGGTAGGTGGAGCTACCGGTGGAGGCGCGGCAGGGGGCGGGGCTTAGCAGCGGCCATGCGCAGGCCGTCACTGCGCTCAAAAGCGCTAATGTGAAACTAGCCTTAAGCCGACGCTGCAGACAGATCCTCTGGGACAGATGGTGTGGTGCAGCAATAATGCTGTGGCCCTCCACAGGTAGGGCAGTAGTCCCAGGGCAGTGTAGGTGAGGAGATAGGGAGGAGACGTAGCTGGTGCAGTGTCAGGCACAGCGATGTGGCAGTGCTGAGTGTGTTGGCGCAGGAATAAGTGGAGGACACCAGGGCATGTAGTTCCAAAGCTTTACTCACAGTCTGTTGTGCATACAGGTGCCCGCATCCGTGCCGTGTCCTCCAGGGCAGGAGCTCAGCCAACTTCCAGGCAAGATGAAGTACTCCGTTCCAACAATCCGCCAACATGTGCCTTTCCTGAGCGTCTCCCTCCTAATCGCTCGTAGTGAAGTACTCACAGTACTGAGTTACACTGGAGTTCCTCCTTTCAGATGTTCTTAGACCTCTACTTGTATGGCAGACAGCTGTAGCCTGCTTCAGGGACTCCTTGCTACTAAGTCCTGGCTCTCTCACGTTGCTGTTGTGCCCCCAAGTCTTGTGTGGGAATAAAGTGGTGACAACTTCTATTCCTCCGATGTCTGTCGCAGAACCATTAGTATCCATACAACCTCGGGGACCGGACCCCGGCCATGCGCTTAGAACTTAAGGAACCCTAGTCCTTAGTTCTCCTATTCTCCTTACGTTCCATTCTAATCTTTCTTTCTTATGGAGAATTAGGCTTTCTGAATATCTCTTTCCTGTGCCAGCAGACTCAGGTCACTGAAGTCTGCTGCAGCACTTCCTTCAATCCATCCCACTCAGGGGATCTTCTCTCACAGACTGACCTAGCCAGACTGACCTAGTCCTAATGATCTCCCGCTCTCTTGTGCAGACTAAGCTGAATCCACTCCTGTGTCTCCATTCAATGTCAGCAAGCAGTTAATCCTGAATGCTATCTATGTGTTTTCAACTCTGCAAGCTTATATCTGGTAACCAGCTTTTCCAATCTCTGCTCTGAATCCACTCCTGTGTCTCCATTCAATGTCAGCAAGCAGTTAATCCTGAATGCTATCTATGTGTTTTCAACTCTGCAAGCTTATATCTGGTAACCAGCTTTTCCAATCTCTGCTCTGAATCCACTCCTGTGTCTCCATTCAATGTCAGCAAGCAGTTAATCCTGATTGCTATCTATGTGTTTTCAACTCTGCAAGCTTATATCTGGTAACCAGCTTTTCCAATCTCTGCTCTGAATCCACTCCTGTGTCTCCATTCAATGTCAGCAAGCAGTTAATCCTGAATGCTATCTATGTGTTTTCAACTCTGCAAGCTTATATCTGGTAACCAGCTTTTCCAATCTCAGCTCTGAATCCACTCCTGTGTCTCCATTCAATGTCAGCAAGCAGTTAATCCTGAATGCTATCTATGTGTTTTCAACTCTGCAAGCTTATATCTGGTAACCAGCTTTTCCAATCTCTGCTCTGAATCCACTCCTGTGTCTCCATTTAATGTCAGCAAGCAGTTAATCCTGAATGCTATCTATGTGTTTTCAACTCTGCAAACTTATATCTGGTAACCAGCTTTTCCAATCTCTGCTCTGAATCCACTCCTGTGTCTCCATTCAATGTCAGCAAGCAGTTAATCCTGAATGCTATCTATGTGTTTTCAACTCTGCAAGCTTATATCTGGTAACCAGCTTTTCCAATCTCTGCTCTGAATCCACTCCTGTGTCTCCATTTAATGTCAGCAAGCAGTTAATCCTGAATGCTATCTATGTGTTTTCAACTCTGCAAGCTTATATCTGGTAACCAGCTTTTCCAATCTCTGCTCTGAATCCACTCCTGTGTCTCCATTCAATGTCAGCAAGCAGTTAATCCTGAATGCTATCTATGTGTTTTCAACTCTGCAAGCTTATATCTGGTAACCAGCTTTTCCAATCTCTGCTCTGAATCCACTCCTGTGTCTCCATTCAATGTCAGCAAGCAGTTAATCCTGAATGCTATCTATGTGTTTTCAACTCTGCAAGCTTATATCTGGTAACCAGCTTTTCCAATCTCTGCTCTGAATCCACTCCTGTGTCTCCATTCAATGTCAGCAAGCAGTTAATCCTGAATGCTATCTATGTGTTTTCAACTCTGCAAGCTTATATCTGGTATATAGTTTTTTTCAACTTACTCTGCTTGTCCCCTTATGTTGTGAGGTCAAGAAACTTTTCAAAGTGCTTTATGATCCATGTAGTGCTGGACATGTGTTTATTTGACCACAACATTTTATTGGGTCCTGGTGTCTCAATTTAGTGTGATTGATTAACGAGCAGAGAGAGCCACAAAAAAAACAAAAACAAAAAAACTTAGCCTTAACCTCCTATATATTCAGACCTAGCTAGGGGGAGCATTTATGCACATGTAATCTAAGTACATGGATCAAAGTACTTCTGGCAGTTATAACATGGCAGTTAGACAGGGCAGGAGACAGGTAAGACATTTATATACATCTACTCTCTGTACATTTGGATTACAACAAATATATACCATATGCATTTGTGTAATTTTTATCCTGGCCGCTGCATTCACACATATCCACCGCCCTGGCATTAACTCTCCACACTCCATCCATATTGGCCCCTCGCTTCTTTCCTCTCCTATGTATAGCACTCATGCTCTTTTCACATTGTTAAATTGCACAGATCCAGCCAGTCCCACCATTCAACACCAGAGACGCTCTCACAAATCACTTAACCATCTGCTCACTCTTTCTATCCTCCTTCTCCTAGTTGCAGGAGACATTGCTCCCAACCCTGGTCCCCCATGTTATAGAAAGTCAACCCCCCCCACTGCTACACTCAGAAACCCCTCTAATCTTATTAATATTCCCTGCATGCCATCTGTCTCTCTTAATTGTGCACTTTGGAATTCTCGCTCAGTGTGTAACAAACTCTCCTTCATCCATGACTTCTTCCTTTCTAATTCTCTTAACCTCCTGGCTCTTACTGAAACCTGGATCCAGCAGTCAGATACTACCGCTGCTGCTGCTCTTTCATACGGGGGGCTACACTTCTCTCATACCCCAAGATCAGACAATAGAGCTGGTGGAGGCGTTGGTCTGCTCCTATCACCAAAATGTACCTTTCAGGTTATCCCTCAAGTACCCTCACTTGTCTTCCCTTCTTTTGAGGTCCATGCCGTCAGACTCTACACCCCCCTTCTCCATGCGAGTGGCGGTGGTGTATCGTCCTCCCGGCCCCTCCCATCAGTTCCTGGATCATTTTGCCACTTGGCTTCCACATTTTCTCTCCTGTGACATCCCTACCCTCATCATGGGAGATTTCAACATCCCCATTGCTCTTCCCCTCTCCCCATCTGCTACTCACCTTTTATCTCTAACCTCCTCATTTGGCCTTTCGCAGCTTACTAATTCTCCAACGCATGAAGACGGAAACTCCCTCGACTTGGTCTTCTCTCGGCTTTGTGCAGTGGATGATTTTGCAAACTCCCCTCTCCCGCTCTCTGACCACAATCTTCTTTCATTCTCTATAAAGAACTGCCAGGCTGCTCAGGTCACCCCCACTGTCCAGACTTATAGAAACATACAGGCCATTAACACCCAGAAACTTCTGAAGAACTTGCAGTCTTCATTGGCCCCTATCTCCTCCCTCTCATGTCCTGATTCTGCATTGAAGCATTACAATGAAACACTTCAAAGTGCCCTGGATGAATTTGCACCCCCTATAAATAGAACACCGCAACGCAGACGGCGACAACCATGGCACACGGTGCAAACACGTTTCCTGCAGCGGTGCTCCAGGTGCGCCGAACGTCTGTGGAGAAAATCCAATCTACACGAAGATTTCATCCATTTTAAGTTTATGCTTAGAACATACAACACTGCCCTTCACCTCTCCAAACAAACCTATTTCAACACCCTCATCATCTCACTGTCCAATAACCCGAAACGTCTCTTTGACACTTTTCATTCTCTACTCAATCCAAGAGTACAGGCCCCAACCACGGAGCTCCGAGCTGACGATCTGGCCAATTACTTCAAAGAAAAAATTGACCAGATCCGACAGGAAATTATCTCCAAATCCCCTCATACCATGCACTGTCCTCCCTCCCCCACTGCATCTAGCTCACTCTCTGATTTTGAACCAGTCACAGAAGAAGAAGTAAGCAGGCTCCTTGCATCTTCTCGCCCAACTACTTGCACCAGTGACCCATTTCCGTCACATCTCCTCCAGTCCCTTTCCCCTGCTGTCACCCCTCACCTAACTAAAATATTTAACCTCTCTCTCTCTTCTGGTATTTTTCCCTCCTCATTTAAGCATGCCATCATACATCCACTACTTAAAAAACCATCCCTCGACCAAAACTGTGCCGCTAACTATAGACCTGTCTCTAATCTTCCCTTCATCTCTAAACTCCTGGAACGCCTGGTGCACTCCCGTCTTATCCGCTATCTCTCAGAAAACTCTGTTCTCGACCCTCTCCTATCCGGTTTCCGCTCTTTACACTCCACTGAAACTGCCCTCACTAAAGTCTCTAATGATCTGCTAACAGCTAAATCAAATGGTCATTACTCCATGCTAATTCTCTTGGATCTCTCTGCAGCATTCGACACTGTGGATCATCAGCTCCTCCTCACTATGCTCCATTCCATTGGCCTCAAGGACACCGTTCTCTCCTGGTTCTCCTCCTATCTCTCCGACCACTCCTTTACTGTTTCTTTTGCCGGTTCCTCCTCCTCTCACCTTCCCCTTACTGTTGGGGTTCCTCAAGGATCGGTTCTAGGCCCCCTCCTCTTCTCCTTGTACACTGCCCCTATTGGTCAAACAATCAGTAGATTTGGTTTCCAGTACCATCTCTATGCTGATGACACCCAATTATACGCTTCTTCTCCTGACATCACGCCAGCCTTTCTGGCGATTGTCTAAACGCTGTGTCTAATATCATGTCCTCACTATATCTGAAACTGAACCTGTCAAAGACTGAACTCCTTGTGTTTCCTCCCGCTACTAATGTACCTACACCCGACATTGCCATTTCCGTGTGTGGTTCCACTATTACTCCCCAGCAACATGCCCGCTGTCTTGGGGTCATACTTGATTCCGAGCTTTCCTTTGCCCCCCACATTCGATCACTGGCTCGCTCTTGTCATCTGCACCTCAAAAACATTTCTAGAATTCAACCTTTTCTTACTTTTGACTCTGCAAAAACTCTCACTGTTTCTCTTATTCATTCTCGTCTCGACTATTGTAACTCTCTTCTAATCGGTCTCCCTCTTACCAAACTCTCCCCTCTCCAATCTGTCTTGAATGCTGCAGCCAGGATCATATTCCTCACCAATCGTTACACCGATGCCTCTACCTTGTGCCAGTCATTACACTGGCTACCCATCCACTCCAGAATTCAGTATAAACTTATTACCCTCACCCACAAAGCCCTCCATGGCTCAGCACCACCCTACATCTCCTCCCTTGTTTCAGTATACCACCCTACCCGCGCCCTCCGTTCTGCTGATGACCTGAGGTTAGTATCCTCAATAGTCAGAACCTCCCACTCCCGTCTCCAAGACTTTACACGTGCCGCGCCAATTCTTTGGAATGCACTTCCCAGGTCAATACGATTAGTCCCCAATCCCCACAATTTTAAGCGTGTCCTGAAAACGCATTTATTCAGACTGGCCTATCGCCTCAACACATTAACCTAACCTATCCCTGTGTGGCAGAGCCAAAAGTTTTACCATAACCAGGTTCCCAGCATCATGTTCCCACATGCTTTATGCATCCATTAGCCCTCTGTGTCTGTACTGTTACACACTTAACATTATGGCTGGTCCATACAATCAGGGCAACTGTTACCACCCACCTTTCGTGTCTACCTCTTTCCTCATAGACTGTAAGCTTGCGAGCAGGGCCCTCATTCCTCTTGGTATCTGCTATAATCTATGTGATAATTGTTATGCTGTAATGTCTATTGTCTGTACAAATCCCCTCTGAAATGTAAAGTGCTGCGGAATATGTCGGCGCTATAAAAATAAAATTTATTATTATTATTATAAGCTCCACCCACCTCCCAGCACTCTTCGTGATCCAAGCAGGGAGCCACCAAAGGTGCTTTGCTACACTACTATGTTGTGTGGGATGCAGGTGTTGGAGTGTGGTCAGGTGTCTCCACCTTACCTGGATGGTGGGGTACCACACCTCAGGAGGAGGTGCAGTACCTCTGTGGCGATTGAACCCTCAGGGGCGCCACAGAAGCCTCTTATAAAGATGATGCACAAGAAATACCACAAACAATCTGATAAAGACATGCAGATTAAGGACATGGATTACTGGAACCATGTCTTGTGGTCTGATGAGACCAGGATAAACTTATTTGGTTTAGATAGTATCAAAAGTGTGTGGCGGCAACCAAGTGAGTAGTGCAAAAACAAGTGTATCTAACCTAGAGTCAAGCATGGTGGTGGGACTGTCATGTTAGGGGCTGCATAAGTGCTGCTGGCTACATTTCACTGAGGGAACTATGAATGCCAACATGTACTGTGAAATACTGAAGCAGAGCAGGATCCTTTCCCTTTGAAAACTGGGCCGAAGAGTAGTATTCTAACATAATAAAGACCCCAAACACACCTCCAAGACAACCACTGCCTTGCTAAAGAAACTGAGGGTAAAAGTGCTGGACTGGTCAAGCATGTCTCCAGACCTGAACCCTATTAAGCATCTGTGGGACATCCTCAAATGGAAGGTGGAGGAGCACAAGGTCTCTAATATCCACCAGCACTGTGATGTCGTCATAGAAGAGTGGAAGAGGATTCATTTGGCAACCTGTGAAGGTCAAGTGAACCCCATGTCCAAGAGAGTTAAGGCAGTGCTTGAAAATAATGGTGGCCACACAAAATATTGAGAAGAATTTGGTCATTTTGATATAGGGGTGTTGCCAGTGGTTTTGAAATTAACGGGTGTGTTGAGTTATTTAGAGGACACGCCAAATTTACACTGTTATACAAGCTGTACACTGACTACTTCACATTGGATCAAAGTTTCATATCTTCAGTGTTGTCCCATGAAAATATATAATAAAACATTTACAAAAATGAGGAGTGTATTTACTCTTATGATATATTGTATTTAACTCAATTATTTATCAAGTGACAGGTTCTCTTTTAACCCCTTAACGACCGCCGATACGCCTTTTAACGGCGGTAATTAAGGGTACTAAAACCACAGCGCCGTTAATTCACGGCGCTGTGATTTAAGTGAATAGCGCCCCCCAGTGTCGGATTTTCTCCGGGGTTTCGGCTGCCAGGGGTTGCCGAGACCCCAGAGAACATGAATCGGTCGGTTTTTACCGACCCCCGCTTTTGCGATCGCCGTTATTAACCCTATAACGGTGACCGCAAAAAAAAAAAAGCCGCGATTTTACATTTAATTTCTCTCTCCTCTGATGTGATCGCACATCAGAGGAGAGAGAAATAGGGTCCCCGATCCCCCCCCGGTACCTCTCCGTGGCCCTCCGTCCCCTCCCGGTGGTCCCACGTCCCGCCGGCATCCTCCGATGGGCGCCGCCATCTTGAAAATGGCGGGCGCATGCGCAGTGCGCCCGCCGGGAATCTGCCGGCTCCGGCTGGCAGATTCCATTCATTATTTTGATCACTATGATAAACGATCATAGTGATCAAAATAAAAAAAATAGTACATAACCCCCCCGTTTATCACTCCCTTATATAGGCCAATATAATGAAATAAAGAAAATATTTTTTTTTTCAGTTTTCCATTAGGGTTAGGGTTAGGGTTAGGGTAGGGCTAGGGTTAGGGTTAGGGTAAGGTTAGGGCTAGGGTTAGGGTAGGGTTAGGGTTAGGGTTGGGCTAGGGTTAGGGTTGGGCTAGGTTTAGGGCTAGGGTTAGGCTAGGGTTAGGATTAGGGTTGTGCTAGGGCTAGGGTTAGGGCTCGGGTCACGACTAGGGTTAGAATTAGGGTTAGGGCGAACTAGAATTAGGGTTAGGATTAGGATTAGGGATTAGGGTTGGGATTAGGGTTAGGGTTGGGATTAGGGTTAGGGCTGTGTTGGGGTTAGGGTTGGAGCAAGAATTGAGGGGTTTCCACTATTTGCCAACTTTGGGGGTCTAAAAATTGGGGTCTAAAAAATCACTTTTGTGGAAATAAAAAAAGACTTTTTATTTTCACGGCTCTGCGTTTATAAACTTTTGTGAAGCGCTTGGGGGTTCAAAGTGCTCACCACACATCTAGATAAGTTCCTTAATGGGTCTAGTTTCCAAAATGGGGTCACTTGTGGGGGGTTTCCACTGTTTAGGCCCATCAGGGGCTCTGCAAGCGCAACATGATGCCCGCAGACCATTCCATCAAAGTCTGCATTCCAAAATGGCACTCCTTCCCTTCCGAGCTCTCCCATGCGCCCACACAGTGGTTCCCCCCCACATATGGGGTATCGGCGTACTCAGGACAAATCGCATAACAACTGTGCAGGTATGATTTCTCCTGTTACCCTTGTAAAAAATAAAAATTTGGGGGCGAAAAGATCATCTTTGTGGAAAAAAATAGATTTCTTATTTTCACAGCTCTACGTTATAAACTTCTGTGAAGCCCTTGGGGGTTCAAAGTGCTCACCACACATCTAGATAAGTTCCTTAATGGGTCTAGTTTCCAAAATGGGGTCACTTGTTGGAGGTTTCCACTGTTTAGGCACATTAAGGGCTCTCCGAATGCAACATGGCATCCGATCTCAATTCCAGCCAATTCTGCGTTGAAAAAGTCAAACGGCGCTCCATCCCTTGCGAGCTCTGCCGTGTGCTGAAATAGTGGTTTACCCCCACATATAGGGTATCGGCGAATTCAGGAGAAATTGTACAACAAATTTTGTGGTTGATTTTCTCTTTTAACACTTGTGAAAATAAAAAAAATTGGTTCTGAAGTAAATTTTTTGCAAAAAAAAGTTAAATATTAATTTTTTCCTTCCACATTGCTTTAGTTCCTGTGAAGCACTTAAAGGGTTAATAAACTTCTTGAATGTGGTTTTGAGCACCTTGAGGGGTCTAGTGTTTAGAATGGTGCCACTTTTGGGTATTTTCTGTCATGTACACCCCTCAAAATGACTTTAAATATGATGTGGTCCCTAAAAAAAATGGTTTTGTAAATTTTGTTGTAAAAATGAGAAATCGCTGGTCAACTTTTAACCCTTATAACTTCCTAACAAAAAAAAATTTTGCTTCCAAAATTGTGCTGATGTAAAGTAGACATGTGGGAAATGTTATTTATTAAGAAATTTGTGTGACACATCTCTCTGATTTGAGGGCATAAAAATTTAAAGTTTTAAAATTGCAAAATTTTCAAAATTTTTGCCATATTTCCATTTTTTTCATAAATAAACACAAGACTTATCGAAGAAATTTTACCACTAATATGAAGTACAATATGTCACGAAAAAACATTCTTAGAATCAGCGGGATCCATTAAAGCGTTCCAGAGTTATAACCTCATAAAGGGACAGTGGTCAGAATTGTAAAAATTGGCCTGGTCATTAAGCTGCAAACTGGCTCTGTCGCTAAGGGGTTAAATAAAAACCACATTATTGAAAAAGGTAAAAGTCAACAAATCATCTCCAAACATATAGTACATATAGCTTCTAATATTGCTACTCTTTCAAGAATTCAATTTCAGTAATTCATTTAAACTTTCCAATGAATTATCCATGACTTCCTCTATTAAAGAGTTACAAAATCTCTGCTTACATAGTAGAGAATCCCATCTCTGCCTCCATCTGCTTTTTTGTAAACATTAAAGAACAGAACTCCACAAAATACGCTTTAGCAAAATAATCATTAAATTTTCGGGCTTCCTTTGCGAGAACAGTATTTGTTCTTTGCTGTGATTTTCTTTGGCAACCAGTGTGAGAAAGTTTCAATTTTCAAACCCGTAACCTGTCAAAGTGTTTTCATCTGGGAAGGATTCCCAGAATTAAATGTCATGTGAGCTCACAGGAGAATGACATTTAGCTGTTGTGCTCAAAATCAGTAGATTTCTAATAAATTGCTTATTTTAACTTGACGGGAGTTGACGACTTAAATAAACTATATTATGCAGATAATTTCCTACACGTTATCTTTTTTTAATGGATATCAAAAATCAAGCAGCTGTATAGTAGGTATCTCAGGGGTGAGTCTTGTCTAACCAAAGCAGCACATATTTCAACTAAAGGTTTGGTCCAAAAGCAAATTAAAATTTTATTTTAAATGTCTATTTAATTTAATAATATACTACAGTATAATCACTTTTCAGATATACTTCAATTGAAAATTCCTTACTTACCTTTGAGAATCCATAGTGCATACTGAGATGCTCAAACAGGACATCATTAGGGGGTCGGGATTATGGTCTCTGCCCCAGTTGCTTTCCCCACTCCGAAACAAATTGTCATTAGGGACGTCTGTTTTAGAGCCTGGACTAGTCCTTGCTTTACTGAGCATGTGTTTATTCTGACGAGTGTTCACTATGCACGCCCTTCCCATAGCGTTATATTCCATCGAATGCGCAGCGACTGTGTGGACAGAAAGAAATGTGAAACCTTCCTCTATTACGAAAAAACTGGACAAATACACCTTTTTCAGTTTTCATCTGGTAGCCAAAACTGGCATTATGAGCAATCAAACAAGATGTTCTTATGCCAAAATGAGATATCGCATAACATACAACTGGTTATTATGTGTTGTTAATGGCATAACACTTATTAAATCATTTTCTTGTCTTCCGAGGAAAGTTTGATGTCTTATCATTACATTAAAGTTCAGACACAGTACAGCTGTCATGGAAATGTCTTGTCTGGTTTGTGGACATGCTTATGCAATATTCCTTTCATACATCACAAAATAAGGCAGATTAATCAATTGTGGTTTTTTTGGAAATTTTCTGTCTTGACTTTCATTTTGTGCTGGCTGATTTTGTGGGAAATTAATAAAAATGGCCGCACAATGCTTATTGAAGTGGCTCAAAAACAAAGAAGCTAATTTCATTCACTCTTGCTTTTTTGTGACTTTTTATAGTAAAAAGTTGCACGATCCCTTCAATCAGTCTAAGATATAGTAAAAAGTTGTACTAGCCTTTCAATAAGTATTAAAATTCAGCTAGTTTTTAATTAAAAAGAAAATGAAACAATTCTTTTGCAATAAGAGGGTAATGGAGTACAATTCCACCAAAAAATTTCAATGTTTGAAAAAATGTTTCAAATTCTGAACCAGCGTTTACATCTAGAAACACATAAGCCTGTTCTTAACGATTGTGAGGGGGCTGGTTGTTCTTTTTTTCCACTGTATGTTGCTACCTGCTTATGATTGGTTAACATCATATAGGGGAAGGAGTGCACGCCCCTAAATCCAATTCTTTGCCAACATGGGTTTATTATAAATTATGACCTAACTCTTACAAGCTAATATCCGCACAACATAGAAATTTAAAAATAAAAACAATGTTTTACTCAGCTCTGTAGCCCCTATTCCATGGTGTGGCCAGATTAACATTCTCAAACTTGGGAAAGGTCCTTTTAAAATGAAACTTTATTTTCTCAATATTATAAAGCCCTCATTTTGAAAGCCATTGCCTGACTTCTACATGCTCCATATTTATGTCCTATGAGAAAGGACAAAGCTTGTCTAGACATTACACATTGATTTTGCTGAGTTACTAATTGGTGAGAGGATGTATTTTATTACAATTTCTTGGATGACTTACATATTTATTGTCCCAATTTAAATGGTCAAATATCTATAGAACAGCGTAGTATATATATACAAGAGAGAAATACTTTTTTGCAGATAAAGCTCATCCCATCCAATGTATGTGTGTTGTTCATTCATGTCCATGGGAAGTTCACTCCTCTTTTCACAGACAATGCTTGTGAGGTATAAAGCAGCTCTGTTCAGGGCAATAGTTCAAAGTTTTCCAATCTAACAGAGAGTAAAAGGAAAAAAAATGTGTACAATGACTTTATTAATATGTTTAACATGGACAGATGGAAAAGTATCTGACGCGTTTTGAGTCTAGCTGACTCCCAGTCATAGATAAGTTAAAATGTTATCTTACACATTGCTTATCAGGTGCCTTCAATATGTGACCTCACTGTATTATAGGGCATTGTTTGTTTTTATACCAGTAATTTGGAACGTTTTATCTTATCTACGACTAAGAGTCAGCTTGACTCGAAATGCGTCAGATATTTTTCTAAATACCTATCTTACCCATTTTAATGAAGTCATGATAAAGATTTTTTTCTTTTAACTCACTGTGCTAGTTTTAAAAACTTTCAACGGATACAAGACTTTAGAATTTATAGCCACAGGGGATATTAACCTCTATCTATTGTCAGAGAAAACTTGCTGTCATGTTATATGGGACACCTGAGATCAATATCTGTGACATTTTTGCACAAAGAAATGATTTTTGTGCTTATTAGAACATCACATATCACTGCACCTCCTATTAGGAGTAATCATTTTGGCTGCAATAAATAGAAAAGCTTCTAACCACTTGTAGCTATAATTCTGTAGTGTACTGTTATTTCACATCTTCCTAATTTTGGTCAGTTTTCTTTATTTGCTCTGCATCATTTGGGTAATAGGTGTGGACAATAGATGCAAGTATAATACAGTGCTTGGAAGGAGTGGTAGCACCACCCCCTCTTCCTTTTCCAGGAGCCCATTTATAATTGTGCAGCTTAATATGATATTGTGTAGGAATACCCCATTATATACAGTGGGGCAAAAAAGTATTTAGTCAGTCAGCAATAGTGCAAGTTCCACCACTTAAAAAGATGAGAGGCGTCTGTAATTTACATCATAGGTAGACCTCAACTATGGGAGACAAACTGAGAAAAAAAAATCCAGAAAATCACATTGTCTGTTTTTTTTTCATTTTATTTGCATATTATGGTGGAAAATAAGTATTTGGTCAGAAACAAAATTTCATATCAACACTTTATGATATATCCTTTGTTGGCAATGACAGAGGTCAAACGTTTTCTGTAAGTCTTCACAAGGTTGCCACACACTGTTGTTGGTATGTTGGCCCATTTCTCCATGCAGATCTCCTCTAGAGCAGTGATGTTTTTGGCTTTTCGCTTGGCAACACAGACTTTCAACTCCCTCCAAAGGTTTTCTATAGGGTTGAGATCTGGAGACTGGCTAGGCCACTCCAGGACCTTGAAATGCTTCTTACGAAGCCACTCCTTCGTTGCCCTGGCGGTGTGCTTTGGATCATTGTCATGTTGAAAGACCCAGCCACGTTTCATCTTCAATGCCCTTGCTGATGGAAGGAGGTTTGCACTCAAAATCTCACGACACATGGCCACATTCATTCTTTCATGTACCCGGATCAGTTGTCCTGGCCCCTTTGCAGAGAAACAGCCCCAAAGCATGATGTTTCCACCACCATGCTTTACAGTAGGTATGGTGTTTGATGGATGCAACTCAGTATTCTTTTTCCTCCAAACACGACAAGTTGTGTTTCTACCAAACAGTTCCAGTTTGGTTTCATCAGACCATAGGACATTCTCCCAAAACTCCTCTGGATCATCCAAATGCTCTCTAGCAAACTTCAGACGGGCCCGGACATGTACAGGCTTAAGCAGTGGGACACGTCTGGCACTGCAGGATCTGAGTCCATGGTGGCGTAGTGTGTTACTTATGGTAGGCCTTGTTACATTGGTCCCAGCTCTCTGCAGTTCATTCACTAGGTCCCCCCGCGTGGTTCTGGGATTTTTGCTCACCGTTCTTGTGATCATTCTGACCCCACGGGGTGGGATTTTGCGTGGAGCACCAGAGCGAGGGAGATTATCAGTGGTCTTGTATGTCTTCCATTTTCTAATTATTGCTCCCACAGTTGATTTCTTCACTCCAAGCTGGTTGGCTATTGCAGATTCAGTCTTCCCAGCCTGGTGCAGGGCTACAATTTTGTTTCTGGTGTCCTTTGACAGCTCTTTGGTCTTCACCATAGTGGAGTTTGGAGTCAGACTGTTTGAGGGTGTGCACAGGTGTCTTTTTATACTGATAACAAGTTTAAACAGGTGCCATTACTACAGGTAATGAGTGGAGGAAAGAGGAGACTCTTAAAGAAGAAGTTACTGGTCTGTGAGAGCCAGAAATCTTGATTGCTTGTTTCTGACCAAATACTTATTTTCCACCATAATATGCAAATAAAATGAAAAAAAAACAGACAATGTGATTTTCTGGATTTTTTTTTCTCAGTTTGTCTCCCATAGTTGAGGTCTACCTATTATGTAAATTACAGACGCCTCTCAACTTTTTAAGTGGTGGAACTTGCACTATTGCTGACTGACTAAATACTTTTTTTCCCCACTGTATGTGATGTTTCTAAGCTCCCGACTCAACCTGTACAGGTATCTTACAATATATGACTGTACAGAATTGTATTCTATCAGATGTCGTCAATTCCCTGTGTTTACTTTAAGTTGGTATTGGGTTTATTGCAATATTCGTGCCATAATAACATTTAGAAAGGAGATTCTGTCTACCACTTTGTTATTAGAACTCTATCACTGCCTAAAGTGGAAAGAAAACTAATTAAAACTAATTTATTATTTGTCATGATCCAGACTGGGATTTGAGTCCTGTTTGCCCTTTTTCCCGTATATAACAAAAAAGTGGTGCACACAGCTGGTAAGGAATAGGAGGTGCTGGCTGAACAGGAGGAATCCAGATATAATACAACAGTCAAACAGCCGCACTCTTGAGAATGCAAGAAAGATTATTTAATATTTGTGCAGGGATTCACACCACAATAATAAAACTAGTCTGATGGACAGAGAAATTTCTTGTTAAGTAGCGTGCCCTTTTTCCCGGTCTGGCAATATAGGGGTTACCCTTTCTCAGCCGCAGTCTGGGATCAGGTTTGCTATTTATTGCTGCAGCTTCCTGTCTAGGGCCTAGGGCTGCTGTAGCTGACTCTGATTGCTCTGATTTGTCCTCCTGCGTTTGCTGTCTGAATCCGTGTCTCTGTTTATCCCTTTCCCATTTTGACTCAGCGTTCCCCTTTAGTGTATTGACCTCCTGGTTCTGACTTGGCTTGTATCCTGACTTGCCTCTGTCTTTTGTCTTATCTGCTCCTGACTGCTACTGACCTTCTCGGCTTGCCTCTGACCCTGAGTTTGTTTATTTCACTTTGTACTGCGCTACAGTGTTTTGCTTGACTCGGCCTGTCTGACTAATCTGCTGCCACCTGTGGTAGTCTGGCTGCTGCAATGCAAGCTATCTCTGTTTGGGTGCAGTTCTGCATCCACTCTACTGCCACCTAGTGGAGCCTGCATCCATCTGCATTGCAGCAGCCCTGACATTATTCACTTAAATTAATTGAATCTTAAATCCACTAAAAATATATTTAATTATTGCACTCAAATACAGCCAAGTCTGACCATATGTATTGGTGAAAGCGAATACAGCAAGGTGAAAAATGCTCAAGAGTAGAGAGCTACACAAGAGATGAAGACTAATAAATAGACCTACTATAATTAAAAAGGCATCTTCAAGACACAAGTTAATTTTTGGATTTTTGGGGTTTTGACCACTGGGACCCCCATCAATCGAGGCTCTTAAAATCTCTGTGTCAATGGTAGATCATGCAAAAAGACGCTCCATCCATTCTTATGTGAGTGGCGAAGGCCAGCCAAATGAAGTGCTACCTGCAGTGGTCCCATTGGGAAGGAATGGATGGCGCAGCGTGTACTTGATTGACCACTGCTCGATTCAGATGGGTTGGGATCCCAGGGGTCAGACCCCATGTGATTGGGAAGTTATCACCTTATCTCAAGGATAGGGGATAATTTTCAAACTTGAGAATTCTCCTTCAATTACTCAAGATTGCCAAATATTATACCACATTAGATATTGTCATAATTGTACAATAAAATCAAAGAAATTAGTCAAATTGGTATAAATGCAATGTGTAGGAGCATGATCACACTGTGGCCCTTTAACAGACAAAACCTAAGATAAAAACAGAGTGAACCAGTACCTTGTAGTAAATAAGCAAATATTAATAATATATGTAAATAACATAAGGTACTTAGTTAACACTATTTTGATGAAAAAAGTGTAAGTCATCACACCGTGACGAGATGCATCCAATCGGAACAATCCTATTCTGTTTCTAGTATTTGAACCTCACCTTGTATCAGCCGGCCTCAATATAGATGAGGGCAGAACAGGACCCAGGCCCGCCTGTTCAGACACCTGCCCAAGGGAAGCTATGTATATAGATGAAATGCCTAATTCAGATAGGGGGAGCCACGCTCCCGTTCGTATAAAGTACAAGAAACTACAGCAAAACCAAATTAATTAGCCGGAACATATTTTGGTATAAGTATAAATGTGTAGGACCACGCACTGTAACCATCAGAGGAAAAGTAGAATAGAAACACGTCACCACCTCTGTATTTATCACCCACTCCTGGTTTTGGCTTACAGATACTGAGGTAAAATACTGACCAAATAGCACTTAGCTATAAAACAGAATAAAGCACTCCTGTCACCAGACTGTTTCATATTTTTTAGCTTCAAATACAAACAAGCCCTTTGCTGATGTGAGGAAATGGTTTTGTGGAAGATAATGGTTTTAGAAACGGGAAAATCGCGCCTAGAGAGCGTTTGTCACAGAAAGTTTATATTCAATGTAAACAGAATATATATCACTCCAGCATGCTTAGAATAGGGAGTTTACTCAGTGCCTGAACTGCCTGAATTAGGCCCGGGGCACCCTGACATTAAACTCCAAACAAAGACAAATCTGCTTTATTTACGTCACTTATCATCAACACTTAATAAGGAGCGTACGCTGGAAACGGTGATGTGACTTTTGTTAGAGTAACCTTTTAAGTGTAATACCATTAATTGAAAGTAGGAGTAGCACAGGCAAAACCTAGAAAGAGAGAGAAAAAATTTCCACGGGCCTAAGCGCTCAATCAGACATCAGTTTTTCTCGTACACCTTCTAGCCATTGTTTTCATGGATAGAGCTGTTCATGTGTCCATGTATTCTCGGGGATTGAGTGGTCCGCACAAAATCATGGGAACATGATGGATTCTGATCTGAGACTCAGATCAAAACCACCAATTTAACTCTATAGGTCCATGAAAAGGTCAGCTAGCACTCTAATGCCATCCAAATTCTGTCCGCTTTTCATTGACTGGTTAATAGGAGAAGCTTAAGAAAACACCATTAGGTTTTCTTTTTTCATTTGAGAAAAACGGATGAAACTTTGACCAAACTCAGATGGTAAAAACTGAAACACAGAGTCATTGAATCTAAGGGATCCTACATAGATCAGTTCTTCTTGTACAAGTGCTGTCCATGTTTTTCACAGTTAGCAATTGTTTGTA
Organism: Dendrobates tinctorius; assembly: GCF_039654945.1. Classification (NCBI taxonomy): domain Eukaryota; kingdom Metazoa; phylum Chordata; class Amphibia; order Anura; family Dendrobatidae; genus Dendrobates; species Dendrobates tinctorius. The sequence continues at coordinate 11,419,050 of NW_027361698.1, read as the reverse complement.
TGTTAGACTATGTAGTAGTTCACATGACAGATCCGTCATTTCAAATCTATGGATCCGTGAAATAAAATTGTACAGCACTCAATTACCATCCATGGACTGTTTGATAGAAGAAGCTTGAGAATCCTTCATCAGCCATTTTTTCATCCCAGAATAACTGACACTCTGATGACACTCTGATAAAAAAACATTAAGAGATTCAGACTGTTTTTTGCATACAAGAAAAATCACTGATTTCCGAAAGAGGTCTAATTCCAAAACTAATGGTGCTCTACAGTATAGAAACAGTGATCTAACATTCATTGTTTATTGTTAATTTTGAAAGAGTTAATGTCACCTTCCTTAATGGTATAGGGCATTGATCTAGTACATTCTGATATCTCTGGTGCCAAAGATGTCAAAATGGATAGTGCCAGCATCAATGGTTATCTAATGTATGAAAAAATACATTACTGCATCGCTGGTGGCCGCTGATCATAATGGTTTTTAAATTGTGTTTTGATAGGACGTTATTGTGTTGCCCATGGCCAAGTTACCACCCAATTATACTAAACATATATACCAAAAAGGGGGGAACATATATGCCAGTATGGGTGACATACACCGACGAGCAAAATGGTAACAATGCTTTGAATGTAAGACTTTCCGGCTCCATATCTCACCATCCACTACTGCTTTGAACATGAGAATATCAGCAATGTATAGACAATCATCTTAGCTATCTCATACATAAATTTGACTTGCAACTATTTAGCATATGATTAGTTATGCAGATTCATGTCATGTCACTGCATTGTTGCATTGCAAACCCCAACCTACTGTCTCCTTCCCCATAATCCTGTAGCATGTAAGTCCTCAAGGTCAGGGTCCTCTTCCTTCTCTACCAGTCGATCATTGGTAGGTTTACTGTAAGTGATATTTGTATTTTGATGTAACCCCTTCTCACGTACAGCACCATGGAATCAATGGTGCTATATAAATAATAATAATAATGCGAATAATAATGATAATAATTGTTGCTGTTTTGCTCTAAAATCTAAATTTTATTTTTTATTATTTTGTAAATTCATTTTTGGCTTTCAACGCTGCCTGAGTCACTCTGGGCATGCTCTTGATCAGATTCATGCCTGTCCCGACTGAAATCTAATCTCAGGTTTCTTCTATACGTTCCCAAAGTTGGTGCATACTGGTCGACTCACTTGGGTAAGCATAAAGCTTTTTAATAATCTCTGCCCATAAGTATTTGATTGGGTTGAAGTCTGGGGACTCTGGGGACCAATACAGAACCTCTACTTCATTGTCATTGAACCATTTCTTCATCGATCTCGATGTATGCTTCAGCTCATTTTTCTGGAACATTATATCGTTCTTTTCATACCCATAGTACTCGAATGTACAAAGTAAGGCCTGTTTCACACATCTGTTTGTCAGCATCAGTCAAGTTCCGCCGATTTGGAAAAAAAACAGATTCGCCATTTTTCTTGGCGGATCATTTTTTCCCCCCATAGACTTGCATTATTGGCGGATCTTGACGGATGTTCATCCGTTGGATCTGATATTTTGCGGATCCGCCATAATTTCAGCGTCCGCTGACATCACTGGACGGACACTGCAATGTTTTTTGCAACGTCCGATCCGCATTTATGCTACTCCTGGAGATTTAACCCTAAATACTGCACTGGCCGCAGCAAAATAAAACTCTTTCTCTCTCTCTCTTGGCATGGCTCGTCATCCCGCGATATCCCGGCATGGCTCGTCATCTTGCGATATCCCGGCACGGCTCGTCATCCCGCGATATCCCGGCACGGCTCGTCATCCTGCGATATCGCGACATGGCTCTTGACACCGCGAGTTGCCTGCTCTCGGATCCAGCTGCATCGGCAGTATTTTTTTATTTTTTCAGCGCGGTTCCTTTAACTGTCCCAGGTTGGCGGATCCCGGCGCACCAACGGTCTGGTGGCTCCCGTTGGTGTTTCCACGGCTACAGATCCATTCTCCGCCTTTTTGGCGGATGACTACTGACAAGAAAAACGTAAGTGTGAAACAGGCCTAACTTGTCTTATGGGATACTCATATATACAAGTGCTTCTCACTAAATTGGAATAACATCAAAAAGTTAATTGATTTCAGTTCTTCAATACAAAAAGTGAAACTCATACATTATATAGAGTCATTACAAACAGAGTGATCTATTTCAAGTGATTATTTCTGTTAATGTTTATAATTATGGCTTACAGCCAATGAAAACTCAAAAGTCATTATCTCAATAAATTAGAATACTTTATAATACCAGCTTGAAAATTATTATAAAATCGGAAATGTTGGCCTACTGAAATGCACTCAATACTTGGCTGTGGCTCCATTAGCATCAATTACTGCATCAATGCGGCATGGCATGGAGGCGATCAGCCTGTGGCGCTGCTGAGGTGTTATGGAAGCCCAAGTTGATTTGATAGCAGCCTTCAGCTTATCTGCATTGTTGGGTCTGGTGTCTCATCTTCCTCTTGACAATACCCCATAGATTCTCTATGGGGTTAAGGTCACGTGAGTTTGCTGGCCAATTAAGCACAGTCATACTGTTGCTTTTGAACCAGGTATTGGTACTTTTGGCACTGTGGACAGGTGCCAAGTCCTGCAGGATAATGACATTTCCATCTCCAAAAAGCTTGTCGGCAGAGGGAAGCATGAAGTCCTCTAAAATTTCCAGGTAGATGGCTGTGCTGACTTTGGTCTTGATAAAACACAGTGGACCTTCAGCAGATGAGATGGCTCCCCAAACCATCACTGCTTGTGGAAACTTCACACTAGACCTCATGCAGCTCGGATTGTGAGTCTCTCCACTGTTCCTCCTGACTCTGACGCCTTGATTTCCAATTGAAATTCAAAATTTAAATTTGTCTGGAAACAACACCTTAGACCACTGAGCAACAATCCAGTTCTTTTTCTCCTTGGCCAGGTAAGTGGCTTCTGGCATTGTCTACTGGTCATCAGTGGCTTGACACAAGGAATGTGACACTTGTATGTAGTGTCCTGGATACATCTGTTTTTGGTGACTCTAGAAGCAATGACTCCAGCAGCAGTCCACTACTTGTGAATGTCCCCCAAATTTTTCAAGACTTCGGTTATACCGGTGGCTTGTGACCTTTTTCTACCACATTTTTTCCTTCCATTCAACTTTGCATTAATATGCTTGGATACAGCACTCTGTCAACAGCCAGCTTCTTTAGCAATTACCCTCTGTTATGATTGAGTCACCGAGGAGGAAAAAACAAAACACAAGCTCAGCCCAGAAAATCAGAGAGGTTGAAACTAGCGGTTTGCAGACCCCTAATCCTATCACACAACTAGCAGTAGCCGTGGAGTGTTCCTACGGTGATCCTAGACACCTCGTCACAGCTGGAGATCTACATAAGCCTAAAGAGAGAAAAGGGAAAAACTGACGGCCCCAGAGCAGACCCCAAAGCAATAGGCAGCCCCCAACATATAATGACAGTGAAGCAAGATGAAAACACTAACACAGACAGAAAGATAGGTTGAGCAAATGATGGGGGCCAAGCTAACTAAAAAGGACAGGACAGAAAAGCTGCTGTCTGCAATCTGAGAAAAACCCTGCTAAAAATATTACCAACACAACTGATAAGCAAAAAGGACCCTGAAGTCACTACTGTAGACTTCAAACCCTATATTTGGGTTTTCGTTGGCTGTAAGCCTTAATGAACAACATTAACAAAAATAAGCACTTGAAATAAATTTCTCTGTTTGTAATCTCTACATATTATATGAGTTTCCATTTTTATATTGAAAAACTGAAATAAATTAACTTTTTGATGATATTCTAATTTTGTGAGAAGCACCTGTATCTCAGATTTACAAAATTCTCTCTGTGTTGTCATTGGAGTCTATGGCTCAAAGATTTATCTGTTGTCTGCAATTACAGAGGTTTTAAGTTCAAGTTTCAAAGAAAAAAAACAGACAATAACTATTTGTAATTTTTTTTGTAGTTTTAAATGAACAAAAAAAATCTGACATTTTATTCACCTTTAGAATACAGTTAAATAGAAATACACTGTAATGTACAAATGTATCTCTATGCATCTGTATAATCTGCTTCTGGGTTCACTGTGTGAAATACAGCTCAAGATTACCAAATTTTCCAACCTTTATCAATGTGAGCTGTGCCTCACAGCTGCTTGCGAATATGGATGTTGTGAATTTGATTTTTGGGGAGACCAAAGAAGAGAAGAGTTTATTTAATTTATGAATGTATGAGCAGAGTTTCCAACCCAACCCCTGCAGAGAAGGAGCCACAGAGACGGTGAAGAGAGGGAAAGGAAGTTTGGACAAAGCCCTGACCTAGCGGGACTGAGCCTTCAAATCAGGACAGCCCCACTGAAGACAGGATGGTTGGGATCTATGAAATTGATGAAATTGTTGTACACAGAAAATCACACCTAGTGGTATACACCACAGGAACCATCTCAAGTACATGCAGAAATGATATTAAACACAAATGACAGAAAAAAACAGATGACAGCTAGCATGGCCAAATTGGCTAAAATACCATAATGGCTTTGGTATCTCCACAAAGTATAATGGCCCCCAACAGGTCTCCACACAGTGTAATAAACCCCATACACAATTTGACCTCCCCTAGAATTCCCCCACATACAGTTGATGGCTAATGACAGCAATTTGGTTTAAAAGTGGAATTTTTTTATTTAATTAATCTACTTTTTACCTGTTTTTTATTTATTTTTCTTTTTTTATAGTTTGTGCATATATATATATATATATATATATATATATATTTACACTACCGTTCAAAAGTTTAGGGTCACTTAGAAATTTCCTTATTTTTGAAAGAATAGCACAGTTTTTCCAATGAAGCTAACATTAAATGATTCAGAAATATACTCTATACATTGTTAATGTGGTAAATGACTATTCTAGCTGCAAACGTCTGGTTTGTAATGCAATATCTTCATAGGTGTATAGAGGCCCATTTCCAACAACCATCAATCCAGTGTTCTTATGGTACTTTGTGTTTGCTAACTGTGTAAGAAGGCTAATGGATGGTTAGAATACCCTTGAAAACCCTTGTGCAAGTATGTTAGCACAGCTGAAAACAGTTTGGCTGATTAGAGAAGCTATAAACCTGACCTTCCTTCGAGCTAGTTGAGAATCTGGAGCATTACATTTGTTGGTTCCATTAAACTCTCAAAATGTCAAGAAAAAAAGAAATATCATGTTAAACTTGACAGTCTATTCTTGTTCTTAGAAATGAAGGCTATTCCATGTGAGAAATTGCCAAGAAACTGAAGATTTCCTAAAATGGTGTGTACTAATTCCTTCAGAGGAGAGCACAATCAGGCTGTAACAAGAGTAGAAAGAGAAGTGGGAGGCCCAGCTGCACAACTGAGCAAAAAGACAAGTACATTAGCGTCTGTAGTTTGAGAAATTGACACTTCACAGCTCCTCAACAGGCAGCTTCATTAAATAGTACACGCAAAACGCCAGTGTCAATGTCTACAGTGAAGAGGAGACTCCGGGATGCTGGCCTTCAGGGCATAGTGGCAAAGAAAAAGCCATATCTGAGACTAGCAAATAAAAGGAAAAGATTAATATGGGCAAAAGAACACAGACATTGGATAGAGGAAGATTGGAAAAAAGTGTTATGGACAGACGAATCCAAGTTTGAGGTGTTTGGATCATACAGAAGAACATTTGTGAGACGCAGAACAACTGAAAAGATGCTGGAAGAGTACCTGACGCCATCTGTCCAGCATGGTGGAGGTAATGTGATGGTCTGGGGTTGCTTTGGTGCTGGTAAAGTGGGAGATTTGTACAAGGTAAAAGGGATTTTGACTAAGGAAGGCTATCACTCCATTTTGCAACGCCATGCCATACCCTGTGGACAGCGCTTGATTGGAGCCAATTTCATCCTATAACAGGACAATGACCCAAAGCACACCTCCAAATTATGCAAGAACTATTTAGGGAAGAACCAGGCAGCTGGTATTCTATCTGTAATGGAGTGGCCAGTGCAATCACCAGATCTCAACCCCATTGAGCTGTTGTGGGAGCAGCTTGACTGTATGGTACACAAAAAGTGCCCATCATGAAAACCAACTTGTGGGAGGGGCTTCTGGAAGCATGGGGTGAAATTTCTCCAGATTACCTCAGCAAATTAACTGCTAGAATGCCAAAGGTCTGCAATGCTGTAAGTGCTGCAAAGGGAGCATTCTTTGATGAAAGCAAAGTTTGAAGGAGAACATTTATTATTTCCAATAAAAATCTTTTTTTCGAACCTTGTCAATGTCTGTACTAGATTTTAAATTCATTTGGCAACTCATTTGATTAATAAAAGTATGAGTTTTTATGGAAAACACAAAATTATCTGGGTGACCCCAAACTTTTGTACAATAGTGTACAGTATATATACATATATATATATATATATATATATATATACTGTATATACATATTTATCCTTTTTCTCTTGTAACTTGAGCTGGTATATTAGCCCTATATACGGCAATCACATGACCGCTGTGTATGAAGGAGGAAGCGCCGTCAGCGTTTTCTACTACTACATACCCAGGGCTTCTTAAAATAGGCTATCTCAGCCTTCTCCTTTTGGATCCCCGCTCCTACATGATTGTAGCTATGCTAATAGCCTGTACTTTGTAGTGGCGTCACTGCAGAATAGGAGCGGGACCATCTGGACATTAAAGTCCATGCGTGGTTCTGAAGCAGTTAATCAACAAATAAGAAAATATTGACTGCTCCAGCTGAAAAAAAATATAAAAAATATAGCAGTACAATAAAAAGATATAGTATAACAGGTCATAGTTGGATACAACTTACAACCTGAGAGAATTGTGTAAACCAGGCAGGATGGGGTTCTGTGAGAGTTAAAGATGGCTCCCCTTAAGAAACATGTAATCCGTGACTAATTTCAGATTATATCTGGTCTGGCCAAGAGAAAATATATAAACCTAGTACATGAAAACCAAAGCACTAACGCTATACTGAACATTACTGTAGTTCTGTCATCCACCAGATGGCAGTGTTGCTTTATTAACAACATTAAAGTCTGGCTGCATGTCATTGCTGTTCCTCTTTTCAGAGTAAATTAGAATTTAATGTTTATATATATATATATACACTCACTGGCCACTTTATTAGGTACACCATGCTAGTAAGGGGTTGGACCCCCTTTTGCCTTCAGAACTGCCTCAATTCTTCGTGGCAGAGATTCAACAAGGTGCTGGAAGCATTCCTCAGAGATTTTGGACCATATTGACATGATGGCATCACACAGTTGGCGCAGATTTGTCGGCTGCACATCCCTGATGCGAATCTCCCGTTCCACCACATCCCAAAGATGCTCTATTGGATTGAGATCTGGTGACTGAGGAGGCCATTTGAGTACAGTGAACTCATTGTCATGTTCAAGAAACCAATCTGAGATGATTCGAGCTTTATGACATGGCGCATTATCCTGCTGAAAGTAGCCATCAGATGTTGGGTACATTGTGGTCATAAAGGGATGGACATGGTCAGCAACAATACTCAGGTAGGCTGTGGCGTTGCAACGATGCTCAATTGGTACCAAGGGGCCCAAAGAGTGCCCAGAAAAAATTCCCCACACCATGACACCACCACCACCAGCCTGAACCGTTGATACAAGGCAGGATGGATCCATGCTTTCATGTTGTTTACGCCAAATTCTGACCCTACCATCCGAATGTCGCAGCAGAAATCGAGACTCATCAGACCAGGCAACGTTTTTCCAATCTTCTACTGTCCAATTTCGATGAGCTTGTGCAAATTTTAGCCTCAGTTTCCTGTTCTTAGCTGAGAGGAGTGGTACCCAGTGTGGTCTTCTGCTGCTGTAGCCCATCTGCCTCAAAGTTCGACGCACTGTGCATTCAGAGATGCTCTTCTGCCTACCTTGGTTGTAACGGGTGGCAATTTGAGTCACTGTTGCCTTTCTATCAGCTCGAACCAGTATGCCCATTCTCCTCTGACCTCTGGCATCAACAAGGCATTTCCGGCCACAGAACTGCCGCTCACTGGATTTTTTTTCTTTTTCGGACCATTCTCTGTAAACCCTAGAGATGGTTGTGCGTGAAAATCCCAGTAGATCAGCAGTTTCTGAAATACTCAGACCAGCCCTTCTGGCACCAACAATCATGCCACGTTCAAAGGCACTCAAATCACCTTTCTTCCCCATACTGATGCTCGGTTTGAACTGCAGGAGATTGTCTTGACCATGTCTACATGCCTAAATGCACTGAGTTGCCGCCATGTGATTGGCTGATTAGAAATTAAGTCTTAACACACAGTTGGACAGGTGTACCTAATAAAGTGGCCAGTGAGTGTATATATATATATATATATATATATATATATATATTTAATAAATTCTAATATACATACAGCTCTAGCAAAAATTAAGAGACCACTGCAAAATTCTCAGTTTGTCTGATTTTTCTCTTTTTTGGTATATTTGAGTAAAATGTAAATTGTTCTTTTATTCTATAAACTACTGACAAATGTCTTCGAATTTCTAAGCACTAAATTTTGTATTTATTTTCAGAAAATGAGAAATGGTCAAAATAACAATCAAATGCAGTGCTTGCAGACCTCAAATAATGCTAAGAAAACAAGGTCATAATCATTTAGAAACAACAATACTAATGTTTTAACTCAGGAAGAGTTCAGAAATCAATATTTTGTGGAATAACCATGATTTTTAATCACAGCTTTCATGCGTCTTGGCATGCTTTCCACCAGTCTTTCACACTGCTTTTTGGTGACCTTATGCCACTCCTGGTACAAAAGTGTAATCAGTTCTTCTTTGTTTGATGGCTTGTGACTATCCATCTTACTCTTGATTACATTCCAGAGGTTTTCAATGGGGTTCAGGTCTGGAGATTGGGCTGGCCATGACAGAGATTTGATGCGGTGGTCCTTCATCCACACATTGATTGACCTAGCTGTGTGGTATGGCGCACAGTCTTGCTGGAAAAAAAACAGTCTTCAGAGTTGGGGAGCATTGCCTGAGCAGAAGGAATCAACTGTTTTTCCAGGATAACCTTGTATGTGGCTTGATTCATACGTCCTTCACAAAGATTAACCTGCCCAATTCCAGCCTTGCTGAAGCATCCCCAGATCATCATCAATCCTCCATCAAATGTCACAGTGGGTGCAAGACACTGTGGCTTGTACACCTCTCCAGGTCTCCGTTTAACCATTAGATGACCAGATGTTGGGCAAAGCTGAAAAATAGAATCAGAGAAGATTACCTTACTCCAGTCCTCTATGGTCCAATCCTTATGGTCTTTGGCAAATTTTAGCCTGGCTCTCCTTTGCTTCTCATTGATGAAAGGCTTTTTTCTAGCTTTACATGACTTGAGCCCGGCCTCTAGGAGCCTGTTGCGAACTGTTCTTGCCATTCCCTTCACCCCAGCTGCCATTTGCCATTCCTTTTGTAGGTCACTTGATGCCATCCTGCAGTTGTTGAGTGACATTCAATTAAGATGACAGTCATCCCGGTCAGTGGAGAGTCGTTTTGCCCTCTGCCAGTCTGTAGCTTTGTTGTCCCCAAAGTCTGCTTGACCTTGTTGTAATGGACTACCATCTTAGAAATATTAAGGATGGAGGCAACATGGTGCTCACTGTATCCCTCTGCTAGTGAAGCCAGAATTGTGCCCTTCTTTTCCTCTCTCAAGACTTTTCTATTCAACTGCTTTGACAAGGTTAAAAGTTATTTTTTCATTCATATTACTTTTGGGATATTACTAGCACTTGTTTTGCCTCCAGCTTTTCCTATTGTAAGAGGATTGTGAACACCACAGCAGGGTTTTTTATACTTTCCTTTCTTAAATAAGATTTGGTTCATGTGATCACCTAATCAGAAATTCATGCAGCCGCAGCTCCGGCCCTGAGTGCCGACGACAGTGCCGGGTGTTGATGCGAGAGACTTGTGCGAGTAGTCTGATCCCAGCCTTTCATTGATATCTGGATCCACGGGATGCATATACTGGTGAATACAAACAGGAAGCCATCAATAAAGGGAACCTGTCAGTAGGATTGTGCACAGTAACATACAGTGTCAGATCTGCGCCATTATACTGATTAAAATGATATTTGGGTGATGTAGTTGTTGTTTAATCTTTATTTGCATTTTTCAGTAAATGAGATTCTCGTGCTTCGGCTATCGCCATCTTGATGAGCCCAATTTTTTTTTCCTAGCATCAATCCATCTTGATTCAAATTTTTTTTTTCTCAAGAAATCTATATCACAAAATCAAATGAAAATATGGATATTATAGCTCATATCATGCTACAGCGAGGGCGCATGCATGATGAATGTAATGCATAAGGTGCAGTATGTAAAATAGCGAGCAGGTCATCAGTGACCTGTCATAAGCCATACAGGTGAATATGTAATAAATCACAAAAATGTACCCAAACTTAATTAAAGTGTCACCTAGTCAGTATGAAATCAATATTGCTACAACCAAAAGTCACATCTACAATGGTAGATAAGCAATAGTGAACACGTTAGATGTTTAAAATAGCACTTTTTTACTTCTAAATAATTAAACATACATAAATACATAGTTACCAAAGGTGTCTCAAATGTGAAGGACCAGCTGACAATCCATGAGACCAGCCCAAAGAAAATAAGCAAACTATTGCTCAAATATTACATATAATGTAGGAGAATAATTCACATTAATACATAGTCATATCTTCACACAGATGACAAGATCTGTAGAATCTCTGCCTCACACGGAAATGGGTGATAATAAACTCAATCAATCTTACTATTTTATATCCATAAGATGGCAATAACACTAGAAGGTGCAAGTGCATGTACGTTAAGGTGTTTCTCTAGTAAAGTGCCAGTGCATAAGGAGAAACAGCTTGTTGAGCTAAATGTTAGACAAGGAATAGCATATTCATGCAGCAGTCACTTCTGCTTTTTGATCACTCTGCTGGCTGTGGTTCCGTGGGCCAACCACCTGGCCCTACCCAACAATTCGAAGAGATTGAGTGCACTGATGACCAACCACTTGTTCTGTTGGAGGATGAGTATGTGGGAGGTATATTGCAAATGGTCAGCGGACCACCGCAGCACATCTCTGATGATGCTGATGATGAAACACAGGTGCCAACTGTAGCAGCTTTCTGCTGTGTGTACTCCGGCAAGGATGGCAGGGGTGAAGATTGGGTGGAACATCATGCTGGGGATTGTTACTTTTATTTACTTTTAGAGCACCATTGATTCCATGGTGCTGTAAATGAGGATGGGTTACATACAAAATACAAATAGAAACTACAAAGACCAAATTAAAAGTGACATGCTGTAAGCTGTTCTGAAGACATGAGTTTTCAAGTTCTGCTTCAAAGTTCCGAATGTAGGGGATAATAGGATGTGTTGGGCCACAGAATTCTTCATGGTAGGGGATATTCAGGAGAAGTCTTGCAGGCAAATGGATGAGGAACGTACAATTGTGGAGGAGAGAAAGAGATCTTGGGTGGACCAAACATTACGTGGTGGGGGATGTCGGGAGATAAGTTCATAGATATATGGTGGAGACAGATTATGGATGTCTTTGTGGGTCAGAGTTACTAGCTTGAAGTGGATACGTTGTGGAATTGGGAGAAAATGAAGGGATTGGCAGACTAGAGAAGTGGAGGAGTATCGAGGACAGAAGTAGATTAGTAGGACAACAGAGTTACAGACAGATTGGAGAGGTGTGATGATGCAATGGGGGATGATGAGGTCCTAAGTCAAACATGAAATCAACGCCATCTGAGTGACTAGGGCAGCTTGGAGTAAAGGTACTGTCACACTTAGCGATGTACCAGCGATCCCGACCAGCGATATGACGCGGTCAGGATCGCTGGTACGTCGCTAATGGTCGCTTGTGAGCTGCCACACAGACAGATCTCACCAGCGACATCGCAGGGGTTGGGGGTCGCTAGTTACCTGTCAGACGAGGCGATCCTAACGTCCTCCCGCCCGCATCCACGCATCGCTCGTCGTCACAGCAGGAAGCCCCAGCAGGAAGCTGATGACGAGAAACGGCTCAGGACGTTCTCATGCAATCAGCGATAACCAGCGGGGGAACGGTCGGAGGTAAGTATCAGACATAGCGATATCACTAGCGATATCGCTATAACGTCACAAAAACCAGTGACGTTATAGCGATATTGCTAGCGATATCGCTTAGTGTGACAGGCCCTTAAGATGTGTTGGTCATACTGCCTCAGCAGCACATCAAGCAAGGGAGCAGAGTACAAAAGCACCAATGCCAGCCCCTAGCCAATAACTTGGCTGCTACTGCGCACCGCAGCCAGCCCCTAGCCTTTTCTTTGCCAAGTTGGCTACTACTACTTCTCACCATCTTCTCATCCAGTCAGAAATTATGGTCAGTGTGTTTGCACTTTTGGAGTTCTCACCCTGCTACTGCTCACCTTTCTGTGGTGCAACGTCACTTCTGTCTTTCTGCTCCCCACCTCATATGTGACGTACCCACAAGGTGGTACTCCACCTTGCATATGGTGGAGAGACTGTGAGAGTGGCAGCCGACAATAGTGAAGCTTTTTATAAACAGTATTGCTATGGGGAGCAATATTGCATTCACACATTTGTTGAGTATTATCACCTGGTTTAGAGAAAGATTTGTACATATTGTAGTTAAAACAATTAGAAATGATTCATATGTTTCATGAGTGTCATTGGGTGATTGCTATTCCTATTAACATAAATTGGAGCAATTTAAATGGTTTCTGCCCTACCACCACCAAAAATTGCTGAATGCTTCTCTGTTCATGTTGTCTCCTCTTCCTCAACCACTTCCTCATTGGCCTCCTCATCCAGTCAACGTAACTCCTGCATGGCGAACTTCAGCCCAGCCAGGTGGAAACTACAGTAGGCTGTATTGAAAAGAAAATATTTTGGGGAAAGATCCAACACCAAGCAGGAGTTATGAATGGCTATAAAAAACAGATAGATGTGTTGTGCCGATAAACCTCAAGCCCGAGCTAGTGGTGTGTGATAACAGGCAAAATTTCTTAGCAGCTCTGGGCCTAGCCTGTTTGATGCCTAGCGCATGTGCTGAATTTGGTATTTAAGAGCTTCCTTAAAAATTACATAGGTATGTCAGAGCTGCTGCTGAAAGTGCAGGCCATCTGTGAGCACCTTCGGTGTTCTCATCCTGATGCAGCTCGTCTGTGTATGCTGCAGCTTCACTTCTGCCTTTCCACTCACCGCCTCATATGTGATGTACCCACAAGGTGTACATGTTAGGCTATGGGTTGAACTAGATGGACTTAAAGTCTTCCTTCAACCTTAAAAACTATGTTACTATATTACTAACTACACTTTTCATATTCTGGAAAGACTATGCGAGCAGCAACACATAATAGTGGTGTTTGAAGTGCAGCACGCACGGGTGAGTCGCTCTGCAGAACAACACCACTGCAAAACCAATGAGTGGGCCTCCATGCGGGATGTGTGATGTGTTGTGCTGCTTTGAGTATTCTACGAACATGGACAGCGCTGATAACTCCATCATCACCATTACTATCCCACTTCTATGCCTCCTAGAAAAAAAAGCTTCTGGCGATGATGGATGAGGGGGTGACACAGGAGGAAGATGAGGAGGAACAGGGACCATTCACACCATTATCAGGTCTGGCGTCCACACATGTCTTGGAGATTGGGTTCCTCTACCAAACGTGGCCAGGTATACTAATGTCCAGCCAGGGGACAGTTTTGAAGTATGAGTAGGATTATGAGGAGGAGGATGAGGAACAACCATGTTCACAACAGGGTGGCACTCAAATCAGCTGACAGGTATCACTGCAGCATGGCTGGAGGGATTCAGAGGATACAGACTATACACTTCCCACTGAGGACAGCTTGCCATTGGCTCTGGGCAGCCTGGCACACATGAGGCAATACATGCTGCTGTGCCTGTGCAATAGCCCCGAGTTGCCTGGATTGTTGCAAGTGCTGACTACTGGGTGGCCACCCTGCTGGATCCCCACTACAAGCACAATGTGCCATCCTTACTTCTGTCACTAGTGCGATATCATAAAATCCAAGAGTACAAGCACACGCTGGCAGATGCACTACTGATGGTGTCCTCACATGACAGCGGGGGCTCAATGAAAGCACAAGGCAGAGAAGGATGAAGTTGCCAATGCAACTGGGGCACTGGCAGCACCTTGGAAGGAATGGTTAGCAATGCAGAAATGTAGAAAATCTTACTCAGCTCATCGCAAAATCCAGCACCACCATCTGATTTTGGTACAGTAAAAACAGATGCTTTTTGTTACAGTGCAAACAAAGGCTTTTTGGCAAAGTAGAAACAAAGGTTTTTTGGCTGAGTACTCCCAGAGGCTTTTTGGCACAGTACTCCCAGAGGCTTTTTGACACAGTACTCCTAGAGGCTTTTTGGTAAGGTATAGACAAAGACTTTTTGGTAAAGTAGAAATAGAGACATTTTGGCACAGTCAACACAGAGGCTTTTTGGCACAGTACTCCCGGAGGCTTTTTGGTATAGTTCAAGCAGAGACTTTTTGGCCTACAATTGGGAAAGACACAACTGTTTACTATAATTTTTTTAGACACACCACTCACAAAAAGACGACCAAGAATAGGATTTAAAAAAGAAAAAAAAAATTTGCCCAAAAATGGGAAAGAGATAGCTGCATACTCCAAAAACTTTTAGATACACTACTCACTAAAACATGGTTGCATGGTAGAAACCTTTTTAGATACACTACTCATAAAAAGACAGCGGCAGAGTATTACATTTTTTTTTAGAAACACTGCTCATTTACACACAGCAGTACAATAAAAAAAAATTTGGCACACACATGAGAAAGCGATGACTGCAGAGTAGAATTTGTAAAAGAAACACTACTTAAAAAACATAGCTGCAGAGTAGAAATTTTTTTTAGAAAGACTATAGATGCAAGACTACCGTACTTTAAAATTATTTGTTTGGCCTACAAATGGCAAAGAGATGGCTGCTGATGTTTATTTATTTGCCAGAGTACTAGGGAAGACACACACCGGTCTAAAAAAATTATTTCTTTGGCCTATAAGTGGCAACGAGATGGCTGAGGCCAATTATTTTTTCCAACATTACTAAAAATCACATACCAGTTCAGAAAAATTATTTTTTTGACCTATAAATGTCAACGAGATGGCTGAGCACAATTAATTTCCCAAATTACTAGAAAACACACTGGTCCAGAAAAAATATTTAATTGCCCTATAAATAGCAATGAGATGGCTGATGCCAAATATTTATTTGCAACACTACTAGAAAACACACATCAGTCTAGAAAAATTATTTCTACGGCCTAGAAATGGCAACAAGACAGCTGATGTCAATGATTTATTTCCCAGACTACTAGCAAACACACACTGGTTTAGAAAAATTATTTCTTTGGTCTGTAAATGGCAACGAAATGGCTGATGCCAATTATTTATTTCCCAGACTACTAGAAACATATCGATCTAGAAAAAAAATATTTATTTGGCCTAGAAATGGCAACAAGACGGCTGATGCCAGTTATTTATTTCCCATGCTAATAGAAAACACTCACCGAATCAGAAAAATTATTTATTTGGACTATAACTGGCAAAAAGACAGCTGATGCCAATTGTTTATTTACCAGACTACAAGAAAAACACAGCAGCTTTTGGCACAGTACTCCCACAGATATGGGTTGCAGAGTACACACAGTGGCTTTTTTGCAGAGTGCACTGTCAGAATCTGTCTCTCACTCCAATGGTGTCCGATCCCTACACTAATAAGAGCAGAATGGCAGTGGCATTCGTGATCCACCTTTATACTGGCCGGGTTACGTAGTGTGCCAGCCAATCACATCCATGCCAATACTTGGCATTGCTGTAAGGGCTCCAGAAATGCAGCCTTACAACAAGCTTTATTAGACTGGCAACCCGGAACAGGAAACTGGATGTACAGTAAAAAGTCCGTGCTCAGAGTTCTTTACTAGACACTAGGTGTCTTGTACAGACCCCGAACTTTACCGATCAGGTTCGCTCATCCCTAGTAATAATTAATTAACTGAATTAATTCTGATCAACATTACGTGATAAAAGTTAAGGGGTTGTCCAGTCTTAAGCTACATGTCTGCAGTCTTGTGACAGCAGACTTGTGAATCCTCACATTGCACGCACTTCTCACTGTGAGGACTCTCCTGAGTCGGAGTGACTGCAGGCTTGTAGCTTTAGAACGGACAACCTCTTTAATTTAAAGCAATAGTAATAAGCATAATTAAGTTTGGCGGGTTGGTTTGGCACTCCACAAGAAGTCGCAGTTTCTCATGTTTGCCCCTTGGGTAAATTAATTGCCCACCCTGTTCTAATGGGTATAGCCACATTAAGAATATAATTCTGTATTTTGTAATATGTGTGTAAACCAAATGAGATAGGGAGGTCAGATAACAAGAAACATTGTTGCAGGGTTGATGCAAATACCATTCTGGCATCAACCTGGTATATCCATAAAAAAGGTAGTAGGCAAGTCCTTCATCACCCTATTGGGCAATGAGCTGGAAGGACCTGACTCAATTATTGAGAGAATGATTGCTGACATAGATGTAAAGATATTATGGACTCTAGTGTACCAAGTCTGTATAAAGTGTATTAAATTATTCAAGGAGTCTTGTACTGACTAGCAGTGTCAAATAGCTTCATCTTCTTGAGATGTCACCTTGCGCACTCCATTTAGGACTAACCACATGTTGATCCTACTGTGACAGTGTGGTCAAGAATGCCATTCAGAAAGCTACATCCCAATTCAATAAAAGTTTTTTGCCAAAATTTTTATGTAAAACAGTAGTCTTGATGAATCAGGGCCATAGTGTGTAGCAACGAGCCATAACATTGGAGCATTAGAGCCCAATACCAACTGTACAAGTCTGCAAAGTTAAGATCTTTTAACTCTATAATTTTCAGAGTTACATATTCAAGAACCTATAGGTACAGTAAGGTTATATTCGCACCAACCAATCCTAAAGAAAAATTGCTTCAAAAACCATTGGAAAAGTCTTTATAATCATTTTAAAAAGAACCTCACAGGCTATACATTATGCCGATTTACAGGCAGCATGTATCATACACTGGTTGTACAATTTTAGTCATATATGAAAAACATTATCAGAGCCACCGGGGACTGAGCCGCACCTGAGACTAATCTGCCAGGTGGGTCCACAGAAAATTGTACAACCAGTGTATGATACATGCTGCCTGTAAATCGGCATAATGTATAACCTGTCAGGTTCTCTTTAAAATGATTATAAAGACTTTTCCAATGGTTTTTGAAGCAATTTTTCTTTAGGATTTGGAGCTGATCTACTCCAAAAAAGGTTGGTGCGAATATAACCTTACCATTCATGGGCTGGATGTGCCTTTCTTGATTTACTCATCCTGTGTAAGCCTGAATCTGGCTCTTTCACTTGGATCCACCCGAGGCAAGCTGCAAGCCCTGTCTATTGAAAAGTATCCCAGAAGGAAGGATCTTTGAGGATACACATTCTAAAGCCATATTAGTATTATATCAGTTGAGGACATAAAATTCTGCACCCTTTAAAGACTACAATATTGTTTTTACGCACTTAAGGCGCCGCAATTTGTCTGTTCTTCTCTCCCAAACAGGGTTTTTTTTGCACTCAAGGGCAATAGGCAGGGAGAAGCTGCCTGTCCAACTCGTCTTCCATATGGCTCAGTCCTCAGAGACTCAATCTATGTTTTTCTCTGAAATCATACAGCCCATGTCTGATACATGCTGCTTGTGGATGGGGCAGTATATATCAGCTGTATGGTTCTCTTTAAGGGAAATGCACCTTGGAGTTTATATATGGAAATTTTTTGAGCTTTTCTTTTCTTGAATAAGTTTTGTAAAATATCTGGTGGGAAAAAAAACTCTCTTCATAGCGACATCAGAAAACTCTTCAGGAAAAGAAAAACTTAATCTCTGTAAACTCCTCAAATTAGGAGCATTTCCATAAGCAGTTTCCACTTGAAAAACTTGCTTTTAAACTCCTCAAAAACTCTTTATACCTACAGTATATCTGAAAGCTCTTATAGCTGCAATGAGAAACACCAGGGCATCTGGCAGAGCTATAGGTGGAATGGAAACAGCTTCACCCTTCACAGCTGCATCCATAGACAGAAGCTCTCACTTGTTTAGTACAAAGATTCCCAATCTGAGGCTATGTACTGCCAAGTTTTCCCAGCAAATCCGCTTCAGGAAAATGCCAGTGGTCAATTTTGTGAAGTGGATTTGTAGGGCTGTACCGTAGGCATCATTTATTCTATGCTTGAAGTAAGTAGAAAGGGCATCTTCCCAGCGTCACCAGAAAAATTAGCATGTCACTTTTTTTTTAACACCGTCAGGTAGAGTTGAGCGAAACGGGTCGGTCATATTCAAAAGTTGGCGACTTTCGCTGAAGTAGGGTTTCATGAAACGAAACCCGACCATAGCATGAGGTCGGCCACGAGGTCAGCGACCAGAGCGCCAAAGTCGCGTTTCAAAAGATGCTTCCAGCGTCCTTTTCCAGTCAATGATGGAGGACGCACACTGTGGGCAATGCGATGACATAGGCATCGGTCACCACCATCTTTGAGATGGGCATGCAAGTGATTGGCTGGCTTTGTGTGGCATCACAGGGGCTATAAAAGGGCGTGAACGCCGACCGCCATCTTACTTATGCCGATCTTAGCATAGGGAGAGCTGCTGCTGCTGATGATTGTAGGGAGAGCGTTAGGCAGGGAAGAAGAACCAAAAAACTGCTTCTGCTGTTAGCGATTTCCAATTTCCAACACAACACTTTGTGTGCAGTGACAGGGGAGGCTCTGTTTTTGTGCATCAGCTCTGTTGGTTATTAGGCTGCCTTATAAGGCTCCCTGATAGCTGCATTGCTGTTTGCACACTGCTGTGCAAACTGCTTTTTTAAAAGCAAAAATACTTTTCCTCCTCTTTTCTGCACAGTTACCAAACGTTCATTTTTCCACCCTTTTGTGTGTGCACTGTGCAGCAGTCCTGCTTATTAGGCTGCCTGCATCCATACGTGGACTGAGAGCACCATTATCAGCATCCTCAAATCTCTAGTGAGATCCAAATTCTCACCAATCCTATAGACACCCTCCACTTTGTCATACACCATCCAATTTCAGCCTGTTACATTGAGGTGTAATCTCTACTGGGCCTGAGACAATAGTTCAGCGTCCTCAAATCTATAGTGAGATCCAAATTCTCACCAATCCTATAGACACCCTCCACCTTGTCATACACCATCCAATTTCAGCCTGTTACATTGAGGTGTAATCTCTCCTGGGCCAGAGTCAATAGTTCTGCATCCTCAAATCTAGAGTGAGATTCAAAATCTCACCAATCCTATAGACACCCTCCATCTTGTCATTCACCATTCAATTTCAGCCTGTTACATTGAGGTGTAATCTCTACTGGGCCTGAGACAATAGTTCTGCGTCCTCAAATCTATAGTGAGATTCAAATTCTCACCAATCCTATAGACACCCTACACCTTGTCATACACCATCCAATTTCAGTCTGTTACATTGAGGTGTAATCTCTACTGGGACTGAGACAATAGTTCAGTGTCCTCAAATCTATAGTGAGATTCAAAATCTCACCAATAGTAGATACACCTTCTACCTTGTTTTACAGTACCATATAGCTAGTGGTATTTTGGGTACATTTTCACAAAAATGAGCAAGTATGGTGGAACACGCCATGGAAGTGGGCGGGGGTTGCCAGATGGTCCCGGTGGTGGTGTTGCATCTGTTTGTAGTGGCAAAAGCACAATAGCACCTAAGGCAGGAGGTGTTGAGCCTGCGTCATCGTCTTTACATTGCTAATTGAAAAAATTTTTGCCACTCAACTTTTGCGATATATGAAGGATTTTATTTGCAGTCACAAGTATTAGACGTTTCGGCTAGGACAATATGCCTTCATCAGTACACAAGACTGCTCACGTTCAAAGAATCATTGAAAATTTGAATGAAGCACCACTCATAAGAAAAATATGGGCCAAAATGTCCACAAAAGATCTGGAGATCTGGGCAGAAAATTAGAAGGATGGACATCAGTATAATGTCCTCAGTATATGTGTATTGTAAAGTGGAATCCCTTGAAAGGTCAATCTCACACATGGGATTAATATATTTATATCAGCTATTGGAAGGTGACAGCTTTGGTAGTGTGTGGATAGCGGTCTTTGGTGGGTGGTGGCGCTGTGTGGCCTGGAGGAACGCGATATCCACCTCTCCCTACTCCACCACTGTGTAGTCTGGCCTGTTAAATACTTCACTGGGACTGCCAATACAAATTTGGTGAAATGATAGATGATGGTTAAGACGTAGCTATGCCCTGTCCTGCTGGGCTCTATCTTCAGATGATCAATGGCTTCCATTTGTTATGGACGTCGACTCACAATGAGATACGGTGGTGGTTTATCATTAGCTTTCACGGTTTTCCGACTCACAGACGTGTGACATTCCTGCCCACATTTTTAAATGTGTCCTCTCATGCCAATCCAATAGAATCGCCTACGGCCTGTGGCTTGTGTCTTTTGCACTCCAAAGTTACCTGACAGATAATAATAATAATAATAATAATAATAATAATAAATTTTATTTTTATAGCGCCGACATATTCCGCAGCACTTTACATTTCAGAGGGGATTTGTACAGACAATAGACATTACAGCATAACAATAATCACATACAGTAGATTATAACAAATACCAAGAGGAAAGAGGGATCATGATAGGCAGTGAGGACAATGTCTACATCTGTCCCTGTGATCACAATTTGATGGAGGTGAGTAACGGTTATGGGTTCCACGGTACTGCGATACAGCAAACCTTTCTTCACAAGAACTGTTTTCGCTGTCTCCACAGGCAAAGTAATTGAGGGTCAGCATCGCCTCTGAGAATTCTACCGGGAGTTTTTACCGTGATTAGTAATTCCAAAATTTCTGCAATCACTCGACTTTCCGTCTGTACTTGTATCCATCTCGTTTCCTCTTGCGGAGAGTCCTTACAGTCTTACTGAGACTGAAATATATATGAAGATTGAAAAATACCCCAACAGTGTATACTGGTGTACGCTTCAAATACATTACCCTTTTTCTACTTTTTAGATTCTTGTCTAATCCATACTGAGGCTGTGAGTGTCTTTGTCGGACTCCGGAAATGTACACGCAGATTTTTAATGTTTAAACTATGCTATATACGAGTATACCTGCTATCCAGTGATACTGTACCCTTTCTCAACTTTGTACAATCACGTCAAATCCATACTGGGCCTGAGACCCTCTGAGTCTGCCTCCTAATGTATAGACATAGGTTTTTAATGTTTAAATTATGCTATATATACCTGTTATCCGGTGATACTGTACCCTTTCTCAACTTTCTACAATCTTGTCGAATCCATACTGGGCCTGAGAACATCTGAGTCTGCCTCCAGATTAGAGATGAGCGGTGTTCGAGTCGACCTGTTCGCCAAGTTAAAATTCCAACTGTTTTGGGCGGTGTTCGAGCCGTTCGTCGAACTCGAACACTTTGCTTAAAATTCGGCTTTTCGAGGTTCCCTTCGAGAACGGTTCGTTCACCAAAAGCGTAACTTCATTTTTACATTAATAATGGTTTTCAATGTTAATAGACTGTTTCATGGCATAGTAGCAGTGTGTGGTAGCAAGCGGTGTAGTGCACCTGTCAAGGAGCTACACCGTGTGTGTTTCTAATTATTTTTTACTGCATCTTGTCCAGAAAATCCTTTTGGGCCTTATAGCACTGTCTCCTACTCAGCAGAGGAGCCCACCAGTGAACCAAGCTATGCCGCCTGTTCATGTAAGAACTGCGTGCTACTCAGCATATGAACCCAGCTGTTAAGCAAGCTACAGCACCTGTGGTTTGGACACTTAATTTTTTCATTTTTTCTGGAATGCTGGTTAGGCCTAATTCCAGAATTCCGGTCGACCTGCACTTACTGGGAAATCCTCGTTCGCGGGGAAGAATTGTAATCCCAGATCCCCATCACTAACGGGGTTTAGCGGGTTATCTGCACCTGTAAGCGACACACGCTGGACCTTTCAGTGTAGCGCGCATGCAGCCCCGGACATGTAAGGGCATGACAGACCTGTTATTGATCGATCTCGTGTGCCAGAGCCTCGTGTGTCCCTCTAGTAAGCTTGACGCGTACCGCGGAGGCATACCGGAGTCTCGTTCGTTAACGGAATTAAGCTGACAAATCGCTAGCACAACTAAAAACGGACATCCACCACCACCCACAGAATCAACATACTTGCAATCTGTCAATCTTTTCTGTAGCTGGCATGGTTGAGGTTTCCCGGGTGGAGTCGAATTAAGCCGCAGGCTCCACTCCTGGTGGTGCCCTTCTGGGCATTCCTTTAAGGTTCAGCTTTGCAACCATACTGCCCCCAGAAACCAAACACTATGCCTTCATGGATGCTGTTCGGAGGTTCGTGGGAATAACGCCGCCTGATCAGCAGTTGGCTTAATTTATGGTGGGAAGTCCGACGGTATATGATCGTCTTCGATTTCAGAATTTTACTGTTTTTTGGTATTTTACATTTTTATTCCAGCCTTTCTTGACTTCATAAGGGCATGACATGCCTATATCTGTGTCTCCTCCTCCTCCTTTTACTCCTCCACCTCTTTTCTATATGTAGTTGCCGTGTTCCTTATGTTATTTTTGTATTCTGGGCATTTTGTCTGCTTTGGGACACCTTTTAAGGTGTTTTGCAATTGTTTTCTATGTGTTTGTATGTGTTTATGTTTGCCTGCCATTGTTTTCAATGGGGCTCGACGGTGTTCGTCGAACGTTCGACGAACATTCGACAAACTTGCCTCCTGTTCGACGAACCGAACCGAACTCGAACACTATCGGGGTAGCTCAACACTACTCCTGATATATAGACGTACATTTTTAATGTTTAAACTATGCTATATATACCTGGTATCTGGTGATACTGTACCCTTTCTGCCAGGAAGTCCTCCTCCACCCACCACTCTAAGTGTATCATTAACACTTGGAACATTGTCCCACATGTGTGATTATTTCTTGTGGATCTTCTTGTTATATTGTGGTGTGATCCATCCTGAGCGTGTGAGAGTCTGTGGGTTACTCCTGCAATTTATATGTAGATTTAAAAATTACCTCAACACTAGTGTATACAGCTCTACGTTTGTGATACATTACCCATTTACTGCTTTTTATATTCTGGTCTAATCCAAACTGACCAAGTGAGAGTTGTTTTCTAACTGTGGAAATAAATACTGAGATTGACAACAATGACCCCTACACTGTGTACAGCTGTACTCTTCAGATACATTACCGTTTTACGGCTTTTTATATTGTGTTGTAATTCATACTGAGCCTGAGAGCGTCTGTGTCTGCCTCCTGAAATATCTACAGAGATTTAGGATGTTTAAACTATACTATATATACCTGCTATCTGATGATACTGTACACTTTTTCTACTTTTTATATTCTTGTCTAATCCATACTGAGCCTGTGAGCGTCTCTGTGTGACTGATGGTATATAGGGAGATTGACAATCATCCTTTGACTGTATAGAGCTGTACGCTTCTGATACAGTACCATATATCTGATGTTATTTTGGGTTCATTTTCTGCAACATTTTGAAGTTTGGTGGAAGAGGCCGCGGACGTGGGCGTGGGAGGGCCAGCTGGTGCTGATGGTGGTGGTGCATCTGCTGGTAGTGGCAAAAGCACAATAGCAGCTAAGGCAGGAGGTGTTGAGCCTGCGTCATGGTCTGGCTCCGGAATGCCTGGAAGGCTACCTTTTCTAGGAGTAGGTTAACCGCTTTTAAAGCCAGAGCATTGGGAACTGGCTTTGGCTTACATTGCCGAAACAGACTCCAGCTAATATGCAATCCTCTTCTGAAGTTTCAAAAAATGCAAGCACTGAGTCGTCAAGTGCTGGCTCCTGGTCAGGAAGAACCCCTTTCCTTGTGTCCTTCACCCCCACCAAATGTGAATGATGCAGCAGGCCACACTTCACATTAGTCCATGTAGCTCTTTCTATCATACCATGCCTGGGTTATCAAGTCAAATCGTGAATTCCCCAGTCCAAGATGAATCTGACATGGAGTGTGAGTGGCCAGCCAGGGCAGTGGGG
Source organism: Dendrobates tinctorius (assembly GCF_039654945.1). NCBI lineage: Eukaryota > Metazoa > Chordata > Amphibia > Anura > Dendrobatidae > Dendrobates > Dendrobates tinctorius. Next base: position 11,394,797 of record NW_027361698.1, on the reverse strand, counting down.
TTAATCGGTACCGGGTCGGTGTCTCAAAGGGATATGTCACGTTAGTAGTGATGACCCGTTCCGTGGACCCGGGCGTCCATGCAAAGGGGTAAATAACGTTTATAGGTGAATGATATGGGACGCCACATGTGGTTTCTGATCAGATTGACCCGTGCTGCAGTGTCGCTTCTCTGAGAACAGATGTTGTGGTGCAGCTAAGATGTAGAAGCCCTGCACAGGTAGGGCCATAGTAGCAGGGCAGATGAAAGAGTTGGTAGATGGTGTGCAGTGCAGGATATAGCAGAGCCGAGCGCCAGGCGCAGGAGAAAGATGACAGACACAGTCGTGCAGTTCCTTTACCTGTACTTGGTAAGTGCCGTCCAGGACCCAGAGTACAGATGGAGAAGGAGTTGGTCAGCCTGGAAGCAAATTTGGAATTCTCTCTCTGCAGATAGGTAGTGTGGCCTCCGTTCTAGCGCTTATCTGAGGTACTCGCAGTACTGAGTTCACTGAAGTTCCCCCTGTTGACTCTCTTTTGGAACTTTCTCGTATGGCAGGCAGCCTTAGCCTTTTCCTTCTGGCTCACACACGTCGCTGCTGGGGCCTCCGAGCCTTAGTTGGGAACAGAGCATTTACAGCTGCTACTTCCTCCGGTTTCTGCTGCAGGACCGTCAGTGTCCCTACAAACTCGGAGACCGGAATACCGACCATGCGCTCCAGCTAGGAGTGAGCCTTAACTCTGCTCATCCTCCAGCTCCCCTTCTCACGTCCACACACTTCCCCTTCCCTTCACAGACTGCCCTAACTTCCCTCCTCCCGACCACAGAGAGTTGCTCCTCTGCAGTCAGGTTCAGAGGTCTCCCTGCTGGCCTGGAGTGGGAACTGTGTTGTGTGTTGGTTTAACTGCTAGAGAGGTCCTTCGTTGCTCCCAAGCATGACATCACACTCCCTAGGAGGAAGGTAATGCCACTGTGGCGACCGTACTCCTGGGGGCGCCACAAGTGCACTGGTGCACTGATGCCCAGCCACTGCTAGATGATTCTGCTGGTACATTGACCCAGACCACTACATTCCCCTCGCACGCTACACAGCCAGAATCTGACCCTGATGAAACTCAGGTTCCCCATCACGCATACTATACCACCGTACACGGTGACAAAGAGGAAGATGCAGATGAAAGTGCAGGTCCCTTGACCAGGTTGGGGGGGCATACTCATGGGCGACGCACTGGCACAGGGCCCCTCATAGTATGCAAAAGTGTCTCTGCCGCTGGGAGGGCCCACCCGCCGTCAGACAGACCGCCGTACTAGGGCCCACCCGCCGTCAGACAGACCGCCGTACTATGAGGGGCCCTGTGCCAGTGCCATAGCCAACAAGTGGGCCCCCCCTGCTTGCTCAGGATCACAGCACTTGCAAAGTTGAAATACTTACCTCTCCCTGCTCCACTGCCGTGACGTCTTCCGCGTTTCCTGACAGTGACATTCTGGTCAGAGAGCGCATTGACATCACGTCTGTACGCCCTCTGCCTAAACAGTCCAAGTGCAGTGAGATGGAAGATGGGGACGACGAGGAGTCCAGGCTAGAACAGGGATTCCCTAGCGAGGAGACTTATTTAATTGTTTTCAATGTTGGGAAGCTATTTTTGGGGAGCACTATACAGTTGTGGCCAAAGTATTGACACCCCTGCAATTCTGTCAGATAATACTCAGTTTCTTCCTGAAAATGATTGCAAACACAAATTCTTTGGTATTATTATCTTCACTTAATTTGTCTTAAATGAAAAAACACAAAAGAGAATGAAGCAAAAAGCAAAACATTGATCATTTCACACAAAACTCCAAAAAATGGGCCAGACAAAAGTATTGGCACCCTCAGCCTAATACTTGGTTGCACAACCTTTAGCCAAAATAACTGCGACCAACCACTTCCGGTAACCATCAATGAGTTTCTTACAATGCTCTGCTGGAATTTTAGACCATTCTTCTTTGGCAAACTGCTCCAGGTCCCTGATATTTGAAGGGTGCCTTCTCCAAACTGCCATTTTTAGATCTCTCCACAGGTGTTCTATGGGATTCAGGTCTGGACTCATTGCTGGCCACCTTAGAAGTCCCCAGTGCTTTCTCTCAAACCATTTCTAGTGCTTTTTGAAGTGTGTTTTGGGTTTTTGTCCTGCTGGAAGACCCATGACCTCTGAGGGAGACCCAGCTTTCTCACACTGGGCCCTACATTATGCTGCAAAATTTGTTGGTAGTCTTCAGACTTCATAATGCCATGCACACGGTCAAGCAGTCCAGTGCCAGAGGCAGCAAAGCAACCCCAAAACATCAGGGAACCTCCGCCATGTTTGACTGTAGGGACCGTGTTCTTTTCTTTGAATGCCTCTTTTTTTCTCCTGTAAACTCTATGTTGATGCCTTTGCCCAAAAAGCTCTACTTTTGTCTCATCTGACCAGAGAACATTCTTCCAAAACATTTTATGCTTTTTCAGGTAAGTTTTGGCAAACTCCAGCCTGGCTTTTTTATGTCTCGGGGAAAGAAGTGGGATCTTCCTGGGTCTCCTACCATACAGTCCCTTTTCATTCAGACGCCGACGGATAGTACGGGTTGACACTGTTGTACCCTCGGACTGCAGGGCAGCTTGAACTTGTTTGGATGTTAGTCGAGGTTCTTTATCCAACATCCGCACAATCTTGCGTTGAAATCTCTTGTCAATTTTTCTTTTCCGTCCACATCTAGGGAGGTTAGCCACAGTGCCATGGGCTTTAAACTTCTTGATGACACTGCGCACGGTAGACACAGGAACATTCTGGTCTTTGGAGATGGACTTGTAGCCTTGAGATTGTTCATGCTTCCTCACAATTTGGTTTCTCAAGTCCTCAGACAGTTCTTTGATCTTCTTTCTTTTCTCCATGCTCAATGAGGTACACACAAGGACACAGGACAGAGGTTGAGTCAACTTTAATCCATGTCAACTGGCTGCAAGTGTGATTTAGTTATTGCCAACACCTGTTAGGTGCCACAAGTAAGTTACAGGTGCTGTTAATTACACAAATTAGAGAAGCATCACATTATTTTTCGAACAGTGCCAATACTTTTGTCCACCCTCTTTTTTATGTTTGATGTGGAATTATATCCAATATGGCTTTAGGACAATTGTTTTTGTGTTTTTTCATTTAAGACAAATTAAATGAAGATAATAATACCAAAGAATTTGTGTTTGCAATCATTTTCAGGAAGAAACTGAGTATTATCTGACAGAATTGCAGGGGTGTCAATACTTTAGGCCACAACTGTACTCTGGAGAATGATATATGAGGCACACCTTACACTGGAGCATTCCAAAGGTGGACATCAGACACTGGAGCAGCATTTACAGGGCCCATTATGCACTGGAGCATTAGAAATGGGGCCCATTATATATGGAGCATTATTTGGGCCCATAACACAGTAGAGCTTCATCCATGGGGACCAACATATACTGTAGCATTATGTGGAGCTTATCATATACTGTTTCAAACATTATATGTGACCAATGATTCTGTATGGAGAAATATATGGGCCTCATTACTCTGTATAGCACACTATGCAGTGGCCATAATTCTGTATGGAGTAATATACTGTCCGTTTTTGGAGCTATTGGAGACTTTAAAATGGATATCACTCATGAGATGTAAGAAGTGAAGTATTTTTCATTGTATTATACCGCTATATCTCTGCCGTATCAGAGGTTCATGAATTGTGGCATGTGTTAATGGAGCCCAGTGACACTCTTTGGCCCAGGGCCCACGAAAATCTGGAGCCAGCCCTACCCCCCCACAACTTTAGCCAAATAACCCCAGTTTTCAAGGCCTAAATATTATTATAAAGTAAATTAAGGTTGACAAGCTTAAGTAATAAGAATTGATGTTTTTGGCATTAAAATGGGCACTGTAGGTGTGTTTCCTGTCCTCCTCTCACTGCCGACCTTGGTTCCCCATTGACTTGCATTGTGTTTCGTGTTTCAGTCGGCCTTCGACTTTTCACAATAATTGGCCGATTTAGTTCCACCCAACTTTTGAGAAAGTCGGGTTTCATGAAACCCGACTCGACCCGAAAAAAGGCAAAGTCGCTCATCTCTACCGTCAAGGTTTCTGAACCCTGAAGCAGCTTAAGAAGTGAGATAAGACGGAACATGAGCACAGCAATGTAGTTTTGACATTGATGTGCAATTTGTTCATTTTATGGAACTTTTGCTGTATTTTTTACAGTAAAATTCTGGCCAGAATCCATCTGAAAAAGTCATCCTATGCACATAGTCTGATGCATGTATCCTATGTGGCATGCAAGCCATGTCTCATAAATGTTCCTTTGTTGACCTAATGCTGTGCATTTATTATGCAGCACAGTGTACCACAACCTTAGAGACATAGTAATTTAGAGCTCTGGCTTATGCACACAGTCATATTAAAGTTCTGTTTTGTATGAAACTGTAATAGACTGTCCATAAAAGTGATTGATCCTAAGGCTGATTTGACACATGTGTTTTGGATACTAGTCGCGGGTCACCTGACACTAATTTGGCAGCCTCATGGACATACAGTTAGGTCCATATATATTTGGACAGAGACAACATTTTTCTAACTTTGGTTCTAGACATTACCACAATGAATTTTAAACAAAACAATTCAGATGCAGTTGAAGTTCAGAGTTTCAGCTTTCATTTGAGGGTCTCCACATTAAAATTGGATGAAGGGTTTAGGAGTTTCAGCTCCTTAACATGTGAAACCCTGTTTTTAAAGGGACCAAAAGTAATTGGACAGATTAAATAATTGTAAATAAAATGGTCATTTCTAGTACTTGGTTGAAAACCCTTTGTTGGCAATGACTGCCTGAAGTCTTGAACTCATGGACATCACCAGACGCTGTGTTTCCTCCTTTTTGATGCTCTGCCAGGCCTTCACTGCGGTGGTTTTCAGTTGCTGTTTGTTTGTGGGCCTTTCTGTCTGAAGTTTAGTCTTTAACAAGTGGAAGGCATGCTCAATTGGGTTGAGATCAGGTGACTGACTTGGCCATTCAAGAATATTCCACTTCTTTGCTTTAATTAACTCCTGGGTTGCTTTGGCTTTATGTTTTGGGTCATTGTCCATCTGTAGTATGAAACGACGACAAATCAGTTTGGCTATATTTGGCTGGATCTGATCACACAGTAAGGCTCTGAATACCTCAGAATTCATTCGGCTACTTCTGTCCTGTGTCACATCATCAATAAACACTGGTGACCCAGTGCCACTGGCAGCCATGCATGCCCAAGCCATCACACTGCCTCCGCCGTGTTTTATGATGATGTGGTATGCTTTGGATCATTAGCTGTACCATGCCTTTGCCATACTTTTCTCTTTCCATCATTCTGGTAGAGGTTGATTTTGGTTTCATCTGTCCAAAGAATGTTCTTCCAGAACTGTGCTGGCTTTTTTAGATTTTTTTAGCAAAGTCCAGTCTAGCCTTTTGATTCTTGATGCTTATGAGTGGCTTGCACCATGCAGTGAACCCTCTGTATTTACTTTAATGCAGTCTTCTCTTTATGTTAGATTTAGATATTGATACGCCTACCTCCTGAAGAGTGTTGTTCACTTGGTTGGCTGTTGTGAAGGAGTTTCTCTTCACCGTGGAGATTATTCTGCGATCATCCACCACTGTTGTCTTCCGTGGGCGCCCAGGTCTTTTTGCACTGATGAGTTCACCAGTGCTTTCTTTCTTTCTCAGGATGTACCAAACTGTAGATTTTGCCACTCCTAATGTTGTAGCAATTTCTCGGATGGGTTTTTTCTGTTTTTGCAGCTTAAGGATGGCTTGTTTCATCTGCATGGAGAGCTCCTTTGACTGCATGTTTACTTCACAGCAAAACCTTCCAAATGCAAGCACCACACCTCAAATCAACTCCAGGCCTTTTATCTGCTTAATTGAGAATGACATAACGAAGGGATTGTCCACACCTGTCCATGAAATAGCCTTGGAGTCAATTGTCCAATTACTTTTGGTCCCTTTAAAAACAGGGTGGCACATGTTAAGGAGCTGAAACTCCTAAACCCTTCATCCAATTTTAATGTGGATACCCTCAAATGAAAGCTGAAAGCTGAAAGTCTGAACTTCAACTGCATCTGAATTGTTTTGTTTACAATTCATTGTGGTAATGTCTAGAACCAAAATTAGAAAATGTTGTCTCTGTCCAAATATATATGGACCTAACTGTATAAGAGACTGCTGAATACAGATCAGAAGACCTTTGACCAGTATGTGCATCATGGTCTGTGCTCAATACCACATGAATCCATAAAAAAGACATGTTCTTGCAGAGTTCTGATATTTGGATGTGTTCTGCTCTGAGAACTTTACTACTAGCGTACAATATCATCCCATGTAATCCAACAGTGCCCGTATGGCAGTGCATGGAGACTATATGGCACTGCTGTGAAGGTTTGGCAGCAATGTTCATTACCTCTTAAGGGAATGCATGATGGCTGCTCGTGTATGTTGTGGGCTCAGGAGCTAATAGCTGTCTATACAAGGTAGGGCTGGCCATGTTGTCCAGCCAGCACCTGCCTCTAGTATTAGAGATCAGAGTCATGTTTGATCGCTGCTGTGTAATCCCTCACACACTTCTGTCAATCTTTCACAGTAGCATTGAGTAGTACGATTTCAGTGGGTCATTGATTCACGTGGTCATAAACCTCTCTCCCTACCTGCAGTTTGATGGATATTACGTATATTTCCAAACTAATCTCTCAATATCTTCCCTCACGTAATCTCCGGTCCTCCCAAGACCTCCTTCTCTCGTTCATGTTTATTCGCTCCTCACCCAATCGCCTCCAAAACTTCTCCCGAATATCTCCCATACCTCTCCCACGTCTGGTTATCCACCACATTTGGATCCTTCAAATGGAACCTGAAAACCCATCTCTTCAAAAAAGCTTACAACCTGTAATCACCACACGGCCACCTCAACACCATCGGAGCTACTGCAACCCCTGACCTACTGTCTCCTTCCCCATAATCCTGTAGAATGTAAGCACTCAAGGGCAGGGTCCTCTTCCCTCTGTTCCAGTCTGTCATTGTTAGTTTTGCTTACTGTAGTGATATTTGCATTTTGATTTAACCCTGTCGCATGTACAGCACCATGGAATTAATGGTGCTATATAAATAAATAAATAAAAAATAATAAAATAATCTGTTTTTATCATAGTAAAAGGAAAAACAAATGTTTTTAAAAATAATTAAAAAATTGTATATAAGCATAAAAGTTTGAATCACTTCCCTTTCAGAAATTTAAGAATAAAGAAGCAAAAAACATATTTTTTTTTGGTTACCGAAACTTGTCCAAAAAGTGCAACAAGGAGCTATCAAAACATTGTATGTTCATTGTTCACCCACATGATAACAATGGAAATGACATCTCACTGTTAAAGTAACAAACCCATAAAAATAAAATAAAATACGGGTATTTGAGAAAGGCAAAATAAATAATTTTTTCTACAACATTCATAAATTTTTTAACCTCTAATTAGTGATGAGCGAGTATACTCGTTACTCGAGATTTGCCGAGCATACTCAGGTGATCGAGTATTTGGATGTGCTCGGAGATTTAGTTTCTGTTGCCGTAGCTGCATGATTTTCGGCTGCTAGACAGCCTGAATACATGTGGGGATTTCCTAACAAACAAGCAATCCCCACATGTATTCGGCCTGTCCAGCACCCGCAAATCATGCAGCTATGGCGACAGAAACTAAATCTCCGAGCAAATCCAAATACTCGGAGATCACTCGAGCATGCTTGGGAAATCTTGAGTAACGAGTATACCCGCTCATCACTACCTCTAATATCTATTTAAGACAAATCTCACCTACCTAGAATCATGTTGCCTTGCCTTTTTTTCCCACATACTGAAAGTTAAAAACAACATTGTCAGAACTGCATTTTTTTTTCACCCTCTCACCAATTTTTTTCCGCTTTTTTCTAGATAATTAATGGTTTTATAAAAATCTACAACTTTTTCTGCAAAAAAAGCCCTCATATGCCTATGTTGATTGTTCAGAAATGTGTAAAATTTGGATTGACCAACCAATAGTGATTAAACGGCCAACTAATAATATGCATAATATCGTTTGCATCATCAAGCTCTGACCCCAAATACTTCTCAAGTCCAATTATACTACCCTGCTACTGACTGCGGTACACAGGGCTTCTTCATGTAACAGCTCTGTCCTAATATTTGCATTGGCAAAGTTCTTTGGCCTGAATTCATTATCATCTTTGCAAATGTTTTAGCCTCCAACAAACGGTGGAGACATAAAAGGTTTATAATGAAGAGGAACGCGAGGCTGGAGAAGGTTTCAGGTTTTGTGTCCCTGTCTATTGTACAGAGATGTCATCAGCTCTCATATCCTTTTATAGCTGAGAAGAGAACTATCCTATAAATAGTATTGCCTGTCACATTCAGGTGCAGGACAGAATAGAAGCCTGAAGCCACTATGAACAGTGCATGTAGCCTGTCTCTGTCTCTCTCTCACCATATATACTGTACGTATACAGTTGTTTAAAAAGACACATCTGCATGTTTTTCTCAATATCTGACATGAAATCAGAATAAACCTTTCCTGTTTTAGGTCAATTAGGATTACCATAAATATTAATATTTGCCAAATGCCAGAATAATGAGAGAGAGAATGTTTTCAGGTATTTTTATTACTGCAAAGTCATACACTAAGATTACTATGCCTATAAACAATTCTGGACTGCCCATATGATGATGTCATGTTTTCGAAGCTTCTGATAAGTGTTTTGGCAACATCTGAGTTAATTAGAGACACACTTGTGGATGAATTTTAATGCACACCTGAAACACACTGCTTCGTTGTAGAGCAAAATGAGAAAGTCTCAAGAAATCAGCCAAGATATCAGGAAGATAATCGTGGTCTTGCACAAGTCTGGCTCATCCTTGGGTACAATTTCAAGATACCTGAAGGTGCCTCATTCATCTGTGCAAACAATTATATGCAAGTAAAAACAAGATGTGAATGTCCAGCCATCATACCGCTCAGGATGTAGATGGGTTCTGTGTCCTAGAGATGACCCTGCTTTGGTGCGACATGTGCATATCAACCCAAGGACAAAAGCAAAAGACCTTGTGAAGACGATGGTGGAGGCTGGGAAGATTGTGTCAATAACCACAGTGAAACGAGTACTGTATCAACATGGCTGAAAGACCACTCTGACAGGAAGAAGCCATTACTCCAAAAGAAACATAAAAAAGCCAGATTAATGTTTGCAAATGCACACAGGAACAAAGATCTTAATTTTTGGAGACATGTCCTATCTTCTGATGAATCTAAAATTGAACTTTTTGGGCATAATTAGCATTGCTACATTTGGAGGAAAAAGGGAGAAGCTTGGAAGCCTAAGAACACCATCCGAACTGTGAAATGCAGGGGTGGCAGCATCATGTTGTGGGATTGCTTTGCACTGGTGCACTTCACAAAATAGATGTCATCATGAGAAAAGAAGATTATTCGGAAATACTGAAGCAACATCCAAAGACATGAACCAGGACGTTAAAGCTTGGGCGGAAATGGGTCTTCCACATGAACAATGACACGAAGCATATTGCCAAAATGATAACAATATGCTTTTGGTAATCCTGAGTGGGCGGATCCCACAGCTGCACAGACTCTCTACCTTATTGGTTTTACCTGAAGGGCCATGTTTATTTATATATATATTACTAGAAATAGGCCCGATGCTATTGCATCAGGAGTGCGGTGAAATGAATATTTGCCGGTGGGCAGCTCAGCCAATGAGCGGTGCCGTGCAGCTTTGGTGGAGGATTTGAATCCCCCGCCCCGCCGGCTCAGCCAATGAGCAGCACGGGATTCAAATCCCCCATCGGCTGAGCCAATGAGCGGTGCCGCGCGGGATTTGAATGCATGGTCATCTCGCCCCCCTATCCTGGTATGCATGGTCCTCTCACCCCCCTATTCTGGTATGCATGGTCCTCTCACCCCCCCTATCCTTGTATGCATGGTCCCCTCACCCCCTATGCTGGTATGCATGGTCCCCTCACCCCCCCTTTCCTGGTATGCATGGCCCTCCCACCCCCCTATCCAGGTATGCATGGTCCTCTAACCCCCTTTTCCTGGTATGCATGGTCTTCTCACCCCTCTATCCTGGTATGTATGTCCCCTCTCCCCCTATCCTGGTATGCATGGTACCCCTTCACCCCCCTATCCTGGTATGCATGCTTCCCTCACCCCCCAATCCTGATATGCATGGTCCCCCCTCATCCCTATCCTGGTATACATGGTCCCCTCACCCCCCAAACCTGGTATGCATGGTCCTCTCACCCCCTATCCTGGTATGCATGGTCCTCTCACTCCCCTATCCTGGTTTGCATGGTCCTCACACCCCCCTATCTTGGTATGCATTGTCCTCTCACCCCCTATCCTGGTATGCATGGTCCCCGAACCCCTCTATCCTGGTATGCTTGGTCCTCTCACCCCCCAATCCTGATATGCATGGTCACCTCACCCCCCAATCCTCATATGCATGGTCCCCTCACCCTCCAATCCTGATATGCATGGTCCCCTCACCACCCTATCCTGGTATGAATGGTCCTCTCACCCCCAATCCTGATATGCATGGTCCCCTCACCCCCTATCCTGGTATGCATGCTACCTCTCACCCCCCTATCCTGATATGTAGGGTCCTCACACCCCTATTAAACTGCACACATACAAAAAAACCAAAAAACATTTATACTCACCTTTCTTCCCTGTGCTCCAGCACTGTCCCGTTCTGTTGGAGGCCGGGGAAGGAGCGCCGGAGTATGCGCATGCCCATACCGCGCTGTCTGCTGCCATATTGGTGAAAGCACACTAATGTGTCTTCGGTAAAATGGCGCCGGATAGCGCTATGCGCATGTGCGATTCCGACACTGCACTCCTGCCCCGGTCTCCGGTGAGAAGAGAAGCATGCAGCAATGCTCCTCCCAGTCAGGTAAGTATGTACGTAAGTAATCCCCACCCCGCTGGCTGAGCCAATGAGCGGTGCCGTACGCACGCGGCTCCGTTCTGTCCACCTCGTACGCACGCGGCTCCACTTCGTACACACATGGCTCAGCTCACCTCGTACACACGGCTGTGCTCCATACACTTTGTACACACACGGCTCTGCTCCGCACACCCTGTACACATGTGGCTCCGCTCCGTACACCTCGTACACACGCTGCTCCGCTCTATACACCTTGTACACACTCGGCTGCGCTCCGCACACCCCGTACACACTCGACTCTTCTCCGTACACCTCGTACACATGCGGCTCCGCTTCTTACACCTCGTACATATGCGGCTCCGCTCCGTACACACGCGGCTGCGCTCCGCTCTGTACACCTCATACACACGGCTACGCTCCGTACACCTCGTACACATGCGGCTCCCATCCGTACACCTCGTACACACACAGCTACGCTCCGCACACCTCATACACACACGGCTCCGCTCCGTACACCTCGTACGCACGCGGCTTCACTCTATACACCTCGTACACACGCGGCTCCCATCCGTACACCTCGTACACTCATAGCTCCGCTCCGCACACCTCGAACACACACGGCTCCGCACCATACACCTCGTACACACGCGGCTGCGCTCCGCACACTCCGTACACACGCGGCTCCGCTCCGTACACCTCGTACACACGTGGCTCCACTCCGTACACCTCCTACACACGCGGCTCCGCTCCAATTTGTACACATCATACACATGGCTACGCTCTGTACACCTCGTACACACGCGGCTCCGCTCCGTACACCTTGTACACACGCTGCTGCACTCCACACACCCCGTACACATGCAGTTCCGCTCCGTACACCCCGTACACATGCGGCTCCGCTCTGTACATCTCGTTCACACGTGGCTCCGCTGCGTACACCTCCAACACAGCCGGCTCCGCTCCGTACACACGCGGCTCCGCTCCGTACACCTCGTACATACGCGGCTCCACTCCGTACACCTCGTACACACGCGGCTCCGATCTGTACACCTTATACACACACGGCTCTGGTCCGTACACCTCGTACACACATGGCTCCCCTCCGTACACCTCATACACACGCGGCTCCGCTCCGTACACCTCGTACACACGCAGCTCTGCTCCGTACACACGTGGCTCTGCTCCGTACACCTCGTACACACATGGCTCCGCTCCGTACACCTCGTACATACGCAGCTCCGCTCCATACACCCCATACACACGCGGCTGCGCTCCGCTCTGTACACCTCATACACACGGCTACGCTCCGTACACCTCGTACACACGCGGCTCCGATCCGTACATCTTGTACACACACGGCTCTGGTCCGTACACATCGTACACACAAGGCTCCGCTCCATACACCTCGTATACACACGGCTCTGCCACATCCACCCTGTAAACCCTTCCTGACCCCACACACATAAACTTTCCCTCATAAAGCACCATGACAACCAGCACAGCAGAGTCCTGCAAATACCGACTCTGAGGCCCCGATCATGTGACCCCTGACTCCTCCCCTCCTGTGAACTCATCACAGGTCCTGTGCACACAGAGCAGGGCAGCCATCGCTTCAGGCCAATTGCAGCCTGGCAGCCACGGAGCAGCACAGCCAATGAGCGGCTGCAGCTCCGCGATCGGGCCCCTACGACCTACGACCGCGGTAGATAGCCCCAGCTTGGGTGTTCCAATATGGCGGTCGGCTCTGTCACAGCTTAAGACCGCGGTGCATTGTGGAAGCGACACAAGCGCCGGAAGTGTGTGACAGAGTTTATTGGTAATTATATATTAGATATGTACGGCTCTGGCAAAAATTAAGAGACCACTGCAAACTTTTCAGTTTGTCTGATTTTTCTCTTTATAGGTATATTTTTGAGTAAAATGTAAATTGCTCTTTTATTCTATAAACTACTGACAACATGTTTTCAAATTTCCAAGCACTTAGGCTAAGTGCACACGTACCGGAACTCTCGCGGAAATTACCGCGAGAATTCCGGAATTCCAGTCCGCGGGAAAATCGCATTTTAAATTCCCACGATTTTCCCGCAGAAAAACTAGCATTTTGTAAGCGTAATTAGCTTGCAAAATGCTAGCGTTCTCCAAGCGATCTGTAGCATCGCCTGGAGAACTGATTGACAGGTTGGTCACACTCGTCAAACATAGTGTTTGACGAGTGTGACCAACTTTTTACTATTGAGGCCGCCTATGCAGCATCAGTAGTAAAAGATAAAATGTAAAAAAAAATAAAAAAATGGTGTTATTCTTACCCTCCGACGTCCCGCGCATCCGTTCCCAGTAATCCTTTGCGAAAATGCCCGCGATGACGTCAGTTCTCGCGGGATCGCGACGTCTCGCGGTAATTCGCGATGACGTCGCGCGAATGACCGCGAGACTTCGTGATCCCGCGAGATCGGACGCCATCGCGGGCATTTTCGCAAAGGACTACTGGGAACGGGAGCGTGAAGAGAAGCGGAAAGGCTGCGCGGAGGGTGAGAATAACAATATTTTTTATTTTTAAATTCTTTTTTTTTACAGGGATATGGTACCCAAAGCCCGGAGGACAGTCTCCTCTCCTCCGGACCATGGGTACCATCCGCAAATGTTCTGCTTACTTTCCGCATGTTGTGCACAGCCACATGCGGGAAGTAAGCGGAACAATGCATTCCTATGGGTGCGGGATCGCCGCGATTCCGCAAATTAATGAGCATGCTGCGGTTTTTACCGCGAAGCGATTCTGCCGCGGTAAAAACCGCAGCATTAGCACAGCATTGCGGAATCCCATAGGAATGCATGGGATGCTTATTTTTCGCGTTTTCGCGGCAAAATCGCGCGGTTAAAACAGCCGCGGAAACGCGAAAAAAACGCCACGTGTGAACCCAGCCTAAATTTTGTATTTATTTTCAGAAAATGAGAAATGGTCAAAATAACAAACCTCAAATAATGCTAAAAAACAAGTTCATAATCATTTAGAAACAACAATACTGATGTTTTAACTCAAGAAAAGTTCAGAAATCAATATTTTGTAGAATAACCATGATTTTTAATCACAGCTTTCATGCGTCTTGGCATGCTTTCAACCAGTTTTTCAGACTAATTTTCGGTGACCTTATGCCACTCCTGGTACAAAAGCGTAAGCAGTTCTTCTTTGTTTGATGGCTTGTGACTATCCATCTTCCTCTTGATTACATTCCAGAGGTTTTCAATGGGGTTCAGGTCTGGAGATTGGGCTGGCCATGACAGGGATTTGATGTGTTGGTCCTTCATCCACACATTGATTGACCTAGCTGTGTGGCATGTTGCATTGTTCTGCTGGAAAAACTAGTCCTCAGAATTGGGGACCATTGCCTCAGCAGGAGTCAACTGTTTTTCCAGGATAACTTTGTATGCTGCTTGATTCATACGTCCTTCACAAAGATTAACCTGCCCAATTCCAGCCTTGCTGAAGCATCCCTAGATCATCACCGATCCTCCGCCAAATTTCACAATGGGTGCAAAACACTGTGGCTTGTATGCCTCTCCAGGTCTCCGTCTAACCATTAGATGAAACAGGTGTTGGGCAAAGCTGAAAATTAGACTTATCAGAGAAGATTACCTTACTCCAGTCCTCTATGGTCCAATCCTTATAGTCTTTGGCAAACTTCAGCCTGGCTCTCCTTTGCTTCTCTTGATGAAAGCCTTTTTCTAGCTTTACATGACTTGAGCCCTGTTTCTAGGAGCCTGTTGTGAGCTGTTCTTACCGTGCACTTCATCACAGCTGCCATTTGCCATTCTTTTTGTGCGTGATTTGATGTCATCCTGTGGTTGCTGAGTGACATTCGAATAAGATGATGGGCATCCAAGTCAGTGGAGAGTTGTTTTCGGCCTCTGCCGGTCTGTAGCTTTGTTGTCCCCAATGTCTGCTGCTTTACTTTGTTGTAATGGACTGCCATCTTAAAAATTTTAAGGATGGAGGCAACATGATGCTCACTGTATCCCTCTGCTAGTGAAACCAGAATTGAGCCCTTCTTTTCCTCACTCAAGACTTTTCTTTTCAACTCCTTTGGCATGGTTAAAAGTTATTTTTTCATTCCAATTACTAACACTTGTTTTGCCATCCAGCTTGTCCTATTGCAAGAGGATTGTGAACCCCACAGCAGGGTTTTTTTTTATACTTTCTTTCGTTAAATAAGATTTGGTTCAGGTGATCACCTTATCAGAAGCACATTAAGTAAAATGAGGTGTACTCTGGTTGAAATTCAACTGACACTGGAATGGGATGGCTGTCAGACATTTATAGAAGCTAATTTTCATAAAACTGTGAAGTGGTCTCTTAATTTTTGACAGAGCTGTATATAATAAAACATTAATCTTTTTGTAAATATGTAATTTGTTTGTACTTTTTTTGAAAAGTAGGATGGTTCCTTCTGAGTTGTTACCACAATCACAAATCTTACAGAGGCTATGAACCTTGGGGCTTATTTAGATGTCAGTTTTTCTCATACAAGTGCTATCCATGTTTTTCACAGAGAGCACTTGGACCTGTTATAGCCCATGGGGTAATTCACGTTTTCCTCCGACCAAGTGGTCTGCACAGAAATTTATCAGAAATTGATCTGAGTGTTGGATCAAACTCACCATTGCACGTCTATAGATTTGTGAAAAAAAGGGAACAGCACTCCCATGCCATCCCTCTACTCATCATTTTCACACAGTTTGATAGGAGAGAGTGGAGAAACCTCCATCAGTTTTTTATCCAAGAAAAACTGATGAAACCTGGACCAAACATTGATGGTAAAAACTTACGCACTGACCAATGTCTGATGACACCCTAATGAAACCATTGATGAAGCTTGACCATTTTTTCTATACAAGAAAAATCAGTTACTTGTGATGGAGCTCTAAAAGTATCCTAGTTAATGAACCAAGGCATAATTTAATAAAGATGTTGTTGAGACTTCTCAGTGTGATAACTGGATCCTGGTGCTCCAGAAACTAAAGTTACATTTGCTTGTACATTTTTTATATTGCCGTCAAAAATAAAAACCATTGCAAATTTTGTAAAAAAAATTAAAAAAGAAAAAAAACAATGCTTACTTCTTATTTGCCCTTCACATCCAGCACTAACAGAGTTAGTAGACCTCCTGATGTTTTTTTCAGGCATACTAGTCATGATGACAGTAATATAGAATGTGATAACTGAGGACACTGTCGCTGCAGTAGCCACAAGCTTGCTAGTTGTTAACAATGACCAGGGGGACCGTCAGACATGAGTGTTTGATTTACATAGAGAAACAAGGGGCAAGTATAAGTTTGATTTTTTTTCTTTTATAGAACATTCGCTGTCCAATTTTTTTAAACTTGGATTATCCATTTACTAAAAGTCCAACTAATAGGTGGTGTAAACTTAAGCCAGGCAGTTAAAAAAATGCATCAGATTTATCAAATAGCAAGTATGAATAGTAGTTACATTCTAGAAGAGTTTACTCTTAACATCCTAGCCATCTCTCTCCAGCCAGTTGAACTCTGCTACTGACAAGAAATGTCACTAAAGGAGTGCTCGCCCCTCACCTCCACCCATAGAAACCAGAAAATAAGGAGAGTGCAGAATTCTGAAACAAGAAACACCTTGAGAATACCCCTTTAAGTTTGACTCCTTATCGAACTTAGACGTGGGGCTCCAATTTTTTTGTAGTGACAGTTGGGGGTCTGGAGAAGACCCCTGTGCCTGTCATTGTAAATCTCCCCTCAGCGTTCATAGGAGATCATAATTTATGCTACACATAGCAGGGCTGAAGTAAAGGCGATCAGATGATTGCAGCTTCAAGAATCCTAAGGAGACTATTGAAGCCAAAAAAAATGAAAATCAAAGTTAAAAAAAATACAAAAAATATAAAAACATAAAAGTTCAAATCGCCCCATTCAAAATAAAACAATAAAAAAGCACATATTTGGTATCCCTGGTTCAGAAATGTCAGATCTATCAAAATATAAAGTAAATTAATCCGATCGGTAAACGACATAACAGGTCAGTTTTAGTATTTAATGAACATGGTAATTAAAAAAACAAAAAATAATTGTGGAATTGCATTTTTTTTGCAACTTCACCGCACTAGGAATTTTTTTTCTTGTTTTCCAGTACGCTATGTGGTTGAATCAATGGTATCATTCAAATATACAACTTGTCCTACAAAAAATCAAGCCCTCATATGACTATATTGATGAAAAAATAAAAAAGTTATGGCTCTGGGAAGAAGGGGAGCAAAAAATAAAAAGGCCAAAACGGAAAATTGCAATGTGGTGAAGGGGTTAAATGACATATTCGGTAGCTGTGTGTGGTCCTGTAACATACTGCATACGTTATTTATTTTTTAAAGACTGAAAATAAAATACTAAAAAATATTTATTAACTATTAATAATGGGTCAATAGACTCTATTTTATATAGGAGATTTTTTTTAATTTAATCAATTATAGAAAGCAGAGAAAATATACAATAATGAAAGGTCATAACTATGTATAGAGATGGTTGTACTGATATGAAATTAAGGTATCATACTCGCCTTCCAGTAAAGAGCCGCAGCACGTTATATTGCTTGTCCTGGCATTCTGTAGCTGAAACTTTATAATGAAGCAATGCCAAGAATGTAACACAATGAAGCCAGAGGAAGTCATGGAGAATAATTCACAGATAATTAGATGATTATTTTGTATTTTAATCCCAGTGTCCACTGGGTAGTGACACACATGGTGACTCTAAAGTGGCCATGATCCTGCTGACAGCGGCATGTCCAAGCTGTCGAGTCTGCCTAGTGGATCGTTTGAAATTCATTGTTTTATTGATTACTTATCTTTATGACTACACAATTTTGCAGAATAACCTATAAAACAGTGCCCTATGGTGAATTAAATTATCTCATCGGCAATTAGCAAGGATAAAATGTTAAAATGTAATGAGTACATAAATAACTTTATAATTTAGCCTGGAGTAAAAAGCAAAAAAGTAGCAACATTACGACATCAAATTTACGATGATGGCAAAAACATATAAAAACAGTAGAAA
Organism: Dendrobates tinctorius; assembly: GCF_039654945.1. Classification (NCBI taxonomy): domain Eukaryota; kingdom Metazoa; phylum Chordata; class Amphibia; order Anura; family Dendrobatidae; genus Dendrobates; species Dendrobates tinctorius. Next base: position 11,376,723 of record NW_027361698.1, on the reverse strand, counting down.
AAATACTAGAAGGCAAACACGCACATTTATAGACAGGGCAGCAGGCAACAGACAAAATATATCATGTCTCACTGCGGCTCTTCCAAAGATTTAATTTTCACATCTCAATACTTAGCGTTGCCGACATAGTCCTTAATACAGTGACATTACCTCATAACTACTTCAATTTCTTTCCCTGGAACGGGAACAAAAATGAAGATAAGCATGCTGCGGATTTCTTCACATGTAGAGCTCCATTTACATTTGGAAATCTTACACCTCTGTGATTACAGCTTAGTTATATGCAGAATTGAAGGCACTGAATTAGGTTACAAAACTATGTGACATGAGCACAGAGATATTTGTGTGTATGTCTCCTGAGCAGCATATGTGGTTATCTCATCCACTTTTCTTAGATATAACAAGCTTCTTAATTATTATTCCTTCCTATCAATTTTTGTGAATGTGTTGCTTGGTGAGATGCAAATTATTTTCTTTGGACCAGATCAACAACAGAAAATAGTTCTTCCAATTCAAACATATTTAATGCCAAAGTGCTTAGACACATGGTCCTTGATAAGTTTCACTATTTTCAAGCTTTATTAAATTTAGGGTAACTTTTCTAACTTTTTTTATCAAATGTAAGTACAGTAACTGAGCGTACATTTTCAGTAGCTAGCACAGGTGCCGATTCCTCAATACTGGTGTAGCACAAGCTCACGCTACACCTGTCTTCATAGAGTACATGGTACCAAATGCATTACAAGGCTAACGCCATCCAATGATATCGGCACTTCTACTAAGTGGCCTCTACTGGAGTAACATTTCTCACCAAGAAAATGATGACATATTTGATGACTTTGGAGGGTGTGGAAAAGGTTCTGTCCAACCCCGCCTCTTCCCGAACACTGCCCATTTCAGTGGGGCTGATCCAAAGTAGCGTGAAAACATCAAAAGAAGGAAAATATTATGCTAAATTTTTGTAACTTTTCAAAGCTTTTATTCAACTTTTGTGGTGTAAAAAGGATGAATCGGTCCTATAAAATTTTCAGTGTCAGTCTGGATATTTGACACACAGGAATTATCCCAGAGTCTGGTCTGGGTATGTTTACATGGAAATATGGGATAAGGGATTCTTCTCTCTGAAAAATGCAAGTGAAGAAAATGCATGAAAAAAATTGTAGGTCGTATCATCAAGACTGACGTTTTGTACACCAGATGAAGAGTGTGCTGGAGTAAGGCTGGTTTCACATTAGCGCTTTTTAAGCGCATGCACGGCAGGAGGTAGCTCCGCCCCCGAGCCGGCTCTCTGCCCGGCGTGCCCGCCCCTTGCTTGTAGCGCCGCCTCCTAGCGCACAGCGGCGCCTGCGATCGGCGCACCCTATCTTTAGCATAGGGTGCACAGATCGTGCGCAGGCCGTGCGCTAGTTGCGCTTTGACCTGCGCTGCGCACTTTTGACGGTGCGCCGTGCACGCCAAAATCAAACTTTTCGGATTTTGGCGCGCACGGCGCACCGTCAAAAGTGCGCAGCGCAGGTCAAAGCGCAACTAGCGCACGACCTGCGCACGATCTGCGCACCCTATGCTAAAGATAGGGTGCGCCGATCGCAGGCGCCGCTGTGCGCTAGGAGGCGGCACTACAAGCAAGGGGCGGGCACGCCGGGCAGAGAGCCGGCTCAGGGGCGGAGCTACCCCCGGCCGTGCGTGCGCTTAAAAAGCGCTAATGTGAAACCAGCCTTAGGTGCAACAACTTCTTTAATTCTGGTGGACCCCTTAATGAATTTATCTAATTTTTCAGCTGCCATGTGTCAGTTTAAGGGTACCGTTACACTTAGCGATGCACCAGCGATCCCGACAACGATAAGGATCGCTGGTGCATCGCTAAGTGGTCGCTAGTGAGCTGCCACACAGGCAGATCTCACCAACGACATCACTGGGGTCGGTGGTCGCTACTTACCTGTCAGACTCGGCAATCCTGACGTCCTCCCGCCCGCGTCCACGCGTCACTCGTCGGCGCCACAGGAAGCCCAGCAGGAAGCGCCCGACGAGAAATGATCCAGGACCTTCTCGCGCGACCAGTGATAATCAGCGGGGGAGCCGGTCGGAGGTAAGTATCAGACATAGCGATAGCGCTGCTGCATCACAAAATAGGTGACTTTACAGCGATATTGCTAGCGATATCGCAGTGTGTAACGGGGGCTTTAGAAATGTGTTCCAGTCATGAACTAAAGAGTATTTCTGTAGTAATTTACACCACTTTATATTTCTGGCATAAACTGATGATTCAACCCCGAAGTTTTTGGGTGTTGACTTTGGTGTACATTTTGACGTGGTTTGCATGCATGGGTTGTTTTGTTCCTGCATTATTTGATTCAGTAGTGAAATTTGGAGTATTTTTTTCTCAAGCAAAATTACTTTAAGAACTGACATTTTGTTCCTTTTTTCAAATGGAAAAAACATGGAGAAATATAAGACAGTTGGCAATATAGTTGTGCTTTCCTATTAAAATGAGTAGGAATCTTATTTGAGAAGTATTTGCAGTGTTTTTCATGTGGATTTTGAAGCACAATTTGATCAAAAAAGCTCAATGTGAACATACAAAACATGGATAAATCAAAGCCTATCAGCAGATCCCAAACTGTGTCTAGTAATAAAGCAGACTACAATCAAACATATTATAATAAAGTGGCATTCCCCTCTCATAAAGCCATGCCAAATATGATCACTTTATAATTGGTAGGGGTCTGGTGGAGGCTGCCACTGATGCCAAGAATAAAGGAGCCCTAGGGCAACACTGCAGACCCTTTCATGTTTTTCTTGGCTCAGTGGTTATCACTGCAGCCTTGCAGCGCCTTGCAGCGCTGGAGTCCTGGGTTCAAATCCCACCAAGGACAACATCTGCAAGGAGTTTGTATGTTCTCCCCGTGTTTGCGTGGGTTTCCTCTGGGTACTCCGGTTTTCTCCCAAACTCCAAAGACGTACTGATAGGGAATTTAGGTTGTGAGCCACATCGGGGACAATTATGATAATATGTGCAAACTGTAAAGCCTGCGGAATAGGTGCTATATAAATAAAGAGATTATTATTATTAGCCCTTTAGTCACTCATTGTACAGATAACGCTACAGCTCTATGAGTCAAGTCATTGATACTGCCCCATTTTTCCTAGAGGCTGGAATCTCACCGATCATAAATTGATGACACGTAATCGTAATAAGCCATCACTGTACACGGCAAGAATAACCCTTTAGATTATGTAATTTTATGGGGCACAGAGACATCAATATGTCAATGCACTTTCAGCTTGCTACTGGAGGTACCTTTTTAATATATTTATATATTCATATATTATCCATGAAGTCAAGGATTTCTTTCAAGTCCTGGGTACATGTTAACATAGCTACCTAGCAATGAATGCACTTTGTTAGAGCCTTTGAATGCCTATAACCTCCTGTCAATATTCTCCCGTCAGTGATTTCATACTGGGCAGCAATCCCATCTTCATACCAGAGGCTATGGAGAAAATCTGCCTGGCTTTTCTAGTCACACATGCATTAATGATTTTCTTCACCTCCATCTGTAAACAAACTTGCATCTACAGTAAATCTATCTTTTGTGAGTGTTTTCTGTAGTTGCTGTAGTTGTACTTCTGCAAATCTTCCTTTTTTTAAAACTGGAGTTGTACTTACTTTCTGTATCTGTGCACTAAGCCTACAGTATGCATCAGGAATAAAGATGATCCAATATTTTGAAATTCAAATTTGCCAGGTTCATCTAATTTTTACCAAAAATAAAATTTGCAGTGAAGCTATTCAGCACAAATCACAATACTGCAGCTGTAAGGAGATGAACAAATGAGAAATTTCCACAACTTGAAGCCCAATAGAGTGTTAACAAGTAGGCACCACCATCTGCTGGTCAAATGTTGTAGACCTAGAGAAAGTAGCAAGAACTGCATCAGCAGGAACTGTAGACTGAAGTACATGGTTCCTGAGGGGAATAGATTGGAGGAGACACTAGGTCAGGTGAGAGCTGTGGCTCATTTATTAATTACAAATGGCCAGGAGAGCAGAGAAAGCGAGAAGTCGTCACCTGGACAAGTACAGGTGCTTCTCACAAAATTAGAATATCATCAAAAAGTTAATGTATTTCAGTTCTTCAATACAAAAAGTGAAACTCCTATATTATATAGAGTCATTACAAACAAACAAACTTGTATTTCAAGTGTTTATTTCTGTTAGTGTTGATGATTATGGCTTTCAGCTAATGAAAACCCAAAAGTCATGTTCTTAGTAAATTAGAATACTTTATAACACCAGCTTGAAAAATGATTTTAAAATCCAAAATGTTGGCCTACTGAAATGTATGTTCAGTACATGCACTCAATATTTGGTCGGGGCTCCTTTGGCATCAATAACTGCATCAATGTGGTGTGGCATGGAGGTGATCAGCCTGTGGCACTGCTTAGGTGTTGTGGAAACCCAGGTTGCTTTGATAGCAGCCTTCAGCTTGACAATACCGCATAGAGTCTCTATTGGGTTAAGGTCAAGCGAGTTTTCTGCCCAATCAAGCACAGTGATACCGTTGTTTTTAAACCAGGTATTGGTACTTTTGGCAGTGTGGCCCCATTGATAAATCAAATGGTGTGGGGAGAAAATTAACTTTCTTCTCCTTGGCATTTGGCTTTAGTCACAGGGGGTGTCCCGGGTTCAGTTAATGCATTGAGAATACAGCTGGCCCCAATGCATAGCTAGTGTCAGTCAGGACCGGGGGTATGGTGACAGCGGCTGCTCTTTATACTCAGAGCGGTGACTGAACCAGTGGCAGTGCCACCCCCGTGACTGAAACTGAATGCTGCCAGGGAGAATAAAGTTCATCCTTCCCACCAGTGTTCGGCTACATGGAAGTGTTGGGCAGATTAGTAACACTATTAACTTGCAAATTAAACCCATATCTGCAGGTTAGTTGCATTTTTGCTGGTGACAGGTTCCCTTTAAAAAAGCATCTTTTGACCTGGTGACAGGTCATCTTTAACTGCGAAAACGTATTTCCCCCTTGTCAGTGTGCACCCGACTTTGATGCTGCATCTAATTATACATCACTTCCTTGCAACCATTAATACTAATATTTATATTTCCTGGTCACAGACACTGGAAACTTAGATCTTAATGGAAACATCTGGCTATTGAAACATTTGTTTCAGTGGATTTTGCCTTACAGTCTCTTTCCTCATTGCTTTCAAAATTACCGGGCTATTTACATTCTTACACTGGGAGAATAAACTAAGAATACCATTCCTTATTTGAAAATGTTGGTATTATTCTGTTTGGCATCTTCTGCTTCTGTATAACATTGATGTCATGTCATATCATGCTCTATCTATAATTACAAGAAAGAAGATGTTACTGAGTTTGTAGAACTCAGATTTCTTGTATTGTACGACTACGATGGATCAATGGCGAGTTTTAACCCCTTAACGACCGCCGATACACCTTTTAACGGCGGTAATTAAGGGTACTTAAACCACAGCGCCGTTAATTCACGGCGCTGTGGAGTAAATAAATAGCGCCCCCCAGTGTCGAATTTTTTCTGGGGTCTCGGCTGCCGGGGGTAGCCGAGACCTCAGAGAACATGAATCCGGTCGGTTTTTACCGACCCCGCTTTTGCGATCACTGTTATTAACCCTATAACTGCAATCGCAAAAAAAAGCTGCGATTTTGCATTTAATTTCTCCTTCCTCTGATGTGATCGCACATCAAAGGAGAGAGAAATAGGGTCCTCGATCCCCCCCTGTACCTCCCGGTGGTCCTGGATTTCCTCCCGGTGGTCCTCTGTCCCGCCGGCGTCCTCTGGTGGGCGCTGCCATCTTGGATCCGGAAGAATCTGCCAGCTGGCAGATTCATTTTGATCACTATGATAAACTATCATAGTGATCAAAATGAAAAAATAGTAAATAACCCCCCGTTTATCACCCCCTTAGTTAGGCAAACATAATGAAATAAAAAAAATTTTTTTTTTCATTTTTCCATTAGGGTTAGGGCTAGGGTTAGGGTTGGAATTACAGTTAGGGTTGGAATTAGGGCTAGGGTTAGGGCTAGGGTTGGAATTAGGGTTAGAATTAGGGTTAGGTTGAATTAGGATTAGCGTTAGAATTAGGATTAGGGATTAGGGTTGGGATTAGGGTTAGGGGTGTGTTGGGATTAGGGTTGGAGCAAGAATTGAGGGGTTTCCACTATTTACCAACTTTGGGGGTCTAATTTCTCCTGTTACCTTTGGGAAAATAAAAAAATTGGGGGCTAAAAAAAATCACTTTTGTGGAAAACAAAAAGACTTTTATTTTCACGGCTCTGCATTATAAACTTCTGTGAAGCACTTGGGGGTTCAAAGTGCTCACCACACATCTAGATAAGCTCCTTGGGGGTCTAGTTTCCAAAATGGGGTCACTTGTGGGGGGGTTTATACTGTTTAGGCACATCAGGGGTTCTGCAAACGCAAAATGACGCCCGCAGACCATTGCATCAAAGTCTGCATTCCAAAATGGCGCTCCTTCCTTTCCGAGCTCTCCCATGCGCCCAAACAGTGGTTCCCCCCCACATATGGGGTATCATCGTACTCAGCACAACTTGCACAACAACTTTTGTGGTCCAATTTCTCCTGTTACCCTTGAGAAAATAAAACATAGCGGGCTAAATTATCATTTTTGAGGAAAAAAAAGTGATTATTTTATTTTCACTGCTCTGCGTTATAAACTTCTGTGAAGCACTTGGGGGTTCAAAGTGCTCACCACACATCTAGATAAGTTCCTTAAGGGGTCTAGTTTCCAAAATAGTGTCACTTGTGGGGGTTTTTCACTGTTTAGGCACACCAGGGGCTCTCCAAAAGCGACATGGCGTCCAATCTCAAATCCAGCCAATTCTGCATTGAAAAAGTCAAACGGTACTCCTTCCCTTCTGAGCTCTGCCGTGCGCCCAAACAGTAGTTTACCCCCACATATGGGGTATCAGCGTACTCAGGACAAATCGCACAACAACTGTGGGGGTATGATTTCTCCTGTTACCCTTGTAAAAATTAAAATTTGGGGGCGAAATATCATTTTCGTGGAAAAAAAAATATTTTTTATTTTCACGGCTCTACGTTATAAACTTCTGTGATGTACTTGAAGGTTCAAAGTGCTCCCCACACATCTAGTAAAGTTCCTTAATGGGTCTAGTTTCCAAAATGGGGTCACTTGTTGGGGGTTTCCACTGTTTAGGAACATCAGGAGCTCTCCGAACACAATATGGCATCCGATATCAATTCCAGCCAATTCTGCGTTGAAAAAGTCAAACGGCGCTCCCTCTCTTGCGAGCTCTGCCGTGCGCTGAAAAAGTGGTTTACCCCCACATTTTGGGTATCAGCATGTTCAGGAGAAATTGCGCAACAAATTTTGTGGTTCATTTTCTCTTTTAACACTTGTGAAAATAAAAAAATTGGTTCTGAAGTAAATTTTTTGCAAAAAAAAGTAAAATGTTAATTTTTTCCTTCCACATTGCTTTAGTTCCTGTGAAGCACGTAAAGGGTTAATAAACTTCTTGAATGTGGTTTTGAGCACCTTGATGTGTCACTTTTGGGCATTTTCTGTCATGTACACCCCTCAAAATGACTTTAAATATGATGTGGTCCCTAAAAAAATGGTTTTGTAAATTTTGTTGTGAAAATGAGAAATCGCTAGTCAACTTTTAACCCTTATAACTTCCTAACGAAAAAAAATTTTGTTTCCAAAATTGTGCTGATGTAAAGTAGACATGTGGGAAATGTTATTTATTAAGAAATTTGTGTGATACATCTCTCTGATTTAAGGGCATAAAAATTTAATATTTTAAAATTGCAAAATTTTCAACATTTTCGCCATATTTCTGTTTTTTTCATAAATAAACACAAGACATATTGAAGAAATTTTACCACTATCATGATGTACAATATGTCCCGAAAAAACAGTCTCAGAATCAGTGGGATCCGTTAAAGCATTCCAGAGTTATAACCTCATAAAGTGACAGTGGTCAGAATTGTAAAAATGTCGTTAAGCTGCAAACTGGCTCTGTCACTAAGGGGTTAATGTAACAGTGCAATAACTAAACTTACTAAGTTTGCTGCCTAACCACATTTTTAGATTTTGAATGCATGTCTAACAAAATACATTTTTCCATGAAATCTTACTGTACCAACTTGAAGCCACTAGTTCCAATTCATCAAGACCAACATTGTTCACACCATCTTTGATGAGAGGGCGTTGTGGAGTCAGAGATGTCAGATTCAGTAAGAGGCGCACACTTCTTAATGAATCAGTCGAGTCTTAAGTGACGTGAGCCATCATGCGCCGTGCCACAAATCTTACTCCAGTCTGATTGTGATTTGTGGCCACAACTACTCATGAATTAGAAAAAGCATGTCCCATCCCGACCTCCTCCAAACCCAGCTCTACCTATTTTGGTAGAGCAAGCCAAAACTTGTTTGAAAATTCCAACAATCACAACATTTTTGCACAACCATGCATTTCACAACATTTTTGCAACTTTTCCAAGTGTTTTAAATCTGGCATAAACACTTTGATGAATTACTCTAGAGATCATGAATGAAAACCCTTATCTTGGACTTGGGTAGTTAGTTCTTGCTCTGTTTGTGTTGCCCCACTATGCAAATTATCTTCAGGAGTTTGTAAAGATGGTGATGACATCAGATGTTTGACTGATGATCTGGACGATGTTCCAGAAAGAGAGGATGATGTAAAGTAGGAGATTGATGAGGTGGATGAAAATATTTACAGGTCTTTCAGTGTGGTTTCTGAAAGGAACCATTGGTCGACTAGTTAATTTTTACTGGTTCTACTGTTGTAGATATTTCCATCTGTCATTGATACTGGTGAAGGTCAGGAAATGTTTCTAACTCTCAGGTGTTAGTGGAAGCTTTCATGCTTCTCTAGCAATCAGCAAGGAATAATGTTATCAAAATCCTGTGATGCGGCCTGCTCCATTTGGAATGATGAAAATATTTATCTGGTTTCAAATACCACAAATACATGTTATTTCATTCTTTCTAGCACAAATAACAGTCATTCTCTATCACTTGCTTAAAATTGGGATGAAGGGTCTTTTGCCTAAACTGGATCCTTCACCAAAATGGACACTCAAATTCGTCCCTTTATAAAACAAGAATTTCCCTGATGAAATTTTTTACATGATGAATCTCAATGAAAACCAAACCATGACTCCATCAAACCTATTTCTAATGAAAACCATAGAAGTCATGTATATCTGGGTTCCTGACAACCAAGAGATTTTCTTATGGTCATAGATACTCATCAATAAGTAGAGGATAAATAGGGTCACTCTGACAGTGCTTCATATTTGTTCAGGAGTAAAATGTAGTTTTCAAATATATAGGAAAAACTTGGACACTTAGTTGATTGCAAATGAAGATAGTAGCTTTATTAAATTAAATCGACCCATGTGAATGCAGACCGAGGCAAAGTTTTAGCCAAATAGGACCATTATCAGGTTATATCTGGTAAACAAGTGGTCGAGGGGTCCTGAGCTGTGCGGATATAGTTCCACTGTGGCTCAACTAGATCTGAATTGCTCAGGACCCTCCAACCACTTACTGCACAGATATACATTGACAAAATGCCCTATCTGGCCTAAACATTGGCTCAGTCTGCGTTCACATGGGTCAGTTTAACTTAATAAAGCTACTTTCTTCAACTGCAATCAACTAAGTGCCAATGTTTTTCCCATATATACTAATCATCTGGAGGCCAAACTCTCCTATCTTAACATGGCGTGTGCTGTCTAGAAAAATATTTGATGGTTTCAAGTCCAGGAGAATTATTCCACTTAAATGAAATAATTGCACATAGTTTGGGTGGTAAAGAATGATTTGACCTATGTAAAATGGTAGAGGTTTGTCTGAAATGTTGTATAAGAGCAGCAGAAGAAGCGCCCGATACACCAAATAGACTTTGGGCCCTATACATCAAAGCTTTTATGCCAGTATCCTGGCATAACAAGCTTTTAAAGTCGCATAATTTTTGCACAACTGGCATCCTCTCACCATTTTTACCCAGCTCTGACAAAGTTTGGGTGGGACAGGGGTATGGTAACCATAGCTTGTCAATTTAATGATGAGCGGTGCTACTCGCTGATCCACAAATCTTACTCGATCAGGGGCTAGAGTAGTATTTGTGGTGAAGCGCAAACAGAGGTCTGCTCATCAAGACCAGTGTGAACAACACTGGTTTTGATGAATAGGGACCTATGTTTTGGGTATTTTCCAAACTTTCACAGTGTTTTTTTTTTACATTTGGCAAGTAGTTTAATGGCCTGTGGATCAGTTGGGGCCTGGGTGAAAAAAATAATTGTGGCATCCCTACCAACTAGTTCTAAAACTGAAATAAAATGAAGCTACGTTGATCCTGAATGCCATGTAGACAGTGTCTGAACTTGTTGCTATATCTACCCCCAACAAGCTCTTGATTTCTTGAAATTTAATTAATCTTCTCATCTATAAATCCACGTGTAAATTCCAGAGGAGCCAGGTTTTTTTGCAGGAAAGTTGGGAAATGTTCCATTCTGCCTGCAGGAAGAACAGAAAAGTGAACTCATATGGCATAAAACACTGCAGATACAATTCTGTGAAGTAGAAATATCTTGAAATCTCAGAGAACTGTAGCACAGTGTCCACAGCTTTTTGAAAGTATCACATTCGAGAATAAGCATCCTAATTTCACATATATGATACATGACAATTCGAACACTGGAGTGGAGACGTAAAAAGCTCAACCTGAAGGAAGTAGAATGGAAAAGTGAATACTAATCATCTGAGCCTCTCCATAGCTGTCCTACACTGTGCCCCAAATAAAAACTACCCCCTAACTGTACGCCTCTTGATTGTAACATGAAGCCACTGTGCCCCTGAATATGAAATTAATATACCATGCTTCCTAAATATAACAATGTATTTTGTATAATGTAATTAAAAATACTATACTGTGCCCCCTGGTTATAAAACCACTATACTGTGTTCCCTGCTTATAAAATTACCACACTGTGTCTCATGATTATAAAATTACTATACTGTGCCCCCTGATTCTAAAATTACTATACTATGCCCCCTTACCATAAAATTATCATACTGTGCCCCTTGGCTATAAAATTACTATACTATACCGCAGAATATAAAATTTACTATATTGTACCCCAGTATATATAATGAGTATACTGTGCCCCCTGGTTATAAAACTACTATACTGTGCCCCCTTACCATAAAATTATCATATTGTGCCCCCTGGTTATAAAATTACTATACTGTGCCCCCTGATTCTAAAATTACTATACTATGCCCCTTACCATAAAATTATCATACTGTGCCCCCTGGCTATAAAATTACTGTACTATACCCCAGAATATAAAATTACTAGATTGTACCCCAGTATATATAACTAGATGGTGGGCCGATTCTATCGCATCGGGTATTCTAGAGTCTCTTTTAAAATAAAAAATAGTGATATACTCACCTCCCGACGACCCCCGGACTCTTTCTCTCCTCTCACCACGCTCCCGGCATCTTCCGGTCCCAGTAATGCTTAGCACGAAACACCGCTGATGACGTCGCGCTCTCGCGAGAGTGACGTCATCTCCGGCCCTTCTCGCTAAGCATTACTGGGACTGGAAGATGCCGGGAGCGTGGTGAGAGGAGGGACAGAGTCCGGGGGTCGTCGGAAGGTGAGTATATAACTTTTTTTATTTTAACAGAGACTGTAGAATACCCGATGATAGAAGCGGGCCACCATCTAGTGTATTATACTCCTGTTACAGCCAGAGCTGCAGTCACTGTTCAGATCTTACCAAATGTATTGTACTCAAGTTACACCCAGAGCTGAAGTCACTGTTCTGCTGTTGCCTAATGTATTGTACTCCAGTTACACCCAGATCTGCAGTCACTGTTCTGCTGTTACTCAATGTACTCCTGTTACACCCAGAGCTGCAGTCACTGTTTTGCTGTTACCTAGTGTAGTGTACTCCAGTTACACCCAGATCTGCCGTCACTGTTCTACTGTTATCTAATGTATTGTACTCCAGTTACTCCCAGAGCTGCAGTCACTCTTCTGCTTTTACCTAATGTATTGTAGTCCAGTTACACCCAGAGCTGCAGTCACCGTTCTGCTGTTACCTAATGTATTGTACTCCAGTTACACCCAGATCTGCAGTCACTGTTCTTCTGTTACCTAATGTAGTGTCCTCCAGTTACACCCAGAGCTGCAGTCACCATTCTGCTGTTACCTAATGTAGTGTACTCCAGTTACACCCAGATCTGCAGTCACTGTTCTACTGTTATCTAATGTATTGTACTCCAGTTACTCCCAGAGCTGCAGTCACTGTTCTGCTTTTATCTAATGTATTGTACTCCAGTTAATCCCAGAGCTGCAGTCACTGTTCTGCTTTTACCTAATGTATTGTAGTCCAGTTACACCCAGAGCTTCAGTCACTGTTCTGCTGTTACCTAATGTATTGTACTCCAGTTACACCCAGATCTGTAGTGACTGTTCTGCTGTTACCTAATGTAGTGTACTCCAGTTACACCCGGATCTGCAGTCACTGTTCTGCTGTTATCTAATGTATTGTACTCCAGTTACTCCCAGAGCTGCAGTCACTGTTCTGCTTTTACCTAATGTATTGTAGTCCAGTTACACCCAGATCTGCAGTCACTGTTCTGCTCTTACTTAATGTATTGTACTCCAGTTACAGCCAGAGCTGCAGTCACTGTTTAGATCTTACCTAATGTATTGTACTCCAGTTACACCCAGAGCTGCATCCACTTTTCTGCTGTCACCTAATGTATTGTACGCAAGTTACACCCGGAGCTGCAGTCACTGTTCTACTGTTACCTAATTACCTAATGTATTGTACTCAAAAATATGTAAAGGACTGTGCCTGTGTAATGAGCGACGCAGCAGTGATGCCTTTAACGGCTGTAATGTGCCTGTACAGTAAGAAATGCGGCCGTGTTGCCACGACGACTAAGCAACTGTCGCTGATTGGTCGCGGCCTAACTGCCGCGACCAATCAGCGAGGTGGGATTTCCATTACAGACAGACAGAATTAGACAATTATATAGTAGATGAGTATTCTGTGCCTCCTGGTTATAAAACTACTATACTGTGCCCCCTGATTATAAAATTACTATACTGTGCCCCCTGATTATAAAATTACTATACTGTGCCTCTGATAAGAAAATTACTATACTGTGCCCCCTTATCATACAATTATCATACTGTGCCCCCTGGTTATAAAATTACTATACTGTACCCCAGAATATAAAATGACTATACTGTGCCTTAAGAGTATTAACTTGTTATACTGTGCTTACTGTTTATAAAATTACTGTACTGTGTTTTGTGAATTTAAAATGAATGTATTGTGCATCATGAATTGAACATTAATATACCTTGTCTCCTGAATATAATATTTATGTACTATGCATAATAAATATAAATTAACTACAGTATACTGTGTCCCCTGAATATAACATTACTAATGTGTATCATGAATAGAAAATAAAATGGCTGTCACATGAATATTAAATAAAAATACATACTATCCCCTGCGTAATATAAAAATATTTTTTTCGTTCCCCCAATGTAAAATTCTATATCTATATTGTGCCCCTTGAATATTAATTTAAAACTATATATACATTATCTTCTGAATATTAGAGAAAATATTCCACATGAATATTAAAAAAAGCATGCTGTACCTTGTGTGGTATAAAATATATATTGTGACCCCGGATATAAAAAAAATTGTGTATTTCTATAATATAAATTTATGTATCATATTATGTCAATATACACATTTTCACATGACCTATAGGATCATTACCAGATTGGTGCGGGGCTGACCCCCTGCTCCCCCACCAATAAAGCACGGCTCCATAGACTGCATAGTGACCCTTCTCAGCTACCGTCTGCCTTTCACTTCAGTAGGATCTGAGTTGAAGTGTCCGGGAATGAATCAGACCAAGCCTTTAAATATTGCTTCTGTCATTCTGCCCAGTATAACAAGTCCTTATGAAAAGAGATTACTTTCAGACCCTTCTTATGGATATTTGCAAGTCAGAATGGGCACAAAGTACTCCTGAAACATCCTGTCACATCCTTATTTGGCGAAATATTGTGCTGAGGATTAAAACAACCGTCATAGCTGTCTGGTAACATCCATCAGACATTCATACATACCATTGGAATGGAAATCAGTGGCGTCTTTCTCTTTTGATTGGAAATACAGCAGATGTGGCTACCGGCTACAGGACACAATGCTTTCCTAGTTGGGGCATTACAGAGGCGAATGTAGCTCCTTTTCTTCAGAAATAATCAATATGTCCCACCTATATTGCTTTGTCTAGAGCAAGCAGTCATTTTTCTATATTGACTCGGTGAGAAGTGGCTGCAAGTGACTCAGGACAGGAGGCCTAAAGGAGGCTTAGTGATCCAACTCGTAACTTCGATAATGTTTTAAAAGAAGTTACCAGGACTTTAATATTGAAGATCTAAGGATCGAAATTGCAATGTCATCCTCATAAAAGTCCTAAATCTTCATGATCACGACTTCTTGTTTCAGGTTCGCCGTAAGAGTAAGGCTTCTAATGCAGGATTATTCATGGGAGATGAGGTGATCTCTATCAATGGGACAACCTGCACTGACATACCCTACTCGGAGGTTGTGGCTCTTATTGAAAAGTCAGTTGAGAGTCTCCAACTGCTTGTGAAAAGGTAAGAAATCTGCCAAACGCTCCGTGAGGTCTGATCATAGGGAATCGCCCGGTGCTCTGATTTGAGGGTTGTATGGCACTATCTTTTGATGGCTACATGGCATCGTTATTCCGGCAATGTCACTGTTATTGGTGGAACCTTGTGTATAACTAATCGACTTTGCAGTGCAAAATTAAATCACCCTGGTTCCATTTACATGGTCGATATTCTACTGGAACTTTTTAGGAATTCATCAAAGTCCTGTTACAGTGGTTTCATGGTTCATTTTATCTCTTGTCAATATTGTGGTAATTGTGGAGAGTATATAGATGCCTGCACTTCTTCTACTATGATTCTCTTCCATTTTAGCATTTAATAGATCTGTTGTAGGAAGAGACACAACTTGAAATTTTTTGGCTCCAATGCAAAATTTGTACAAGGGTCCCCATCTACCATCTGTGTTTTATAATACTGATTCTACTGCGCAGTCGCCGCCAGTAACGCCATTTTGATGGAGCCAAATTTTTTGCTTTCTAGCAAAATAGTCCTGCACAGTAGCATTGATCGCGCTCCGAAAGATGCTACTGTGAAGGCACTGCCGGCGCCATCTTATGGAGCCTAATTTTTTTTACTCTAGCAGAAAGGCGTTGGAGGCGGCGCCTGCGCAGTAGCATCTATTGGAATGCGATGTGTGCTAAAACACAGGTGTGGCTACTGACATCATTTTGATTAAGATAACTTTTTTTTCCCCAACAAAACAGAATTCATAAAGAAAATGATACAGTGGGGAAAAAAAGTATTTAGTCAGTCAGCAATAGTGCAAGTTCCACCACTTAAAAAGATGAGAGGCGTCTGTAATTTACATCATAGGTAGACCTCAACTATGGGAGACAAACTGAGAAAAAAAAATCCAGAAAATCACATTGTCTGTTTTTTTTTCATTTTATTTGCATATTATGGTGGAAAATAAGTATTTGGTCAGAAACAAAATTTCATCTCAATACTTTGTGATATATCCTTTGTTGGCAATGACAGAGGTCAAACGTTTTCTGTAAGTCTTCACAAGGTTGCCACACACTGTTGTTGGTATGTTGGCCCATTCCTCCATGCAGATCTCCTCTAGAGCAGTGATGTTTTTGGCTTTTCGCTTGGCAACACGGACTTTCAACTCCCTCCAAAGGTTTTCTATAGGGTTGAGATCTGGAGACTGGCTAGGCCACATGCGTATGTATGTAGTATGTATGTAGTATGTATGTAGTATGTATGTAGCATGTAGTATGTATGTAGCATGCATGTAGCATGTAGCATGTATGTAGCATGCATGTAGTATGTATGTAGTATGTATGTAGCATGTAGTATATATGTGGTATGTATGTAGCATGTAGTATGTATGTAGCATGCATGTAGTATGTATGTAGCATGTAGTATGTATGTAGCATGCATGTAGTATGTATGTAGTATATATGTGGTATGTATGTAGCATGTAGTATGTATGTAGCATGCATGTAGCATGCATGTAGTATGTATGTAGTATGTATGTAGTATATATATATATTTTTTTAAACATTTAACACATTAGCCGGATGATGGGACTACTACTGTCCCATCATTGGCTAATGTGTCAATCACTGTCATGGTAGCAGGCATCGCCCGATGGGACTTGTAGTCCCATCGGACGATGCCTGCACAGACCCCCGGACATCAGCACAGCCCCCCGGCAGGCCGGTACAGCCCCCCGGCAGGCCGGTACAGACCCCCACAGGGTGCACAGACCCCGGGCAGTCCGCACAGCCCACCGGCAGGCCGGCACAGACCCCCGGCAGGCCGGCAGAGACCCCCGGAAGGCCCGTACAGACCCCCGAGAGGCTGTACAAGGGCAGGAAAGGGTTTTTCCAATTCCGATACCGGAAGTCTCATAGACTTGAATGGGACTTCCGGTATCGGCATCGGCGATACCGATACTTTTTTTAAAGATCGGCCGATCCATTCCGATCCGATATTTTGAAGTATCGGACGGTATCGCTCAACTCTATTGCTGACTGACTAAATACTTTTTTTCCCCACTGTATATGCATATTATACACTGTATCGTGCTACAGCGCAGATGCCGGCGTCTGTATGATGAATGTTTTTTTTTAACAATAGTATAAGCATTGTGTAAAATAGGGGGCAGGTCACTGAGGGATCAATAGACACAAATGTTTGGCACTCAACTTTGAACAATAGATGATTTTTATTAGCAGTCACGGGTAAACGTTTCAGTCAATACATCTGACCTTCCTCAATACACTGCAATATTACAAGTAATACATAAATCATAAAAAAATAACCATGAAAAATACATCCATGAATCTAATCAAGAAACAATGAAGTCCAAAAAATTGTGGACGGTTGATAAAGAAATGAAAAGAAAAGGAAAGAAAAAAATATAAGAACATACCCAACTGCTCCTGAGATGTTGATATGGATAACATCTATCTGAATGATCAATGTATATGTCAAAAAATAATAACGAAATAGGTCAAAAGTTGTCTAATGAAGGAACAACTTACTTGAAAGGTACAATTAGTGGCTTGAACATCCGTAGGGTAAAAACATAAGGTCCTAATCTGGTCCTTAAATGGGGAATATGAGGTAGGAATATTACTGAGTCATAGGGGACATGGTGTGATCATGGTCATATAAAAAAAAATATATATATATATATATGTGTGTATATAGTGACCAACCTGTAGTTGGGTATGTAGAATAGTTCAAAATACGTATCCCATATAGTATTGAGTACAGGTGTCCTTTCACCTAGACTATCTGTAGCAGGAATATGAGTTAATAATGGCCACAATATGTGTAATATATAAAATATATAAAGTGAAATAATATGAGCCCCCTCTGGTAGCATACCATATATGTGTGAAATCGAACATGAATTGCATCCGTAATCAATTGGCTCTGTGTCTCGCTTCACCTATGACACCTAAAATATGAAGGTGATGGTACATGTCATATCACCAATAGACGGACTATGTCCCCAATAAAAAGAAAATGTAAATATATATACACACCATGCAGTGACGTATGTATTGGGGACCGGAATAGAGGACCTGGACACAGCAACTGTCTATATGAAAAGACTTGAATGAATAAATACGTCCCTATAGATGAACGAAAAAGCCCATGAAAGGGTTAAAAGATGTCCCTTACCGGTGGTGGATAGTGGTGTCTCCTGCCAAACGAGAGTGCGGCGTCCACCGCTAGTCCAGGGGCAGAGAGAACTCGGGTACTTGTAACGAGTAGCGAGTCCAATGTAAGTCTATGGGAAATGCGAATAATGGGCTGTGCGGGACTGTGCTGGGCTGTGCGGGACTGTGCTGGACTGTGTGGGACTGTGCTGGACTGTGTGGGACTGTGCTGGCTGTGCGGGACTGTGCGGGACTGTGCTGGACTGTGTAGGACTGTGCGGGACTGTGCTAGCTGTGCGGACTGTGCTGGCTGTGCGGGACTATGCCGAGCTGTGTGGGACTGTGCGGGAATATGCTGGCTGTGCGGGACTGTGCTTGACTGTGCTGGCTGTGCGGGACTGTGCTGGACTGTGCGGGACTGTGCTGGACTGTGCGGGACTGTGCTGACTGTGCGGGACTGTGCTGGACTGTGCTGGACTGTGCGGGACTGTGCTGGACTGTGCGGGACTGTGCTGACTGTGCGGGACTGTGCTGGACTGTGCAGGCTGTGCGGGACTGTGCTTGACTGTGCAGGATTGTGCTGGCTGTGAGGGACTGTGCTTGACTGTGCGGGACTGTGCTGGCTGTGCTGGATTGTGCTGACTGTGCGAGACTGTGCTGGATGGTGCAGGCTGTGCGGGACTGTGCTTGACTATGCGGGACTGTGCTGGATGTGCGGGACTGTGCTTGACTGTGCAGGACTGTGCTGACTGTGCGAGACTGTGCTGGACGGTGCAGGCTGTGCGGGACTGTGCTGGACTGTGCGGGACTGTGCTGGCTGTGCGGGACTGTGCCAGGCTGTGCAGGACTGTGCTGGGCTGTGCTGGACTGTGCGGGACTGTGCTGGCTGTGCGAGACTGTGCTGGACGATGCAGGCTGTGCGGGACTGTGCCAGGCTGTGCAGGACTGTGCTGGGCTGTGCGGGACTGTGCCAGGCTGTGCAGGACTGTGCTGGGCTGTGCTGGACTGTGCGGGACTGTGCTGGCTGTGCGGGACTGTGCTGGGCTGTGCGGGACTGTGCTGGGCTGTGCGGGGACTGTGCTGAGCTGTGCGGGGACTGTGCGGGCTGTGCCGAATATTTCGAGGCGAGTAGTGAAAAACTCACTAGGATTCGAGTACCACGAGTACCGCATTACTCGCCGAGTACCGAATCCTAACGAGTATACTCGCTCATCCCTATAGGTAAGATTTTGAATAGTCGAGCAGCACATAAAAGTTAAGTCTTTTGATAGGACCTACTTTCCAATTGTGATCTAGTGAATTTCAATCATGTATTGTAATGGTGGCGAAGATGTCTGTACTCTTTATTACAGCGCTCAGTAGTGTCCTGTCGTCTGCCAACTATAAATTGAGTTTATACAGTGAAGGTTCCCTGAGAAATGAGACTTGGCTGGCGGCAGCGATTATTGTCAGCACAGAATGCATCCTCAAATGTTCACAGCCTTTTAAGGATGCAACACACGCAGAACCCTGCTTGTTTTCTATCCAGACAAATTTACAACATTGAAATTATTTGCTGAAGATCCAAAGTTCACTGTTTTGTGTATTAAGTAAGCTCTTTGCATTTTATGCATATCACTGATAGATGGTTAAAAGGGAATTAGAATCAAAGGGGATCTGTCAGCAAGTGTTCGCTTTGTAATCTGATGTTGAAAAAGAGACCCTGATTCCTGTGATGTGTCACTTACTGGGCTACTTGCTGCAGTTTCAATAAAATCAGTGTTTTGCCAGCAGGTTACAATCTCCTGCTGACAAACGGCTTATAACAGCTGACTATATGGCCCGAGAAAACTAGTCCTATAGTGATGAGATTAGTTATCTCAGGTCATGTAGTTGTAGGGTTCGAGCAGGCTCACAGGATGCAGTGACGAGACACGAGACTGAATGTGGGGTGAAATAAACTTTTATAAGTTTAAAGCCGCAAGGGCTAAACTGCTTCGATCAAACAAAAGGGGAAACACCTATTTGTCCTCGCAGGGACTCGTAAAACAAACATTCAAACAAAAAGGGTCCTTATTCTCTAAAATGCACTTAGCCTTCCGGGCGTCGCTCGAGTTCACGTCCACTCAGGGATTGCAGATTTGGCTGCCTTGTAATCCACGATTTCCCGGAAGGACTTGGGTTCGTCCGGCCCTGAAGAAACTGGAACGGTGGGGCACAGCAGGCCCTGAAGAAAACTGGACGGTGGGGCGCAATGGGCCCTGAAGAAACCAGAACGATGGGGATCAACAGGCCCTGAAGAAACTGGAACGATGGGGCGCAACCGGCCCTACAGAAACTGAACGGTGGGGCGCAACGGGCCCTGAAGAAGCTGGAATGGTGGGGCACAGCAGGCCCTGAAGAAAACTGGACGGTGGGGCGCAACGGGCCCTGAAGAAACCAGAACGATGGGGCGCAACAGGCCCTGAAGAAACTGGAACGATGGGGCGCAACCGGCCCTAAAGAAACTGAACGGTGGGGTGCAACGGGCCCTGAAGAAGCTGGAATGGTGGGGCGCAATAGGCCCTGAAGAAATGGGGATGGTGGGGCACAACAGGCCCTGAAGAAACTGTTCGGGGGGATAAATCTCCCAGGCGTCCGTTTAGAGGCGCCCGTCCCCCAGCCAGGTCATGACGCAGTTCAAAAACATAAAATCTTAACAAACTCTGCTCAGTGTCCCCTCAGTAAGCGGGACAGGGGCTCTGCGGCCGCCTATAGTGAGGTGGCGTCCCCTGAGGTCGGTAATGACGGGGTCGCAGCTGTGGGAGAAAACAGGGGGGCAGTGTCCTGGTCACTATACCGGATTGCTGTCTTGTCGCAGCGGTCGCCTGAGATCCCGGTCCTGTCACAGCACGGAGTGAATCAGCGGGCATCAATTTATCTGTATGTATCCGGGGAGGGACTCCCGGGGAGAGTCTCTTATGCGTCGCTCTTCGGACAGTCTCAAATCTTCCTTTGACAGTCTCCTGCCTGTCTCTCTTCCCCACACCGTCAGTTGCCACAGTCCTCTCCCTGCCACACGGCTCTCTCTCCCCTGTCAGGCACTCTTCCAACTGCCTCCTCAGCGCGTCCCCTGCTCCTTTTACCCTCGCCCCGCCCCCTGTTGCCCTGACAACTTCAGTCGCATGTCTCCCTTTGTAATCCCCCTGATGTGGTTTCTTCAACAACCCTGATGGCGGTCCCCCTGGTTCCAGCCCAATCACTGTATGGGGGTCCTCCTCCCCACATTCCCCCACCCTGTAAGCTCGCCAGTCCTCGGGCGAGGGTGTTAGTCTATTGAGATTGGTCTGTAAAGGTGTCAATATTTGTTGCCATACGAACTGGTCTTGTTCATACCGTTCGGGGGGTTTGCCGGCTGTTGACCGCTCGGAGCGTCTAAGTTCGACTGGGGTGGAATCTTCTGGGGTGGTGGACGTCGGTGAGCTGCAAGATGCCGGTGGGTTAATTGTGTCAACTGGCTCATTATTGGGTGGAGGGCCCTTGGGAACTGGAGGGAAATCCTCGTCGTCTGAGTCCCAGCATATGGACTCCGGTTCGGATGTCTTCGGGACGGGTTCCAATTGCTTCGGGTCGGAAGAAATACACAGGCGTAACATATTACGATGCACAATGCGAGTGGGCAGTGTTTCATCCTGCTCGGGCCGTATTTCGTACACAGGTCCTTCTGAATGGATACGGCGTAGTACCCGATAAGGACTCTCTTCCCAACGTGACTCCAGTTTATTCTGGGGGTGTTGATCTAGTACAAGCACACGGTCCCCGCTTTGGAGATGGGGAGGGGAGGTTGTATTCTTCCCGGGGTGTTCCCAGTCTTGAAGTTTGGTATGTACAATTCGGTGAAGAGTTGCAACCTGTGGCGATGATTTTGGACCCAAGACGACACTCCGGTCCAGGGCCGAGGCTCTTCGGGGTCCAACTCTACCTCCGTGATCCCTTTACCCTCTCGTCCGAACAGCAGGAAATAAGGAGTATAGCCCGTTACTCGATGTACCCGATTATTATAAACCCACACTAATTCAGAAACATATTCAGGCCAACGAGCTTTCTTGTCACTCTCCAGAGTGCGTAGCATTTGAATCAATGTCCGATTAAATCGCTCACAAGCCCCATTCCCTTGCGGGTGATATGGTGTGGTCTGGGATTTATCAATCCCATAAAGATGATGTAGTTCCTCCATAACTTTCCCCAAAAAACATGCTCCCTGGTCGGAATGTATGCGTTGAGGACAGCCGTACACTTGTATAAAGTTTCTGCAAATTGCGGAGGCGGCTGACTCCGCGGTCTGGTCTCTAGTAGGGGTGACCACAGCGAATATAGTGAAATGATCCACCATGACGAGGCAGTGTTCGTATCCCTGGAATGCGGGACCAATGTGCAGATAATCTACCGTCAGGAGCTCAAAGGGTTCTGAAGTCACAATCGTCTGTGTTGCAGCCCTCTGAGCAGGCGGTTTGGCCAATTCACATAAGCGGCAGGTATGGCAAACTTCGTCCACAACAGCCGACAAGCGTGGGTGATAAACTTTCTGTTGTAACCATTGCAAAGTCTTTTTGACTCCAAAGTGGGCCCCTTTTTCGTGAGCCTCTTGAGCCAGTTCGTGTAGTTGTGCTCCGTGTGTAACCACCTGCCAAACAGTCGTTGAGGTTGTTTGCGAAGTGATTTTACGGTACAGTAGTCCCTTTCGGATAATCAGTCTCTCCCATTGTCGCAGCATCAGCGACAGGTCTTGGGTCAAAGCTTGTCGTTGAGTATCAGTGGGTAATTGACCAGCGGCGACCCATGTCCGGAGAAGTCCAACTTCTTCATCTTCTTGTTGCTGTTGTATCCACTTATCACGAGATTGTTCCAGGATGCCCCTGTGGGCCTCTGGGGAAGATACTTTTGCATCAACATTGGTGAGCACGGCAGCGGTAAGAGCGAACGGTATTTCCTCTCCTTCTAATTCTTCGTCTCGATTCTGTCCGGGAGTTGTATGTCGAATCCTAGAGAGAGCATCTGCATGAACATTCTCGGCCCCTCTTTTGTAAATAATATTGTAATTGTACTTCGCCATTCGGACCACCCATCGCTGCTCCAAAGCCCCCAACTTGGCGTTTTCCAAATGAGCCAGTGGGTTATTGTCAGTTCGCACTACCACCTTGGAGCCCGCTAGGTACTCTGCGAATCTCTCCGTCATAGCCCACACCACTGCGAGGAGCTCGAGCTTGAAAGAGCTGTAATTGTCAGGGTTACGCTCGGAGTCATGGAGTGAACGGCTTCCATAAGCAATCACCCTCTCCCGGCCATCCTGAACCTGTGACAACACAGCTCCTAGCCTGTGAAGACTCCCGTCAGTGTGCAGGATGAACGGCTGAGAAAAATCCGCATAAGCCAACACTGGGGCATCCGAGAGTGCAGCCTTGAGATCTCGGAAGGCCTCTTCCTGAGGGTGTTGCCACTGGATTTTTCGCCCATTGGCCCCAGCGGGAGCCCCCTTCAGCAGGTCATGCAGGGCTCGAGCTCGACATGCAAAATTCTTTACGAAACGACGGTAATATCCAGCTAACCCCAGAAAAGCCCGCACGTCTTTCACCGTCTCGGGGGTAGGCCATTCCTGGATAGCAGCAATCTTCTCCCGGGATGGCCTCACACCCTCTGCTGAAACGACATGACCCAGATACTCAATCTGAGAGCGAAATAGGTGGCACTTCTGAGGCTTCACCTTCAACCCGTACTTTTGCAGCTGGCTGAGTACCTGTCCCAACCGCTTCAGGTGGTCCTCGAAGGAGGCAGCATAGACAATGATGTCGTCCAGGTAGATCAACGTGGCCTCAAAATTGAGATCCCTTAGACATCGCTCCATCAATCGCTGAAATGTCCCGGGGGCGTTGGCCAGCCCGAATGGCATTCGATTAAACTCAAACAGTCCCATGGGCATTATGAACGCCGTCTTAGCTCTGTCCTCTTCTGACATGGGCACCTGCCAGTACCCACTGGCCAAGTCCAGGGTCGAAAAATATGTTGCTTTGCCCAATGCAGACAGAGATTCTTCTATGCGGGGCAGTGGGTATGAGTCTTTGATAGTGCAAGCATTCAATTTACGATAATCCACACAGAATCGTAGTGTACCATCTTTCTTCCGGACCAACACGATGGGGGCCGCCCAAGGGCTTTGACTTTCCCGTATCACCCCTTTTTGTAGCATCTGAGCCAGCAAAGTTTTCACCTCTTGATAGAGTTGTGGCGGAATCTGTCGATATCGTTCTCGGATAGGGGCCGCTCCTGCTGTGGGGATCTCATGAGTGATGGCGGTGGTACACCCAAAGTCGTCCTCATGACTAGCAAATACTTCATGGTACTGTCCCAGCAATGCTTTTACTTGTGAAAGTTGGGCCGCAGTTAGTCCAGAAAGCTCGGCCCGCATCTGCTCCAAAATATTCCGGCCCTTCTCTTGTGTCGAGACTTCGTGGGCCTGTAGGGTTCGTATTGTTACCTCCCAAGGATCCTCGGGGTGTACTCGTAATTGAACCGCAGGAGCGGGCAGCACTTCTTCTAAAGGCTTTACTAGTTTGGCCAGTACAGTCCGTGCTTTCAGAATGGTATCTCGGTCTTCAAGGTTAACGCAGCGGACCAGGACGGTTCCTTTTCGCACCGTAGCGAGGGAACGAGCCACCAGTATGCCAGGAGATAAGTGCTCTGAGGGACACGGCTCCACCTGCACCTCTACGCCTTCCAAAGGTATCGGGGCCCGAATTGGCAGGGCCACCACTGTCTGTCCAGGAGGCAGCACAAGCAGGGGTGCCGCTGTCGCGATGACCTTGCCCAGAGCCTCACCCTCCCGGCAGTCCCGATACACCCGCGCACCTCGCACCAGCTGCTGGAATACCTGTCCCTGAGCCGTGCGAGAACCCCACTGCTTCAGTGTCATTTGTGTGGGATCATTAAGCAACAAGTTACCAAACTCTTTTAAAATATTCATGCCTAGGGTGACGGGGTGTCGTTGATCAGCTTCTCCTTGAGTCAGCACCACCCCTCTGCGGCCAAGGGGTTTACCGCACAACGTCACCTGCACCCACACTACCCCGGCAACCGGGACCGGCAGTTGGTTGGCGGCTACTAGTCTAATCATGGGCCCCCACTGAGGCCTTGCTGACTCCGGAAAGTTTCGCTGAAAGTACGCTGCGGGCATAGTGGTTACTTGTGACCCCGTGTCCACCAGACACCGGATGGCCCGGCCCTCTACTTCTGCCCAAACTACAGGACACTTTGCTACCAAATCTTCGGGACTTCCACCACCCCTAGTTGTGGTTTTCGGCTCCGAGCGGCGTCCCCCCAGCCCGGAGCCCTTTAGTTTAATGGCCGCCGGGGTGGGTATTTCCCACGCCGCGGACACTCTCGGGTGAAGTGGCCTGGTTCTCCACACTCATAACACCGGGCTGGTAGAGATTGACCACCCCGCGAAGAGCGTGACCCCCAGGGACCGGGATTAACACTGGGTCGCCCAGTCTCCGGTTCGGTTCTTCTCTTTACTTCAGCCAACTCGCTCTTAATATTTCTCAACTCTCGCTTCATCTCCTCCACCCATTGAGGTTCCTCAACTGTGTTTGAGGAGGCCTCCACACCTCGGACCTTCCCCACGGGGACCGCCATCCCCTGTTCTTGCTCCCGAACCCCGTGCCTGACTTCCCACTTCTAAAAAGTCTATTTGGGGATTCATTCTGATCTGTTCCCGTAATGCCTGCTTTATCAGTGGATCTCGCAGTCCAGTCACCAGTAGGTCACGTAGGGTAATGTCAACAGGTCCTACCCCTACCCCGTCTTTTCTTTCAATAGCCGTATGCAACTCTTGGAGTACATTCATATACTGAGTAATCGTCTCCCCCTCTGCCTGCATCCGGCTAAACAGACGGGTCCTTAACTCTCCCACATTAGTGGGATCCCCGTGGGTCTGTTCCACTATCTGCAACACCTTTTCAAAAGTGTTGCGGTGCCCCGGAGGTTTCAACATCACTGACCTCCGCACCTCCCCGTCTAGGGCCATGAGTGCCACTTCAGCTTCCAGGTCAGGGGTCATCGGGTGCATCCGAAAAAGCCCCCGCATCCGCTCTGTCCAGCTCCATAGCATAGTATTGGAGCCAGAGAATCTAGGCAGGTTGTTCAGCATGGCCCCCAATGAAATGCTGGTACGGGGACCCTCATTATTTACAGAGCTTACAGCTCTCCCATGTTCGGGGCCACCACTGTCCGCGCTCGGAGACTGCATCCTGCCGACTACGCCAAGTGTAGGGTTCGAGCAGGCTCACAGGATGCAGTGACGAGACACGAGACTGAATGTGGGGTGAAATAAACTTTTATAAGTTTAAAGCCGCAAGGGCTAAACTGCTTCGATCAAACAAAAGGGGAAACACCTATTTGTCCTTGCAGGGACTCGTAAAACAAACATTCAAACAAAAAGGGTCCTTATTCTCTAAAATGCACTTAGCCTTCCGGGCGTCGCTCGAGTTCACGTCCACTCAGGGATTGCAGATTTGGCTGCCTTGTAATCCACGATTTCCCGGAAGGACTTGGGTTCGTCCGGCCCTGAAGAAACTGGAACAGTGGGGCACAGCAGGCCCTGAAGAAAACTGGACGGTGGGGCGCAACGGGCCCTGAAGAAACCAGAACGATGGGGATCAACAGGCCCTGAAGAAACTGGAACGATGGGGCGCAACCGGCCCTACAGAAACTGAACGGTGGGGCACAACGGGCCCTGAAGAAGCTGGAATGGTGGGGCACAGCAGGCCCTGAAGAAAACTGGACGGTGGGGCGCAACGGGCCCTGAAGAAACCAGAACGATGGGGCGCAACAGGCCCTGAAGAAACTGGAACGGTGGGGCACAGCAGGCCCTGAAGAAAACTGGACGGTGGGGCGCAACGGGCCCTGAAGAAACCAGAATGATGGGGCGCAACAGGCCCTGAAGAAACTGGAACGATGGGGCGCAACCGGCCCTAAAGAAACTGAACGGTGGGGTGCAACGGGCCCTGAAGAAGCTGGAATGGTGGGGCGCAATAGGCCCTGAAGAAATGGGGACAGTGGGGCACAACAGGCCCTGAAGAAACTGTTCGGGGGGATAAATCTCCCAGGCGTCCGTTTAGAGGCGCCCGTCCCCCAGCCAGGTCATGACGCAGTTCAAAAACATAAAATCTTAACAAACTCTGCTCAGTGTCCCCTCAGTAAGCGGGACAGGGGCTCTGCGGCCGCCTATAGCGAGGTGGCGTCCCCTGAGGTCGGTAATGACGGGGTCGCAGCTGTGGGAGAAAACAGGGGGGCAGTGTCCTGGTCACTATACCGGATTGCTGTCTTGTCGCAGCGGTCGCCTGAGATCCCGGTCCTGTCACAGCACGGAGTGAATCAGCGGGCGTCAATTTATCTGTATGTATCCGGGGAGGGACTCCCGGGGAGAGTCTCTTATGCGTCGCTCTTCGGACAGTCTCAAATCTTCCTTTGACAGTCTCCTGCCTGTCTCTCTTCCCCACACCGTCAGTTGCCACAGTCCTCTCCCTGCCACACGGCTCTCTCTCCCCTGTCAGGCACTCTTCCAACTGCCACCTCAGCGCGTCCCCTGCTCCTTTTACCCTCGCCCCGCCCCCTGTTGCCCTGACAACTTCAGTCGCATGTCTCCCTTTGTAATCCCCCTGATGTGGTTTCTTCAACAACCCTGATGGCGGTCCCCCTGGTTCCAGCCCAATCACTGTATGGGGGTCCTCCTCCCCACATAGTCCTCCTGCTCTGTACAACCCTCTCTCAACACTGATGAGCAGCTTTCTGTCTATGCACAGTATTTACAGAAAGCTACCTGTCAGTGTTGTGGGTGGGGTTATAAAGAGTTCAGTATTTAGAGAACTGCTGCAGAGAAAACAGGGATTTCATCAAAATGACAGTGTGCAGACCTGTAAGTAACACATCACTGTAATCAGGGTCTCTGTCCCTACATCATATTGCCCTTAGGTGGGGTAGCAAAAACCTGGTGACTGATTCCCTTTAAAAAAATGAAAAATAAAAGAAATGATTGCAGATAAGTTGTTCATAACCAAAGTCCCTTTCTAGTTGTATGATGTAAAGAGAAAACATAATATAATACGGTATTGGTATTGATAGTCTTGGCGTTACAAAACTCACATATAAACAAACGGCGCCACTTTTCGGGGAGCGTTGTGCCAATCTTTTTGCAAAATGGTTGGGACTAATAATTTTGAAAACAATACTTTTCTTGGCGGGAGGGAGTTCACTTGGTGGATAGGCGTGAGGCTGTGCTTTTCACAGAATTTAGGATTTATGAGTTGGAAAGTACAAGTGATGCAAACTTCTGTGTGGTTTTTCTTTTTGAACATGTATATGTATTTATGTTAATATGTGTGTATTCCTTCCAAGAGGCTAATACTTTGCTGTGACAGTATAGTGCGGGTATAATAAAGAGTGTCCCTGAAAGCTGCATGGTTTGTAAATCCACAATATATTATTATTATTGGAATTAGAATAAAAAATTAGTGTCCGGTTGGATGGGCGGTGTTGTGGCTCCTTCCCTCCAACCCTCCTTGGCCGCTGTACACAATCTTTCTTGGAATTTCCATAGTTGGTGTCCAGATTACGCGCGTGCGTATTGCAATATCCTATCGCACGTGCGCAGTATGCTTTGCCCTACGGTGGGCAAAGCCGAAAAGCATTAGTGCGCATGCGTTGGTGAACTATGTCCCGGTACACAGAAATGGCAGCGAAATGTTTCCGGGACAAAGGCTACCGGCGCATTTTAACGTGCTTTGATTAGATATGCAGAGAGTAGCACATGCTGGGATTATAAACAGGGCTCAATGTAGTTTATCACATTAAGGGACTAGATATTGGGCTCAGTGGAGAGTATCACACAGGATGGAATTAGATATGCAGTATCTAATGTATGTAATGTGTCACCCTGCTCCATCCACTTCTATGGGGTCAATGATGTAATGCATGACCCATCTCCGTCCACTTCTGTGGGAGCAGTGGTGTGACCCCACTCCATCCACTGCATTACTACTCCAATAGAACTAGACGGAGTGGAATGACACAATACACCAGTGCTCTCATAGAAGTGGACAAACAAGGGTAACTCCTTGCACCACTGTTCCCATAGAAGTGGATGGAGCGGGGTCATGCATTTCTAAGGGAGAAGTAGTGTAATGTGTGACACCACTTTGTCCACTTCTATGAGAACAGTGGTGTAATGTCATACGCCGCTACGTTCACTGCATTACTGTTCCCACAGAAGTGGCACTTGGATTGGAGCGTGCGGCCTTATAGCAATACATGCAGCTGAATGCTCTGATCCTGAGTGCCGGCGGCAGTGCCAGGTATTAACATGCGAGACTCGGCCGTGTTTCTTGCATGTGTGATCCCGGCCATAAAGTGACACTGGTCAGAATTGTAAAATTTAGAAACAGTCCAGATGAGACAGATTAGTGGAGCGCCAGGCTGACAGGTCTCGAGGCGCCGGTGAATTGGGATCCGATGCTGCTCCTACCGGGTGCCTCAAGAGAGGATGAGAAAATGGAAAGCAGGGAAAGCAGAGAAAGCCCGGTCGCAGGGGAGCACAAAGGACAAGATGGAGGAGGGTATACTTGTGGAACTTCATAAAAGAAGAAATCTACCAAGTATACCCTCCTCCTTCTTGTCCTTTGGGCTCCCCTGCGACCGGGCTTTCTCTGCTTTCCAGAATTGTAAAATTTGGCCTGGTCAGGAAGGTGAAAACAGGCTTGGAGGGTGAAGGTGTTAAGGTGTAAACTCCTATTTTTGAATGGGTTAAAACGCACACTCATAAAAAGATAGCACAGGAACACTACAAACAGCATCCTTTAGCAGGAATACACACTGACATGTAGCTACTTTATGTGAACTATTAATATAAAGACAAGAAAACATCTGCAAATGGGCAAATGCAACATTATTATGACATTTCCTCTTTAATGATGGGGTGTTGCGCTGGAAAATGACTAAATAATGGGAAAACCAGGTTATTATGTAGATAATAATAAGGATGTGTACAGCAATATCATGTCTGGAGTTCATACAGCTTATTTACTGTTTATGTTGCAGGCTAAGAAAACCAAATAATTTCTGAGGTTAAAAAAAAGTGATGTTACTTTTTTGATGCTGATTTCTTGTGGAATTGTATTGAAACTTGACAATGTCAATTCAGATTGCAAAAATACAAGTGGGAAAAAAATCTTTAAAAAAATCTTCAAAACTGTGACATCTGAAAATGTCATAAAAAACCATGTGGATTTCTAATATGGATTTCTTTTGAAAACCACGTGTGATTTACCCACTCTGGGTAATGTGCACATACTGTGTTTTTCAGTTAGATTCTGTTTGAAATCCACCAGAAAAAGTGCCAAAAAACTGCAAAAAAAATGAACATAATGCACAGGATTGTAAAAATGACATTGCTCGTGTTCAGTCTTTTAGCCACTTCAGGGTTTGGAAACCATGAACTGGTTAAAAGAAGTAGCATGTTCATTCCTCAGGTGGTTTCTACTAGTTATAGTTTAAGCTCTAGAAAAAATACACCAGTGGCAGAGCCAGCATAAAAGTGGTAGCAACCCCACTGGTGAAGCCACTTCAGGAAAAAGATCTCTGGCTTTTTCCTTCAGCAGCTTCACCAAAGAAAACATTGAGATGAGCACATATGAAAGGTGCCAGTGGGTGGTAGCTGCCTTGGTCAAAATGCTGCTCCTTGACGCCATGGCAGTAGGCTCCGGATGTTGCTAAAATGTCCCCATTGAGTTTTGTAAGGCCTTTTGCCATGCAAAACACTTTTCCACCTTGAACTTCACTTTGTCACTTAGTATACAAACTCTTCTAGATACAGGAAGCAATCTCCTTTTTACTGGCCCTAATCTCTCCCACTGTGGGCAAGACCAAATATTAACTGTCTCTTTACTATGTCTGCCACAACAGTCTGTTGCTCAGCAGACTGAACCTTTCGTCTACACATCACTACTTAAAGGGAACCTGTCAGCTGTTTTGACTGCTATAAGAATGCTATAGATATGCCATACCTCCCAACTTTTGAAGAAGGGAAAGAGGGACAAAGGCTGCGTCGGCAAATTTAGGCCATGCCCGGACCACACCCATTTCACAACTAGTCACACCCATATCCACACCCAACCACACCCATTTAGCACTGCTAATCATACTGACATGTACTGACGAAAAGAAAGAAAACAGAGAGAGAGAGAGAAAAAAGAAAACAGAGAGAGAAAGAAAGAAAGAAAGAAAGAAAGAAAGGAAAGCAAGAGAGAAAGAAAGAACAGAGAGAGAAAGAAAGAACAGAGAAGGGAAAGAAAGAACAGAAATAGAGAGAGAACGGAGAGAAAGAACAGAGAGAAAGAAAGAACAGAGAGAGAAAGAAAGAACAGAGAAAGAAAGAACAGAGAGAGAAAGAAAGAAAGAGAAAGAACAGAGAAAGAAAGAACAGAGAGGGGAAAGAAAGAACAGAGAGAGAACAGAGAAAGAACAGAGAAAGAAAGAAAGAAGAGAGAGAGAAAGAACAAGGAAGAACAGAGGGGGAAAGAAAGAACAGAGATAGAAAGAAAGAGGGGACAGAAAAAAAGAACAGAGAGACAGAAAGAAAGAAAAAAAAGAGAGAGAAGAAAGAACAGAGAGAGGAAAAAGAAGGGAAAGAAAGAAAGAACAGAGAGAGAAAGAAAGAGGGGAAAGAAAGAACCAAGAGTGAAAGAAAGAACAGAGAGAGAAAGAAGAAAGAACAGAGAGAGGAAGAAAGAGGGGAAAGAAAGAACAGAGAGAGAAATAAAGAGGGGAAAGAACAGAGAGAGAAAGAAAGGGGAAAGAAAGAACAGAGAGAGAAAGAACAGAGAGAGAAAGAGGGGACAGAAAAAAAGAACAGAGAGAAAGAAAGAACAGAGAGAGAACAGATAGAAAGAAAAGAGAGAGAAAGAAATAACAGAGAGAGAAAGAGAAAGGAAGAAGAGAGAGAGAGAAAAAAAGAGGGAAAAGAAAGAAAGAAAGAACAGAGAGTGAAAGAAAGAACAGAGAGAGCAAAAGAAAGAGGAAAGAAAGAACAGAGAGAGAAAGAAAGAAAGAGGGGAAAGAAAAAAGAAAGAACAGAGAGAGAGAAAGGAAGAACAGAGAGAGAGAGAAAGAAAGAGGGGAAAGAAAGAAGAGAGAGAAAGAAAGAGGTGAGAGAAAAATAACAGAGGGAGAGCGAAAGAAAGAAAGAAAGAGGGGAAAGAAAGAAAGAACAGAGAGTGAAAGAAAGAACAGAGAGAGCAAACTAAAGAGGAAAGAAAGAACAGAGAGAAAGAAAGAAAGAGGGGAAAGAAAAAAGAAAGAACAGAGAGAGAGAAAGGAAGAACAGAGAGAGAAAGAAAGAGGGGAAAGAAAGAAGAGAGAGAAAGAAAGAGGTGAGAGAAAAATAACAGAGGGAGAGCGAAAGAAAGAAAGAAAGAGGGGAAAGAAAGAAAGAACAGAGAGTGAAAGAAAGAACAGAGAGAGCGAAAGAAAGAGGAAAGAAAGAACAGAGAGAGAAAGAAAGAAAGAAAGAAAGAGGGGAAAGAAAAACGAAAGAACAGAGAGAGAGAGAAAGGAAGAACAGAGAGAGAAAGAAAGAGGGGAAAGAAAGAAGAGAGAGAGAAAGAAAGAGGGGAGAGAAAAAATAACAGTGGGAGAGCGAAAGAAAGAGGGGAAAGAAAGAACGGAGAGTTAAAGAAAGAACAGAGAGAGAGAAAGAAAGGGGAAAGAAAGAATAAAGAACAGAGAAAAAGAAAGAAAGAACAGAGAGAGAAGAAAGAGGGGGCAGAATAAAAGAACAGAGAGAGAGAAAGAAAGAACAGAGAGAGAGAAAGAAAGAGGGGAAAGAAAGAACAGAGAGAGAAAATAAGAGGGGAAAGAAAGAACAGAGAGCGAAAGAAAGAACAGAGAGAGAAAGAAAAAGGAAAGAAAGAACAGTGAGAAAGAAAGAGAAAGAAAGAAAAAAAGGGGAAAGAAAGAAAGAACAGAGAGAGAGAAAAGGAAAGAAAGAGAAAAAAGAAAGAAAGAAAGAAAGAAAGAACAGAGAGAGAAAGAAAGAGGGGAAAGAAAGAACAGAGAGAGACAGAGAGAAAGAAAGAAAGAAAGAAAGAGAAAGAACAGAGAGAAAGAGAGGGGAAAGAAAGAAAGAAAGAGGGGAAAGAAAGAACAGAGAGACAGAGAAAGAAAAAAAGAAAGATTAGAGAGAGAAAGAAAGAAAGAGAGAAAGAGAAAGAAAGAACAGAGAGAGAGAAAGAAACAGAGAGAAAGAAAGAACAGAGAAAGAAAGAAACAGAGAGAGAGAACGAAAGAACAGAGAACGAAACAGAGAGAGAAAGAAAGAAAGAAACTATAAAGATACTATAGCAGCCCGACTCCCATTGTAATGCCCACCTGAGCCTCCCGATGCAGGACATATCATGATCCGCTCACATGGCCGGCATCCCCAATTGCAAGGCGATCCCACTGTCCGCGCTGTCGGAGGAGGACACAGTGATGGATCTGAAGGATTCCCGATCTCCTCATGAAATTACCTCATTTATGGTCAGCTTCTAGCACATCACTTCTGGTGGACCGTCATGTGCGAGATTTAAAGTGTTCCTCGGGGCTTCGCCGTGTACTCCTATGACTCCGGGATGGTTGGGAGGTATGAATGCTCCCCACCATACACCTTGTACATGCATAGCTCTGCACACCTCATACACACACGGTTCTGCTTTGAATGCATCGTACACACTTGGCTCCACTCTGTACATCCTGTACACACATGGCTCCACTCTGTACACTCCGCACACACCGCTCCGCTTTGCACACCCATGCACACATGGCTCCGCTGTGCATACCCCATACACACGCGGTTCCGCTCCGTACACCGAGTACACACACGACTACGCTCCGTACACCTTGTACACGAGCGGCTCCGCACCATACACCTCGTACACACATGACTCCACTCCATACACCTTGTACACACGCTGCTCCACTCCGTACACCTCATACACACACGGCTCCGCTCCATACACCTCGTACACACTCTGCTCCTCTCCGTGCACCTCGTACACCCATGGCTCCGCTCCGTACACCTCATACACACACAGCTCCGCTCCGTACACCTCGTACACACGGCTCTGCTCCGTACACCTCGTACACACATGGCTCTGCTCCGTACACCTCGTACACACGGCTCTGCTCCGTACACCTCGTACACACATGGCTCTGCTCCGTACACCTCGCACACACGGCTCTGCTCCACACACCCCATACACACGGCTCCGCTCCATTCACCTCGCACACATGGCTCTACTCCATACACCTCGTACACACACGGCTCCGCTCCGTACACCTCGTACACACAGGGCTATGCTCTGTACACCTCGTACACACACAGCAACGCTCTGTACGCCTTGTACACACACACAGCTCCTCTCCGCACACCCCATACACACGGCTCCGCTTCGTACACCTCGTACACACAGCTCCACTCCGTACACCTCGTACACACATGGCTCTGCTCTGTACACCTCATACACACATAACTCCACTCCATACACCTCGCACACACGGCTCTGCTCTGCACACCCCATACACACGGCTCTGCTCTGTACACCTCACACACACGGCTCCGCTCCATACACCTCATACACACACGGCTCCGCTCCATACACCTCGTACACACATGGCTCCGCTCCGTACAACTCGTGCACACACAGCTTCGCTTCGTACACCTCGTACACACACGGCTCTGCTCCGTTCACCTCATACACACATGGCTCTGCTCCATACACCTCGCGCACACAGCTCTGATCTGCACACCCCATACACACGGCTCCGCTCCGTACACCTTGCACACATGGCTCTGTTCCGTACACCTCGTACACACACGGCTCCGCTCATACACCTCGTACACACACGGCTCCGCTCTGTACACCTCATACACAGGGCTCCGCTCCGTACACCTCGTACACCCACGGCTCCGTTCTGTACACCTCATACACACACAGCTCCGCTCCGCACACCCCATACACAGGGCTCCGCTCCGTACACCTCATACACACACAGCTCTGCTCCGTACACCTCGTACACACATGGCTCCGCTCCGTACATCTCGTACACACATGGCTCTGCTCCGTACACCTCGTACACACATGGCTCCAGTCTGTACACCTCGTACACACATGGCTATGCTCCGCACACCGCATACATACAGCTACTTTCCGTACACCTCATACACACACGGCTCTGCGCCGCACACCGCATACACATGGCTCCGCTCTGCACACCTCGTACACACACGGCTCCGCTCCATACACCTCATACACACACGGCTCTGCTCCGTACACCTCGTACACACATGGCTCTGCTCCGTACACCTCGTACACACATGGCTCTGCTCCGTACACCTCGTACACACATGGCTCTGCTCCGTACACCTCGTACACACATGGCTCTGCTCCGTACACCTCACACACATGGCTCCAGTCTGTACATTTCGTACACACACGGCTCCGCTCCGTACACCACATACACATGGTTACGCTCTGTACACCTCGTACACACACGGCTATGCTCCGCACACCGCATACATACAGCTACTTTCCGTACACCTCATACACACACGGCTCTGCACCGCACACCGCATACACATGGCTCCGCTCTGCACACCTCGTACACACACGGCTCCGCTTCGTACACCTCGTACACACATGGCTTCTCTCCGTACACCTCATACACACGCGGCTCTGCTCCTACACATGCGGCTCTGCTCCATACACACACTGCTCCGCTCCTTACACCTCGTACACACACGACTCTGCTCCGTACACTTCGTACACACACGAATCCGCTCCGTACACCTCATACTCACACGGCTCTGCTCCGTACACCTCGTACACACATGGCTCCGCTCCGTACACCCTGTACACACATGGCTCCGCTCCGTACACCTCGTACACACATGGCTCCAGTCTGTGCACCTCGTACACACACGGCTCCGCTCCGTACACCTCGTACACACGCGGCTCCGCTGCGTACACCTCGTACACACACGGCTATGCTCCGCACACCGCATACATACAGCTACGTTCCGTACACCTCATACACACACGGCTATGCTCCGCACACCGCATACATACAACTACGTTCCGTACACCTCATACACACACGGCTCTGCGCCGCACACCGCATACACATGGCTCCGCTCTGCACACCTCGTACACACACGCTCCGCTCCACACACCTTGTACACACACGGCTCCACTTCGTACACCTTGTACACACATGGCTTCGCTCCGTACACCTCGTACACATGCGGCTCTGCTCCGTACACCTCGTACACACAGGGCTATGCTCCGTACACCTCGTACACACATGGCTTCGCTCCGTACACCTCGTACACACACGGCTCTGTTCCGTACACATGCGGCTCTGCTCCGTACACACACGGCTCCGCTCCTTACACCTCGTACACACAAGACTCTGCTCCGTACACTTCGTACACACACGACTCCACTCCGTACACCTCATACACACTCGGCTCTGCTCCATACACCGCGTACGCATGCGACTCCGCTCCGTACACCTTGTACACACATGGCTGTGCTCCATACACTTTGTACACACGCGCTCCGCTCCATACACCTTGTACACACACGACTCTACTACATCCACACTGTAAACCCCTCCTGACCCCACACATAAACTTCCCCTCATCCAGCACCATGACAACCAGCACAGCAGTGTCCTGCATACGGAGGCCCCTGATCATGTGACCCCTGACTCCACCCCTCCTGTGACCTCATCACAGGTCCTGTGCGCACAGCCACAGAACAGCCTAGCGACGTCATTGCAGGCTGCGGTGGGTCTCTCTGGGAGGGCGAGGACGGGGTCGGTGCATGGGGGTGCATGGCGGCTCAGTGCAGTGCGGGAAACATAGAGTCCAGGGCGGGACGTGGGTGGGGGGCTCAAAAACAGGACTGTCCTGTGAGAATCTGGATGGTTGGGAGCTATGGAGAAAGCCCTGAAAGGCAGTGGCCGCATCTTATAGCGGCCAAAACAGCTGACAGGTTCGCTTTACCTTCAGTCTCTATCTTCTAACAGTATGCACTAAGCATAGTACACACTTACAATGCCTATCACACTCTATCTTATGTCTGAAATCTTATTCTATGGCTTATCCTATACTTGTGCTGGAGTGTACCTTACTCACACTAGGAATTACATTTACAGTACCTACAAAGCACCATTACCTAAAACAATACGCATTGTTACAGATTACATTCCTAAAACCTCATGACATAGTTCACACTTTACACATCACAATACATCTACAACAATGACTTACACTATTCACATTATGTGATTCTTGTCTTGAGGGGCAGGAACACGATGTCAATGTTCAGACCTTTACATTCCTCCCCTCTTTGACCATGGCCATCCTCCATCATTCCGGAACCTGCAAGACAACAATGCAAACCCCAAACACATAAATTACACATTCAAGTAAAATTTACATTTTTTTCTTCCAGGGGTATAAACGTGTCCTTTTACCGGTCAGCACTGACCCTGGTCCCAGTCAGAAATGTCCCCGGACCATTCTAAAGAGACCCCGGAAACCAGAGTCCAAGTTCATTTGAAACAATGTCCCTCAGACCTATACAACAGCTGCCTAACAATCCATGGGCACTGTCCTGTTTCTTCAACCCGGTAGGGAAATCAGATTGTCCATTTTTCCCACGGGTCTGCATGACCGGATCCCACTGATCTGTGACCAAACACAGAGTGTCCAAGTACTTTTAACTAGAGGCCCATTGGCCAACACATCCCCAGCTCCAGCAATCCAGAAGCACAGTCCACAAAGTCCTGACCTGTCTGGAACATTGAGTCATCCCTTTCCTCCCCTCCTTCTTTTGTGAACAACAGGCCCTCTAAATTGCACCATGTTGCCCATGTGGCAGGTTCACAGTCCATTTGGTCCATGGAAGACATGGGGCAGAGTCCAGGGAAAACGGGACAGAGTTCATGAGGGCCATGTGCACAGTCCTTAGGGACAAAAAGGGTTTGGGACCCTTTAACAGTTCACAGACCCTTAATCCAGCAGTAGCATGTGCAAACGTGCGTTAAACAAATCAGAGGGGGAAACACAAAAACTTCAGCTGTCCTTGACCAATACCGGGGGTCCTGTTCAATGCAGAGTCTTCTGCCCTTAGGAACATAGAACAGTTTCAATCTCTCTCATATTCAATGACAACAACTGGGACATTACAGAGCTGACCCTGCACTTCCGGCCACCCTGCTTTATACTGCGGCTGCTCTTAAGTTCAAGACTCCTCTCTGTCAGACATTCCTTCAATGACTTCCACCACCCGATTGGCCTTATGGGATCTGGAACCACATGGTCCTGCTCCACATAGATCTGCGGCCGGAGTATTTGGGCCACTTCCTGGATCGGTACCTCTTTAAGGTACTCACTGGCCAAGTCTCTATCAGAGATTTCAAACATATCACCCTGCCGCAGAGCCTCGACCACACTGACATGGCTGCTTCTACCTTGGGGTCTGGCTTCTGCCTCGGGACCACTAGTGGGACCTCCAGTTTCTTCAGTCCTCTTGGCCACACCTCATCCAACTGCTGCACCAGCTGCCACTTCCATTAGGAGAAAAAGTCTAATTGGATTTCTATGCATTGAATTTTATTAAACAGCAATTAGTCAGCACATAAGTGCCGGAACCTTTTTCTCCATTTGCAATTTCCCTCCACGAGCACCACAATTCAACACGGAGTGCCAACCTGTTGCCTTTTCATGCCACTTCAATAAGGACCTACTTGTTTCCCAAAGGAGTTCTACACCATACCGCAGGTTGTCTCTCTCTAGTAACCCTGGACTGCTCCATCACTTGCTGCTGCTTCTCCATCTTGTAAGGAATTGTAACACTCAAAACACTTTGTCTGTTGCTGGGCAGACTTAATTTGACTTCATTTTCACCTACGTTGTAACATCGCTACTTAACTAAAGTCAATATCTTCTAACAGTATGCACTAAGCATATTACACTTACAATGCCAATGACACTCTATCTTATGTCCTAAATCTTATTCTATGTCTCATCCTGTACTGGTGCTTGAGTGTACCTTACTCACACTAGGCATCAACTTTACAATAAGTACAGAGCAGCACCATTACCTAAACTCTATTCATTATTACACATAGTTCACACTACACATATCACAAAACATGTACAAAACGCATGTCTTCAGGGGCAGGAGCACGACAGTCACTTTCCACACCCTTACACATCCTCTCAAAGACCTACTGTAGTGTTTTTTGTTTTTTGTTTTGCAGCACTGGAGTGCTGCAACTAATCTAAGTTCCCTGGCCCTAGTCTTACTCTTACCAGCCGCCGTCTTTTTCTCTTATCAGCTCTACTCCGATTGGTCTTCTGCATATTGTGACGTACCAGATTAGGATAGTGTTTCACACTAGTGTTTGGCCATGCTCTGGAGGGCTGCGGACTTCCTCCGTGAAGCTCTGCCCACTGCCGCACGTCCTCCGGTCAGCTCCAACTACGTCTGCATGCGGCCTGCGTACCTATCTTTACCTTTGGGAACGCAGGTGGTGTGGATGTACAGTGGGGAAAAAAAGTATTTAGTCAGTCAGCAATAGTGCAAGTTCCACCACTTAAAAAGATGAGAGGCGTCTGTAATTTACATCATAGGTAGACCTCAACTATGGGAGACAAACTGAGAAAAAAAAATCCAGAAAATCACATTGTCTGGTTTTTTTTTCATTTTATTTGCATATTATGGTGGAAAATAAGTATTTGGTCAGAAACAAAATTTCATCTCAATACTTTGTGATATATCCTTTGTTGGCAATGACAGAGGTCAAACGTTTTCTGTAAGTCTTCACAAGGTTGCCACACACTGTTGTTGGTATGTTGGCCCATTCCTCCATGCAGATCTCCTCTAGAGCAGTGATGTTTTTGGCTTTTCGCTTGGCAACACGGACTTTCAACTCCCTCCAAAGGTTTTCTATAGGGTTGAGATCTGGAGACTGGCTAGGCCACTCCAGGACCTTGAAATGCTTCTTACGAAGCCACTCCTTCGTTGCCCTGGCGGTGTGCTTTGGATCATTGTCATGTTGAAAGACCCAGCCACGTTTCATCTTCAATGCCCTTGCTGATGGAAGGAGGTTTGCACTCAAAATCTCACGATACATGGCCCCATTCATTCTTTCATGTACCCGGATCAGTCGTCCTGGCCCCTTTGCAGAGAAACAGCCCCAAAGCATGATGTTTCCACCACCATGCTTTACAGTAGGTATGGTGTTTGATGGATGCAACTCAGTATTCTTTTTCCTCCAAACACGACAAGTTGTGTTTCTACCAAACAGTTCCAGTTTGGTTTCATCAGACCATAGGACATTCTCCCAAAACTCCTCTGGATCATCCAAATGCTCTCTAGCAAACTTCAGACGGGCCCGGACATGTACAGGCTTAAGCAGTGGGACACGTCTGGCACTGCAGGATCTGAGTCCATGGTGGCGTAGTGTGTTACTTATGGTAGGCCTTGTTACATTGGTCCCAGCTCTCTGCAGTTCATTCACTAGGTCCCCCCGCGTGGTTCTGGGATTTTTGCTCACCGTTCTTGTGATCATTCTGACCCCACGGGGTGGGATTTTGCGTGGAGCACCAGATCGAGGGAGATTATCAGTGGTCTTGTATGTCTTCCATTTTCTAATTATTGCTCCCACAGTTGATTTCTTCACTCCAAGCTGGTTGGCTATTGCAGATTCAGTCTTCCCAGCCTGGTGCAGGGCTACAATTTTGTTTCTGGTGTCCTTTGACAGCTCTTTGGTCTTCACCATAGTGGAGTTTGGAGTCAGACTGTTTGAGGGTGTGCACAGGTGTCTTTTTATACTGATAACAAGTTTAAACAGGTGCCATCACTACAGGTAATGAGTGGAGGAAAGAGGAGACTCTTAAAGAAGAAGTTACAGGTCTGTGAGAGCCAGAAATCTTGATTGCTTGTTTCTGACCAAATACTTATTTTCCACCATAATATGCAAATAAAATGAAAAAAAACCAGACAATGTGATTTTCTGGATTTTTTTTTCTCAGTTTGTCTCCCATAGTTGAGGTCTACCTATGATGTAAATTACAGACGCCTCTCATCTTTTTAAGTGGTGGAACTTGCACTATTGCTGACTGACTAAATACTTTTTTTCCCCACTGTATGTGGATGAGTCTGTATGCATCGTTTTGACGATGTGGCGACCACAACAAATTGTGATGCATTGCATTCTACGCAGGTCACCGCATCGTCAAAACCCATGTTCAAACTGTAAAGCGCTGCGGAATATGTTAGCGCTATATAAAAAAATAAAGATTATTATTATTATTTTAAAGGGTTTTTCTAATCTTCTGTCATCAGGAACATGCAGCACCTCTACCTTCCTATATGCTGAGTCGGGTAACGTACTCCTAAAGATTTACAGTTCAGACCAGCCGTATGTGCAGCATCAGAGGAGCATAGAGGGCTGTGACTAGCCACAACCAGTAAAGTGGTTGTAAGCACCTTCTTGCCTAGGAAACTAGCTACTCTCAAAAAGTACAGTGATGGCCAGGCCCATGCAACAAGCAATCATCTATAGAATTAAAAATCCATCCACTCTTATGAATGAAGAAGAGGTAAATTGCAAAATGTATTATCTTTGCACTTTGCACATGTAACCACTGTGGGGATGTGGCTCGCTTAGGTGCAGCGGGAGACAAACATGAGACAGGTTCTTCAACAGTGCTTGCGGTTTATTCACGTCATAAACGCACAAGGCAATGTAACACCAAAAAATAGCCTTTTAGCTCAGGCAAAATAACACAAAATGTCCATAGTTGTAGACTCAGAGCAGGAGTCTCAGCACACATGGGAGGCTTAGTCCTCCCCACACACAACTCCCTGGTTCAGGAGCAGGCCACATTATAAGGTTGTAGCCACACCCACGAACTCAGCAGCTGACTGGTCACCTGACTGTGACCTCACCACAGGTCCTTCAAACAACAACAATAATAATATCTGGTACGCTTTACTTATGCCTTACATTATAGAGACAAGCCATTTATGAGGCACATATCTCCCATCAATTACACGACCCTTAGCCCTGCCACATACCTCCCCCCTCTGCCTAAAGCCGTGGGGCTTGGCACTTTCACCTACCAGGCAAGGGATTCTGGAGAGGGCATCGGCATTCCCATGTAGCTTCCCGGCCCTATGCTCTACATGGAAGCTGAAGTCTTGTAGGGCTAAGAACCAGCGGGTGACCGTAGCATTCTTGCCCTTTGTTTCCCTCATCCACCTGAGTGGGGCATGGTCGGATATTAACCTAAACTTCCGTCCCACCAGGTAGTACCGTAATGTGTCCACAGCCCATTTTATGGCCAAACACTCCTTCTCTACAACTGAGTAATTTCTCTCACAAGAAGTCAACTTCCTACTCAAGTAGAGAACAGGATGCTCCTCCCCACGTATCTCTTGGGAGAGGACTGCTCCTATCCCGACATCTGAGGCATCTGTCTGGAGGACAAATTCACGTTTAAAGTCTGGGGCCACCAAAACGGGTTGCTTGCAAAGAGCTCCCTTCATTTCTTGGAAGGCTGACTCTGCTTCTTCGGACCAGCTGACCATCACTGACTTCGTCCCCTTAAGCAGATCAGTTAGAGGTGCAGCCATTGTGGCGAAGTTTGGGATGAACCTCCTGTAATATCCCACAATCCCCAGGAAAGCTTTAACTTGCTTCTTTGACAGAGGTCTCGGCCATGTCTGAATTGCTTCCACTTTATTGATTTGGGGTTTGATCTCGCCACGCCCCACTACATATCCGAGGTACTTGGCTTCTACTCTCCCCAAGGCACACTTCTTCGGGTTTATTGTAAACCCCGCCTCTCTTAGAGCATCAAACACTGCTTGGACCTTCTCCAGGTGAGTCTCCCAGTCTGGGGTAAAGATGACGATATCATCTAGATATGCGGCAGCATATAGCTTATGAGGCGCAAGGATTCTATCCATTGCCCTTTGGAAGGTTGCTGGAGCTCCCTGTAGGCCAAACGGCATCCGGACATACTGGAAGCACCCGTCTGGTGTGGAGAATGCCGTCTTCTCCTTGGCTTCCTGTGCCATGGGAATCTGCCAATATCCCTTTGTCAGATCCAAAGTGGTTATGTATCTGGCCGGTCCAAGTCTCTCGATGAGCTCATCAACGCGTGGCATGGGATAAGCGTCGAACTTGGAGACCTCATTCAGCTTTCGGTAATCGTTGCAGAACCTCCATTCACCATCAGGTTTTGGGACCAGGACAATTGGGCTCGACCAGCCGCTCTTGGATTCCTCAATGACCCCGAGCTGCTTCAACATACGCTGCACCTCCTTGGAGATTACCTCTCGCCGGGCCTCAGGAATACGATAGGGTTTCACGTTCACCCGCACATGTGGCTCGGTCAGAATTTCGTGCTCCACCACCTTCGTGCTCCCCGGCAACTCTGAGAACAGGTCGCGGTTTTTCTGGAGTAACTCCCGGCACTGCTGTTTCTGGGCCTTCGACGAGTCTCCGCTATGGTAACGGCTCCAACCTCCCCTTCTAGGTTGCCCAGCAAGCACGGAGTTACCGCTGGCTCTCTATCTTGCCATGGCTTGATAAGGTTAATATGGTAAACCTGGTATGGCTTCCGTCTTCCGGGTTGGTGGATCTTGTAGTTTACGACTCCCAGATTCTCCACCACCTCATATGGCCCTTGCCACTTGGCCAAGGACTTACTTTCCACCGTCGGGATTAGCACGAGAACTCGGTCTCCCGGATTGAACTGCCTCACTCTGGCTGACCGGTTGTAGACCCTGGCCTGAGCCTCTTGTGCCTGGCGGAGATGTTCTTTAACAATGGGCATCACCTTCGCAACCCTCTGCTGCATCAGTGCCACATGCTCAATGACGCTTCTGTGGGGCGTGGCTTCGGCTTCCCAGGTTTCCTTGGCTATATCTAGGAGACCTCGTGGATGCCGGCCGTACAGAAGCTCGAAGGGGGAGAACCCCGTGGAGGCCTGGGGAACTTCACGGATAGAAAACAGTAAATACGGTAAGAGACAATCCCAGTCTCTACCATCTTCCTCTATGACTTTTCTCAGCATGCTCTTCAGTGTCTTGTTAAACCTCTCAACAAGGCCATCTGACTGCGGATGGTACACTGAAGTCCTTAACTGGGAAATTTGCAAGACTCTGCACAATTCTCTCATCACTTTGCTCATAAAAGGTGTCCCCTGGTCGGTCAGGATCTCCTTCGGCAAACCCGTCCGGGAAAACACATGGACCAGCTCACGGGCTATACTCTTCGCGGAGGAGTTCAGGGGAATGGCCTCAGGATAGCGTGTGGCATAGTCCAGGATGACTAATATATACTGATGCCCCCGAGCTGATTTAACTAAGGGACCGACCAAGTCCATGGCAATTCTCTCAAATGGCACCTCAATAATGGGCAGTGGCACAAGAGGGTTCCGAAAATGAGATGTGGGGGCAGTTAACTGACATGTCGGGCAGGACCTGCAATAGTTTACTATTTCCTGGTGACACCCAGGCCAATAGAACCTCTGTACAACCCGTTCCTGGGTTTTTTCCACCCCCAGGTGTCCCCCCAAGATGTGTGAATGGGCCATGTCCAACACTTTTCATCTATAGGGGCCTGGTACTATTAACTGCTCTGCCACCTCCTCCCTTATTTTCGTGACCCGGTACAACAATTCCCCACTCAACATAAAATGGGGAAACCTTGTGTCTGCTCCTGGCTCTTGTGCAACCCCATTAATG
The DNA here is from genome assembly GCF_039654945.1 of Dendrobates tinctorius. Lineage (NCBI taxonomy): Eukaryota > Metazoa > Chordata > Amphibia > Anura > Dendrobatidae > Dendrobates > Dendrobates tinctorius. The sequence continues at coordinate 11,331,905 of NW_027361698.1, read as the reverse complement.
ACGGTGACATTGTTAAAGGCTTCCCTTAGTGTGGGGTCCCTATGTTGGGCAGTCCCAAAATTCTCCCCGGCCACCCCTAACTCCGGGATGTCAGGTACAGGGGACCCTTCCTCTTCATCCCCAACAAGGACACATAAAGGAAAGTCGTCTGCCTCTGGTGGTGGCGATACCTCAGTGGGTTGGATTGGTTCCCTGCTCTTGCTAGCACACTCAGAACCCCTCCCCCACAGATCCCAAAACAGACAGAAATCCCGGCCAATAATTATGGGATGCAACAAGTCTCGAACAACACCAACTTCATGCGACTCGGTGCCATGCGCCGTTTCAATCTTCACCCTAGCCATAGGGTAGTCCTTTGCATCCCATGTATGCACCGAACACCAATCTTTTTACCCGGGAGTATGTTTAGAGGAAAACTGGCCCTCACAAGGGTCACCAAGCTCCCGGAGTCCAGAAGCGCCATTGCTGCTCGACCGTTCACCTTCATGGGACACGCTTGTGGCCCCTTGTTAGGTAGCGAGTTCACACTGCAAGCTGGATATGCGTAGTATGAACTACGGCGTCCCATGCTGCAGTCCATCTGCTCGGTGGTCTGGGGACAACGGGCCGCTATATGTCCTGGCTCATGACATTTCCAGCAAATAACACCAGAGGGGACCTTGGGCACCGCCTCCCCCACCCCTTTTGACCTTGGACGCACCACGCCTTTTTGTGACTCCGCCCCCTGCTGGGACCCCCAATACGGAATGGGCTGCTTCCCCAGGGAATCTTCCATCCCCTGGTATCTCTCGACCAGCCCAACCAGTTCATCAGCATTTTGGGGATCACCCTGGGCAACCCAAGTCTGTAGAGGTCTCGGCAGAGAATGCACAAACCGATCCATCACAATTCGCTCTACCATCTGTGCCGGGGAAGCCGACTCTGGCTGCAGCCATTTCTGGACCAGGTGCAACAGGTCAAACATTTGGGAGCGCGGGGGTTTGTCCCGGTGATAGGCCCAATGATGCACTCTCTGTGCCCTGGTAGTCATTGTTACCCCCAAGCGGGTGAGAATTTCCGCTTTTAATTTGGGATACTCTCTGGCATCTTGTACCGTCAGGTCAAAGTACGCCTTCTGGGGCTTCCCCGTTAGGTATGGGGCCAGTACCTCCGCCCACCGCTCTGGCTGAAGTTTTTCCCTTTCAGCCACCCTTTCAAACACCGTCAGGAAGGCCTCAACATCATCCTCAGGGGTCATTTTCTGTAATGTGCGTCTTACAGCCTTCTCGACGTCGGTGGCATCAGCCCGACCTGGGGTTGGGGCGCTCGTCCTGCCCTCCTGGATGGCGGTTGCCAGAAGCTGCATCTGCTGCCGTTGTTCCTGCTGGCCTTGCTGGATCTGCTGTAACAACAGCTTGTTGGTTTCCTGCTGCAGTGCCTGGGACTGGACCAGGTGTTTCAGCAGGTCCTCCATGATTCCCGGCAGTACTTGTTGCCCCGCTGCAAACTTCACCCAGGACATGCAGCAACTGTCTCAAGTCTCTGCTGGGACCGCTGCCTGCATTCTCCACCAATTGTGGGGATGTGGCTCGCTTAGGTGCAGCGGGAGACAAACATGAGACAGGTTCTTCAACAGTGCTTGCGGTTTATTCACGTCATAAACGCACAAGGCAACGTAACACCAAAAAATAACCTTTTAGCTCAGGCAAAATAACACAAAATGTCCGTAGTTGTAGACTCAGAGCAGGAGTCTCAGCACACATGGGAGGCTTAGTCCTCCCCACACACAACTCCCTGGTTCAGGAGCAGGCCACATTATAAGGCTGTAGCCACACCCACGAACTCAGCAGCTGACTGGTCACCTGACTGTGACCTCACCACAGGTCCTTCAAACAACAACAATAATAATATCTGGTACGCTTTACTTATGCCTTACATTATAGAGACAAGCCATTTATGAGGCACATATCTCCCATCAATTACACGACCCTTAGCCCTGCCACACCACTTAGAAAGTAGAGACAACCCTTAGAAAATAAGACCTCGACTTCGGTTCAGTAAACTGGCACATAAACCGATTCCAGATAATGAAATAGGCAAAGTCCAATAGGGGAATTTATAAAAGATTTTACACCAGAACTTTGAACTAATAAGATCACACACTTTTATCAAAATTTTGGAATTTTTTTTTAAGGTTTTTTTTTTTTTTTCTGACTTTGGGAGTGGGGCAGATCAGGAGGGTTATGGCCTCCAACTGCCCAACAGATTTATTATAATTTTTGTCAGAAAATAATGTAAACTATAGCTGAAATCTGCGTTTCTGTTGCAAGAACGGGATGTGACTAATGTATACACGAATTATGCCTCGTAAAGAAGCACTCCCTTCAAAATTTTTATTCTCTTAATGTATTGCAGTCATCATATTATATAGCCTGTATACTTACAATTGCTCATTTTGCCCTTCTACCCAGATAATTCTTCTCTTTTCCATTAGGTCTACGACTTGATATGATTAAAAACTGATGAGTTGAATCCTTCTTTGGCTATGTGTTATTTGCTGTGTTTTTTATGCAAATTAAAAGCTGCTTTTTACAGCACAAGCAAAAGCTATGACTTGAGACTTCAAAAATCTTATGCACACACATTAGTTTTTTTCCTAACCGAACTGAAAACTGCTTCTTCTTTGAAAACTGCAACATGTCACTTCTTTCAGAGTTTTTGCAGCCTTCTTTCACATATAGAAAGCTATGCGTAAGTGCAAAAAAAGCAGCAAAAATGCAGAAAAAAGCCCTGTCATCAGTTTTTTCTGCATTTTTAGTGAAAAAAGCATTTACTGCAGGATGTGAAACCTATTTATTTTTGTGATTTTCTCAAGTTTGAACCAAAATGTCTTGGTCTCCTCACCTGAGAATGGCAGTTAGGCTTAGTACAATTTAAGTCAATTAATAATAATAAATAATAATACATTTATTTCTATAGCGCCATCATATTCTGCAGCACTTTACATTTTAGAGGGGACTTGTACAGACAATAAAAGACATTACCGAATAACAATAATTACATAAATCAACAGATACAGGAGGAGTGAGGTCCCTGCTCGCAAACTTCAATCTATGAGGAAATAGGGGAGACACGAAAGGTGGATGGTTACAATTGCTTGTATTGTATGGTCCAGTCATCAATGTAATAAATAGGGTGTACACGTAATGATGCATGAACTGGTAACCAAACCAGTATGTGTAAAAGTACAGACACAGAGGGCTATTAAATGCATAAAGCTTGTGAGAAAAGATGATACGAGGGTCCTGGTTTTGAAGAAAATTTTATATGGGAAAAACAGGGAAAGTTAGATAAGTATGTTGAGGCAATAGACCAGTCTGAAGAAATGCGTTTTAGGACATGTTTAAAACTGTGGCTATTGGGGATTAATTGAGTTATCCTGGGTAGTGTATTCCAAAGAATTGGCGCAGCACGTGAGAAGTCTTGGAGACGGGAGCGGGAGGTTCTGATTATTGAGGATGTTAACCTTAGGTCATTAGCCGAACAGAGGGCAAGGGTAGGGTGGTAGACTGAGACGAAGGAGGAGATGTTGAGTGGTGCTGAAGCGTGGAGCACTTTGTGGGTGAGAGTGATAAATTTACATTGAATTCTGTAGTGGATTGGTAACCAGTGCAACAACTGGCGCAGGGTAGAGGCATTGGTGTAACGGTTGGCAAGTAATATGGTCATGGCTGCTGCATTAAGGACGGATTGGAGAGGGGAGAGTTTAGTAAGAGAGAGACCGATTAGCAGAGAGTAGCAATAGTCAAGGTGAGAATGAATAAGAGCAACAGTAACAGCTTTTGCAGAGTCAAAAGTAAGAAAAGGTCAAATTCTCTAAATGTTTTTGAGGTGTAGATGACATGAGTGAGTGACCAAGATTAAGAGCGGAGTGTCGAAATGCTTTGGTTGGTAGCTCTCTGGGATCTATATGTTGTCCGCATTGTGCCTGTTTTTATTATTTTTTTCCATTAAAGACGAAGTTTTATATTGTTCTACGCTGCAGTACCTTTTTCTCTTCATTCATTGGAACTTGCATGCTCAAACCCAGGCGGCTCCGTGCTTGGAACTCATTCTTGAAAAGAGACTGCAAATGGTGAGCTGACTTCTCCTGTTCCCTATTCCTCTTTTTCAAATTTTTTCAGTAATGGATGTATGCTGGTATATTTAAATGAGGAGGGAAAGATATTGGAAGAGAGGGAGAGAGGTTGAATATTTTTGTTAGGTGAGTGGTGACAGCTGGAGAAATGTACTGGTGGAGATGTGAGGTAATAGGGTCACTGGTGCAAGTAGTAGGGCGAAAAGATGCAAGGAGCATGATCATGTTTCTTCTTCCGTGACTGGTTCAACGACACAGAGAGAGATAGATGCAGTGCGGGGAGAGAGAACAGTGCATGGTATGGAGGAATTGGGAGAACATTTCCTGTTGGATATGGTCAATTTATTCTTCTAAATAATTGGCCAGATTGTCAGCGCTGAGATAGGTGGTCGGGGCCTACCCTCTTGGATTGAGGAGGGAATGAAATGTGTCAAAGAGACGTTTTGGATTCTTGGATAGTGAGGTACTGAAAGTGTTGAAATAGGTTTGTTTGGAGAGGTGAAAGGCAAAGTTGTATGTTTTGATGAAATCTTTGGCCAGATTGGATTTCCTGCACAGACATTCGGTGCACCTGGAGCACCGCTGTAGGAAACAGGTTTGCAGCATATTCCAGGGTTGTCGCCATCTGTGCCAAGTTGTTCTATTTCTAGGAGATGCCACTTCATTCAGGGCACTTTAAATTAGTGATGTGTTAAAATAAACAATGGCTTGAGCAATTCAATGGCCGACCAATGTGTAAAACTAAACATTGCCTGACCAATGTGTGCAGTTGTACAATGCCAACTCAGTGGCCCTGACCAATGTGTAAAGTAAAGTGTCAATCCTAAAAAATGCACTGCCATTGTCTTAGGTAAAGTATTCAAGACCAATTCAGCTTGTTACATTTGTAATTATGCTTATTCTCATGAACTTTTTTGTTCAAAATAGTCACTATTTTTTCAGACATAAAAATCTTTTTCTGTTAAATAATTTGATCTATTTGCCCTTTTTCCAAAAATATTTTATGGTTTCACATATGTCTTGAATTGGTGATTTAACACCAGAGCCGACGTCAGCAACCGAGCAAATGCTGGGGCCCTGAGCAGGTGGGGGCACTCACCATGGGGGACACTGGCGCGCTATGTGGGCCCAGTGTCAGTGCCAGCATCGGCGAGTGGGCCCCCCAGCTTGCTCAGGACCACAGCACTTGCAATACTTACCGAACCCCCTTCCTCCGCTGCTTGTGTTCCTCCTGACTCTGTGATGTTTCAGGTCAGAGGGAGCAATGACATCACTACTGTGTATGCTCTGCTCTGAACAGTCACAGTGCAGAGAGCCAGAAGATGGTGAAGCTGAGGAGTCTGGAGCAGAGCAGCGTCAGTGAGGAGAGGTAAGTATTTCATTTTTTTAATGTTTGGAGCATTATATGGGGCCCAGCATATACTGGAGCATTATATGGGGCCCATTATGTATGGAGCAATATATGGGGACCATCATATACTGGAGCATTATATGGGGCCCAGTATATATGGAGGAATATATCGGACCCATCATATACTGGAGCATTAAATGGGGCCCATTGTATACTATATGGATCATTATATTTATATGGGGTCCATTCTGTATGGAACATTATATGGCCCTCATTATATATGGAGCAATATATGGGGCCCATCACAGACTGTATGGAGCATTATATGGGGCCTATTATATAAGGAGCAATATATGGGGCCCTTTATGTATGGAGCAATATATGGGTCCCATTATATACTGTGTGTAGTAATATATGGGTTCATTATTCTTTATGGAGCCCTATGTGGTGCATATAATACTGTATAGAGGACAATACTGTCCGATTTCTGAGCTATTGTGGAATTTACAATATATATCACTCATGTAGTATAAGAAGTTAGTGAAATCTTTGGCATTGTGCTATGCCTATATTTCTATGCCATATCTGTGCATCATGAATTGTGGTATGTCTTAAAGGTGCCCACTGACACTCTTTCACCCGGGGCCCACAAAAACCTGGAGCCGGCCCTGCCTAATATCTGGCATTGTTCATACTTGTATGGTGGAAGCAAGGCAAAACATGCAGATCCTGAAAAACGAAGCAAAAAACACAGCACAAAAAGCAGCAAAAAGCCAGGAAAACCTGCTTTTTGTCTGCTGCTATTTTACTGCCAAGATGTCAGGTTTTGGTTGCAGAAAAAAGCAGCAGAAAAAAGCAGCAAAAAAGCAACGTGTGAACATAGCCTAAGATCTATGTAGAAGCAGGAGGTCAGTTTTCCCTGTATGAGTCTTCATAAATCACTGCAAAAGACCCTGGAAGGGTGAAGGAGGGAGCAGCTGGGACAGGAGTGGTAAGGAAAAGAGACTTCCTGTTCCTACATAGAGCAGAGCAAAGAGAAGAAATAACTAGGTAGTAAAGCAAAATGAGCAATTGTAATTGTACACAGAAAGCAGCCAATCAGTGATATGGGTGGCATTCAGAGAACTGCTAGATCTGCAGCAGATAAAACTGTGATTTTATCGTATGTATGTGTATATATTTAGAATAGATGTAATCAAGAGAGTGATTCTTTTTGACTTTTATCACAGGTCATCAAGTAAGACAATATCAGTGGAAAATAAAATTGGTGATGAGAATGTCAACAAGGAAGAATACACAGAAAGTACCACTTTGCAGATCCAAACAGGCCCAGAATCTGTATCCAGAGAACATGAAATCTCCGAATCAGACTGCCAGACTTTTTACTCAAGGATAGAGTGTGGTTCGGGTATGATGGAAGCAGAAAAAGACAAAGAGATAATTTTGTGCCACAAGATTACTCCTCAAGTTATCGAAACTCCACAGGGTGACACACCAATTGACATCCCTATCACGCGAAAAATAGAAGAAGGACGACAAGGTGCTATGGTGGAATTACAGCTGTCCCTTTCACAAGACATGCACTTGAGTACTGGAGGTGTTCCTATTGTCACTCTTTTGGGTGATGACATATCTTCTATCACAGAGCACATTGTACAAAAAAGTGAAGTTGATGCTCCAGCATCTCCTACACCAATTCAGAAGGCATCCACAACATTTCAGATAACAGGCAAGCAGCAGCCAAAAATTATCCCACTAAGAGAAGCACAAGAAACAACTTTCCCCAAGGTTGAATTGATATTAGACTGCTCTGGTAGAGAATTTGAGTCCAGTTCTTTGCCTGCTGAGGGGTGTGATAAGTCTGTGGAGGAAGGAGGGCACTCAGAGGAACCTCCTTCTACTGTCTCCTTTGGAATCACAGTAGAAGACTCAGAGCAAGGCGAAGAGGATCAGCAGGATCACATCAGACCTAACAAACACCGGGCCAGGCACGCCAGTAAGTAGTATATATATGGCCATCCATTACTTATTGTACAGTGACGTGACATTTGCACTATTGTCCTATGGCCTATATTCTTTTCTTCCTAATTTTAATTGGCAGCACTTACAACTATAAGACTATAAGGATAAGAGATCTGTGCATCTCATTGCATGAAATGTCTTCTGCATGCAATGTCTTGACAGTGCAACAGAGGTTAATTGAAAGTTCATTGTAAAGTATAATGACGAGACTTGTTGAAATGGACAGTTAGCCTACGAGTCCGCCTGGATGAAAAGCTTGATGATCCTTGCAGAAGGCAGTTTGACAGACACTGACATGTGGAGCACTGAGTAGCTACATGATCCTTGCCATTTTGTGAGTCTGCTAGACTGTGAAATGAACTTACTATTTCTTCTGCCTTGATCCCTTTAGAGGTCAGACACAAGTTCTATTCTGAGAAATAGCCTGACGTAGTCCAAAACGACATGCTGACTTTACAATAATCACTTAACTTTCCTGGATAACATTACTAGGGTTGTAGTGGAAGCTGGAAATCGCAGACCGAAACTAGAGTAGACTATGAATTAAATTGATTTATAAGTAATCGGTGAGTACCAATCTGTATGTGTAGATGTTTATTGTATCCAGGTCTTGATCATTCTTCTACTGTAGGGATAAGGAACAGGCAATAGTCCCAATGTGCAGACGAGGAATAGTCTGCATGGGTGTCTTAGATGAGACAGTGAGCTCAAGAGCAACAGGCAATAGTTGTCAATTATGTCACTGGCTTCTACTGAGCCTCAGAACGCTCCAATGATCACGTTTATTATGTTTTAGAAAATTTAAGTTTACTATTTATAAGGAATTTTTCCCCAGGCAATGCAGAATCCCCAAACCCGAAAAATTATATACTCTAATGCTTGATTTTTAAACCCGATCTCTATAATTATTGTTGTAATTGTGAGCAGATCGAGAATTTCTTTAGCCAAGACAGATGATCATTGGTTTCAACTGATCAAACCGCAATGGTCATTATCCCAATGAAAAAAAAATCTATCTATTTTTTATTATTATTATTGTTATTATTATTATTATTATTATTATTATTATTATTATTATTAATCACTGTGGAGAATCACGTTGGAGAAAGAATATCTTTTTTGCTAATTCTGTGGCTAAACGTGTGCTTTCTTTTGTATTAATAATGAGGCAGTTGTAGAATATTGCTGTATATTGCTTTTAGTGATAGTTGCTGTAAGGAGTCATAGTTCTACAATAGCTTGTGAGTTACAGAACGAAGACCACTGTGTAATGTATATATATGATACATTATAGTGATTTTCATTATGACTGTAGTGTGATTATTATGTTATATAGGGATGGGTTTTTACATATTTTTTTGTGCCTACAAATGGATAAAATGGTGTAGTGTCAGTAATTGAAGAATAATGATTTTTTTTTTCCAAAAAATTGAAAATATTTTAACAAATTTTTAGTAAAAAGTTCTGTAAAATATACTTATTAGCTTTTGAGTCAGTTTTTAACAGATTTATTGTAAAGGAAAAAAGCGTTGTCGCTGACGGCCCAGCAGAAGGGTCCGGCCAGGGGAAGATCTGTTTATCTAATCAGCTGTTAGAAGCTGTCACATAAACTTCAGGGAAGGGACAGGGGTAACTGTCGGAATGCAGTGCTGAGGTAAGGGGGCTGTAAATAAGAAGCTAGCCCCAAAGCTTAGGCAAGAATTCAAGGCATACTTTTCAGCACTTAGAGTTTTGACACAGTTGTGTGCTAGGTTTACTAAGAATATCTCGTGTGACATGTGAAAACTGAATATATCTAATATGTATTTCATACTGACGCGTTTCCATGTGCCTGAAACTGAGCTTGAATAGACTGATGAATTAATTTTAGACAAGAGAAAAACTGTAAGGTTCATTCACTTGTTCTTCCTCTAATCTTAGCCTCCTTTGTACATGGGAAAAGTTCTCCAAACCCTCCAGAAACATAGCCCCTATTTCGAGTGCATGAATGCCTTTAATTTTTTTTCCCATTTGGTACACACAAGCAATGAATGAATATTAAATTCAGTCACTCATTCAATCAACCAAACAACCAGCCGCTTGTAAAGACAATTTACTACCTGGTGGCAGTCCAACTCCTGGAACCTGCGCTGATTATCAAAATGGGGCACTTTTACCGCCACTAGAATGTAGCAGCGGTGCGCATGCTTGATCGTTTCTCCACTAATTCTCTGCGGGGCTGCCGAGCACTTTTTTTGGGGTAGCTCCATAGAGAATAAATATAGAGGTGGCCCAGCATCTGACCTGCTACTCCATTTTTCCTGGGGGTAAAAAGTCCCCGTTATGCCTGTCCCAGCCGTCGGACCCTACTGATCAGTAAGCTATCATCTATGCCCTGGATAAGCCCTTTAAACTGGCTATATTTTCAATGAAAAATTAATTATTTAGTGGAAAACGTGAGGCCTCATATATGTTTTTAACAGATCACATTAAACTAAACATTAATTTAATATTATAGCATTATACCAGCCAAAAACAATGAGAAAATGTAAAAGCTCAAATAACACGTGTGGAACAGATATCGATTGGTCGGAAGAGATCATTTTGGAATTGGTTGGAAGCAATCAATCAGCTACTAAGCTGGACATTGATGTAAAGATATTTTTCACTATCTATCCAGAAACATTGGCTAATAAAAAACTAAACACTGTTATTGTAGCCTTATACCATTATTAACCAAGAAACCTCCACATTGCCGTTCATACAGCTGCTTATTGAAACTAAGTGACTATTGAAGCAGTGGCTGGGCAAACTCTGTGGGTCGTCACATGTGGATTAGCCCCATCGAATAGGGCTTAAATCCGCATGCGGCAGTCCAACCTGAAAATCCATTGCTGAAATTCGAGGGTCAGTCTCAGTTTTTTGTCATGGATACCAATGCAAACACACGTTTGTTTTTTTGCATGAAGAAACCTACGTACGAAACATACCTACCCTTAGGAGACCTACTTGTGGCAGTTCTCTTTTGCTGTTTTTTTCTTGTGCTACAGGAATCCCTCCTTACATATGACTGGGATTTGAAAATCCCACATTCTTCAATGGTATGTGATGGATTTCTTCATCAGAACACTTTTACATGGGAGCATGCCCTAAGTTGACTTTCACACATTTTGGGGAGTATTTTGGAGATGCACATTTTTAACATCCAGTACTGATTAACATATAAATATATATATATACAGTATACGGTATGTGTGTGTGGAAAGGGATTGTTCTTATTATTGGAAATGTGTTTCAATTATTTCCCCATTCCAACAAGATTTCTGACTCAACACTTAACACCTCTTTACACCTGCAGCAACATGAAGGAGTTTTCCAGTCTTTAGATCTTGATAATAGAAAAAATTGAAGTCCGACTCAACTGGACTGGATTTTCCTTTTCTTTTTCAAAACAAATTATAGTGCATACGAAAGGAAAATGTACATGGTCAACATGAAAATCCAGTCCTGTTGAGCTGGACTCCAATTTTTTCTATTATCCTTGATGTGAGGCCAGAGTCTGAGCCCCAGGTGGATGAGCGTAGAGCAACTGGGTGAGCTGGAATTAATATTTCATAATTTAGATCTTGATGGCTTATTCTGATCACCCATGCACGTGAGCGTATTATCGGTCTGGGTCTGACCCAACGGAACATCAGATTGCACCAGGACCAATGTTAGTTTATGGGGCAGTGCACATGTCTGATTTTTTTCTTTGGACAGAGTATGTCCAAGGAAAAAAAAATTCTACATGCCTATGATTGATTGATCCGATATTCGGAACGCACTTGAATATACAAGTCAGTGAGTGCGTGGAAATCATCAGACTGCACTTGGTTGACATTGAAGTGCAGTCGGATTTCTGCTGACTCACACAATGGATAAGATGGAGAAATTGTGTTATCCATCTTCTCCTCAAAGTGTATTATGGTTTACTTTACTAGATCATGTATTGGCCCATATATACATATAGAGCGGCACAGAGAATATAGAGTGGCACAGCCGGGAACATTTATTCCCATTAGAATAGAGCAGCAGCAGTCGGTATGCTCAAGCGCAGCTCGATTCCTTTCCTACGGGTCTCGGCCTTTTCAGGCAGCCTCAGAGAATGAATGGGAAGCGGTCAGGAATCCAACATGTTGCTCCACTTTGCAGCGGGATAACATTTTCTTGTCAGGGATAAAAATTTCTTAGTCTGCAGATCCTTGAGGGTCCCAGCTTTTGGACACCCACTGATCAGCAAGTTATCACCTATCCTTAGGATTGGTCATAACTTGTTTTCAATGGACAACCCCTTTAAACAAATTATTTATCTGTATTATATTTCCGCTTCCTTCTGCTGGCACACAAGTATCAAAAGATTAGATCTATTATTTTTCCATTAAATTCAACATATATAAATATTGAATAACTCCTTAACAATCACTATATTTCCATCATAGGTTTATATGTATTAAAATTAATATTAATTACGCTGTTTCTCCTTTCAAAAGTAAAGACTTTAAAAAATAAACAATCCATGTCATGTCCAAAAAAGTCATATCAAATTATTTAAACTATATGCTTAATGCCAAAAAGAAAAAAAAAACAGGATGCCAGAAGTATCACAACACTTCACAAAAAAATGTAATAAAAAGCAATGAAAATGTCATATGTTCCCAAAAATGTTATCAAGAAAACAAACAAGGCACAAAGAACAAGCCCTCACACAGCTACTTTGACAGTAGAAACAAAGTTACTAGTCTCAGAAATGGCAAATTAAATTTTATTTTTTTAATTGAAATTTCAGAATCTTTTTCCATCACTAAAATAATGGAAAACTGTACAAGTGTGGTATCACCATAATTGTTCTGACCTGGAGAACCATGCTGCCAAGTCATTTTTAGCACACAATTAATGATGTATAAACAAAAAGCAAAAAAAAACAATGTCAAAATTGATTTTTTCACATTATCACTTTGATTTTTTTTCACGTTATTGTATACACTGTATGGTAAAATGGATGGTGAATCAAAAGAACTGACCGTCCTACAGAAAACAAGTCCTCATATGGTTGTGTTGATGCAACAATTAAAAAGCTATGGCTCTTCAAACAAGGGAGGAAAAAACGAGAATGCAAAAACGAACAAAATCCCTGGTCATTAAAGAGTTAAGCTGAACAACGTACACACTAAGCAAAGAAAAAAAAGCACATTTTCAAAAATTCCTCCTGTTCCATAACAATTGATCACACAGTATCTCTGCCATGTACTCAGAACTTACTCAGTTGCATGATGTCATCAACTTTAAAGTAGACATTTCAAAAATGATTATTTTGAGGTGCTACCTATCAAGAATTATGACTACCCCAACCTGCCTTTGTTACTCTATTTAGATTGCCAATTCTGTATTTCTGAAGTTATGCTATGTATAAAGATTTGTAATGTAAGATATAGCCATTTGTCAAACTATTCCTTTTATTATTTAATTTCCTTTATTTCATTCTTTAATTCAGGGCTCAGAAGAAGTGAGAGCCTCTCTGAAAAGCAAGTTAAAGAAGCCAAGTCTAAATGTAAAAGTATCGCTCTTCTCCTGACTGCCGCACCAAACCCCAATTCCAAGGGGGTGTTGATGTTTAAAAAGCGCCGGCAAAGGGCAAGAAAATTTACATTGACAAGCTACGGCACAGGGGAGCTTGAACGATACGAAGACGAAGAAGACGATAACGAGGAAGAAGAAAACAAAGAGAATACTTTTGAGGTCACTTTTTTTGGGGCTAATGAATCAGATCTAGATGAAGATTTCGCATCAGATCCTGAAAACAGTGCACATATTGTAACTTTTGACTGGGACACTGGACTAGTAGAGGTTGAAAAGAAACTAAATTCTATTGAAGCAATGGAGGAACTTCCAGAGACCAAAGGTAAAGGGGTCCTCATGTTTGCAAGGAGGAAGCAGAGGATGGATCAAATAACAGCAGAGCAAGAAGAGATGAGGAAACAGAGTATCGAAGAGAAAGTGTCAATCACAGAGAATGTAAATAGCACAATATCATATCAGGCACAGCAACAAAAGCAAACCATTAAGACCCAGAGCTGTGTAAGCAAAAGTTACATAGAGGTTAGCAACAGTCAGCCAAGGGTACAGAATGGGTTTGCTGGCGCAAATGAGTCAAACAGTTCATTTCAGTCTTCTTCAAACAGAACAGCAAGACCCTTTGGTGGTGGAGCCCCAAATCAAATAGCTCTGGCATTTTCACCATCCAGAAATATAGCAAGCCCTATGTCTGATGTACCTGCACCACCTCCTTACTCTTCAGTCACGCCACCTCCTGAACCAAGATATCAAGTGTCTTCACCAGTGACTGCTAAAGCTCAGTCAGCTGTTTGGGCTCCATCTTACCCTACAGAACAAATTGCTTCTAGAGATGAAAGAATTGCAGTTCCAGCAAGCAAGACAGGAATATTAATGGAAGCCAAGCGTAGGAGCACAAAACCTATGTTCACCTTTAAGGAGCAACCAAAAGTAAGCCCAAATCCAGCTCTACTAACACTTGTACAGAATAGGGAAAGTAAACGTGGTACAGGCAATGAGTCAGGACCAGAAGAAGACTACCTTAGTCTTGGAGCAGAGGCATGTAATTTTATGCAAGCACACGGTGGCAAGCAAAAAACACCTCCACCAGTTGCCCCTAAACCATCAGTCAAATCACCAACTACAGCTATGCCAATATCACCAGTATGGATCCCACCATCTGCTGCTGCTCCTGTGCAACAACAATTTCCAGTCCACAATTCATTTCAAAGCCAAGGTCCTGCAGAAGCCACCGTTGCACAGTCAAATTTTCATTATAATCCTCCAAACACTCTTAATTTATCTGCTCCTCCACGAGGTCCACCTAAAGTAACTACAAGTTTGAGACAAATATCTAAGCCTAAAACACCACCTACTACTCCATCAGGGTCAGCAGGTCCAGCCTATGAGATGCCAGCTTTAAAAGGAAAAGGAGCAGAACTATTTGCCAGGAGACAATCTCGAATGGAAAAATTTGTCGTTGATTCAACCACTGTGCAAGAAAAAGCTGCTCGACCAACCTCTCCAACTCCATCATTACCATGTTCTTGGAAATATTCATCTAATGTCCGAGCTCCACCTCCATTGGCATACAATCCAATCCAATCACCACTTTATCCCCCAGCAGCAAACAAACCTGGATCCAAATCTGGATCCTCAGCTGCCAAGAAGAAGCCAACTAAAACAATGAGCTCTCTTGAAGTAATGAAACACCAGCCATATCAGCTTAACTCTTCGTTATTCACATTTCAGCCACCTTCAGCTAACACATCAGAAGCAGAAGTACCTAAGAAAACCACAAAGCCAAATTTTCTCCCTCCAGCAAAGCAAGCTCAACCTGCAAGGCCTGTCAATGCTCCTTACATTAATGCTCAGCCAACACCTGAATATTCTCATCAAGCATACAACACGCAGCCTTCCTTCCAGTCAAGTGTCTTTACTCCTACCAGCGACTCCTACCCTTCAGTGGGCTATGCCATGCAGCCTAGACAAGAATCACCGATAGCAACACTGATTGCTCCTCCGAGGCCGAAATTTTCTGCAAAGAAAGCTGGTGCTACAGCCCAGGTGTGGAAACCAGAAGTTGGTGAAGAATAGTATTCAGTTTGGGAATATATTTCCACTTATAGAGGGAAAAATAGTTTGTGGTGGTGATCTGACATTGCCATATGTCCTGGCTATACTTAATACCATAACATTGTATCATCCTTTAAAATGGGTCCAAATCATTTATCACCTTTAAAAAAATAAATTGCACATAGGTTTTCCTACATATGTGTGTACATATATATACAACTTTAATACAGTACTTGTCAGTAATTGACGTCCCAGTTGGATGCATACATTTGTATACTATTAAGTAATCAGGACTGTTGGGTTTGTGCTTCAACAATGAGTGTAGCACCTACTGATCACTACATATAAAAAGCGATAATGCAATACCACTTTCTACTGTCTGTCCAGATCACCCACATTTTTTTAACTTATATATACAAAGGTCATCGATTAAGTTATCACTGATCAGTCTGAGCCCATGGTAGAAAGATGAAAGATTTTAAGAAAATGATGACATTTTTACAAAGTATACTCATAGTTAATTTATTTGGGGGTGATGTGTGAGTTTGTCATCTATGATTTATTTATTATTAAGTAAGATCGGTCATAAAGCATATACATAAAAATGTACAGTATGTCCTGGAAAGGTTTTGCACAATGTAGGCTCAGGTAGGTAGCAGAATCAATTTGTCATGTGTCTTAGTCTTAGAAATGACCTACAATTCTAGTTATGGAGAGATAGTATAATGAATGAAAGTGTAACTATACATCAGAGTAAGCTCATCCGTTATGGTTGAGCGTAGTAGGTTTTATATAGGCTATGGTGGGTAGTTCTGGAAATGGTTTAGTATTTTCAAAATTTGATGGGGGGGTAACTATTCTAGAATGCTCCTAGGATGCAATCTCAAGTCCACTTTACCAGTGGCCATCCCTGCCAACTCCAAATGTAGATTATTTTCTATATATATAGTACAAGAGTTGATGAGATCTACTTTTTTACTAGCAGAAACTTTTATAGTTACAAATCTATCCGTTTATTTTCCTTTTTTTTAAAACTGTAACAAGTTCCACATATCAAAGTGGGTCATTTTGAAATAGATTACTCCTTTTGTAGAATGTGCTAGTTGGTTTATCAGCAGCCATTTAACGCAGTAAGCAGTATTGTGATGTAAGAAAGTACTTGTTTCCATTCATTACTTGTTCTTCATTTTATTGTGAGGTTTGTTTAAGTCACTTCTTACAAGTTTTATGTTTCCAAAAGCCATTTTTCTATCACATAAAAATAAGAATGTAACCCCCCAAAAAGACCATGATATTATTATTATTATTCAATTTGTAAAGCCTTACCATACCTTATTTTTATATTTAAAGGCACTTAAATTTCATGCACAATATAGATGACTTAGATGCCAAAATCATGAAGATTTGCAACCTCTCACCTTTATTGGTCATCACTTGTGAAGTACAAACCAATCTTTAAGACTAAGTTTAAATTGTATTTCATTCCTACAGTTTTAGAGCTTATTAGGGTAGTAAATTGATAAGTAGACCCTTCTGGCCCTAGTTCACTCTATCACATCCACCGATCTGGGATTTAAAGGCCATGTAGGATCATGCACTAATTAAAATCATGGTAGGCTGATGAGAGGAGTGCTCAGGCAAATATTGTGGAAGTCTCCTCCAATAGTATACTAGAAAAAACTGACCATCTCCTCTGAAGAGAATAAAGCAAGTGTGAACAGGTGCAAGCTGCTTTGACTGCAACATTGGATATGTGAAATTTATACTGCATTACTGCTATATAGAATATGCTTAAAAACTGAAAATATTTATCCCACATATTGAACATCTTATGTGTGCCCACCAGCCATGACAATGCGTATTTATCATACATGCTTAAAGATATATATATATATATATATAAATATATAGACAGGATGGGGCCAACATTGTGCCCAAGACTATGGTAGCTAATGGCATCACATGCATGGTACAGATACTTGTGGAGCCTATATGTGGAAAAGGCACGTTTTTATGCAAAATGATGCATTAGCCCCCATAATTATGCTTGTTTGACATATTTGACAAATGTTGAACCAAAGACCTCAACGTCAACAGGACACTTTGCTGCTTTCATATACTTTATCTGATTACGCTTTCTTGTTATTGTTTCACTTTACTTTTTGTTGGTTATATCAAACTATTAAATTAGAAATGGCCCAAGTAACACGGTTGGAAGTAGAGTTGAGCGACTTTGGTCGGATCGGGTTTCATGAAACAAAATTTGTTTCAGATGAAACTGGTCCGACTAGGGCAAAAACAGTCGGAGTTTTGTTTCATGAAACCCGATCCGACCAAAGTCGCTCAACTCTAGTTGGAACCCAATGCGTATCTCTTGACCATACACATTAAATGAAAGTTGTTAAAAGTCAGGATCGGCTGACTGATGTGTAAGAGCAGTCGTTGGTCTGCGCTCTCTACACCTGCTACAGCTATTGTGATAGAGTGCGAATGTTTGGACATTTCCCTTTATCTAATGTGTAGGCGGTCTCCTGACTGTCCCTCAATTGCAGATATCAGGGGTATAAAATTGGGCTTATTTCTCTTTCCCCACTGAAATAACAACGCACACTTGGCCGACAGCTATTTAAATTGTATGTGCACTTTACGAAAGTGAGATAAGAAGACACAATTCCTGAAAACATGTCCGTATGTGATCCTAGATAGATAAGTGCTAGTCAGTTATATACTGTATAAATCAGTAACGTAAGAAATACATTTTTGCTTCCCTCTGTCCGTTGGTTGCGTCTTACATCTTGTAGTTTTTCAGGTTCATTTGGTAATTTGTTATGTAGATGAACAAGCCTATATTAACAGCCTTAGTATCTATTCATATCCATATCACATGTACAGCTGCTTCCAGTAAGCAGTAATGCCCACTACTCAGCCACTTAAGAAGAAGCTAAGTAATCAACAATACAGGAGCCCTGTAATATCTCTGGTATTCACCAACTGTACTTTGTCAACCTTTTGCAACTGTAGCCTTCAAATGAGCTGAGATGTCTGTCTGTCTTCTGTACAATTCCAGTATAGACTGTGAGTGAACATCCCCTTTTGGAGCCATGTTAAAGTTCGAGAGGAGATTGTATTTCATAGTGTACTAATTATCAAAAGTATGTGTGTTCCATTTAGAGATACAAATGCTAGCACTGGCTTTCAAGTAATTGGAAATCATATCCTCTGGTTGGAAATCCAACTTGGAAAAATACCTTTTATTGACAAAGTTTATGAATAGTATCATTGGTATCATGGTGGCATTCAGAGGCGTAACTTGAAGCTCCAAATGACAAAAAGAACGTTCTGGCTTTTGTATAAAAGCTTTGACAAAGAAAGATGAATAGCATTCAAAATGCATAGCTCTGTTTCTTCCTACCATGCTGTTTTGAGAATTAATTTTTAAAATAATTCAATAAAGTGGAATTTTATCTAGGAGGTGGAACAATCTTTTTTTCATTTGGCATTTCCCCACGCTTGGTCAGATTGTGGTTTAGGCCACACTGGATGGAAATACAGTAGTGAGCTGGCGATTTTTCTAGTTTTTTTGTAACTTGATGTTCCCATGGCCTATGAGACTCCTTTGTAAAATCTGGAATACGGCCCCCACTTGCCATGCCTAATTTAAAATATTGGTGTATATATATGTGGTGGAATCAGGCTCCAGCACAACTACTTCATGTGCTCCACCATATCGCTATACCCCAGTGCTATTTTTGTTTCAGAACTTTGGAAAAAGAAAGGTTCCTGAATGTATCAAAGAACCTCTTTGTTCCCACCACAAAATATCACTGTTTACATCCCTGTATTTACTAGAGGAATATTCTGATTCATTTTCCTTCTTCACGTTTTCATATTTCCATTGCTGATTTGCTGTACTTTTCACACCAGCATTAAAACTCTTCTTGTCTTCTCCTTCTGTCTCCAGCATTTTCTTTTATTGCATGCCTATTTAGATTAGCCATTCAGAAAAACTATTAGTACAAAAATTATCACTGTACAGGGCTTTTCTGAGATTTATAAAAAGTATTCTATAATCCTAAAAGAGAAATCAATTTTGAAACATACTCAGATAGTCTCCTGTGCTTGCCACCATTAGTGGTCACTATAGTTCTCCTCTATTTAGTATATTCAATCCAGGAGCCATTGCTAGTGACAAAACCTCAGAAAATACCTTTTAATTCACCAATTGACAAAAGCACAATTTACCTTGTAATGTTAGCATCATAATTCTATAAAAGATGAGTGTGTATACAATAAATTCTAGCTCGTAACACAGGAACGAACACTGACATGCTTTGGGCGATTGTCCAAGAAAATGTGTCTTTGCCCCCTTCCTTTTATTGTGACATACCTATAGACTATATATACTGTATAATGTATATATCATAGTCTCCTTTATTATGTGCAGTATATTACCATCCCTTATTATGCCCTCTCTGGCTATGTACAGCACCGTCTCTTACATATTGGATTCAGATTGTTTTTGTTATTTATAGCGCCCTGCCTTTATTTCGTAGTGTCCTCTCTTGTTAGATATAAAATGAAATGCCAGCTGATTGAACATGGTAAAGTTTCTTTTGTAATGGAGGAGGCTGAAGAACTGGTCTTCTGGTCAGATGCTGCTCCATCAGTAGTTACTTTAATCTAACAAGAGAGGACTATGAAATATAGAGAGGGTGCAGTGAATAAGAAAAATAATGAAAATACACTATATAAGAGACAGTGCTATACATAACAAGAGATGATACTATGTAACAATGGGACGGCACTGTACTTTACAAAGGACGCTATACAACAATGGAAAGTTTCATAACTAGAGAGGATGCTACATAATAAGGGATGATAGAAGGAAACTATAAAATTAAGGCTGGCTCTATATTTAACAGGAAAGTGCACTATATAATAAGGGACTGTGCTACACATAATGAATGAAACAATCACTGACCTCAGAGAGACCAGTCAAAGAAAACACTGCGGCAGCCGGCAAAGGCGCTCAATCAGTGAAATCCTAGGTGCATTGCTCCCTTATTTACACATAATGAATGAGCACACTATATACTAAGGGACTGCGCTATAAATAAAAAGGCTACATTCTTGTATCTGTGTGAAGTGTCGTTATGCTGCCCAATTTTTTTCACAGACAGTACACAGACCCTATTCTAAGGGCTAGTTCTCATTAGTGTAAAAATCAGGCAAGCGCAATGTGAGAAAAAAATCAGATTGCACTCTGACCAATGTTATTCAATGAGGCAGTGTTCATCTTTGCTCAGATGGAATCGGGCTGAGGAAAAAGTCGAAGCATGCTGTGTATGGCGGTGTAAAACGGCTGTGACTCGTCAATGCAAGTCAATAGGTGCAACAAAAAATCGGATGGCACACGGACAATCCGTATGCCATCCAATTTTTATGCACAAATCTCAAAGAAAAAAAAATATAAAGCTAAAGATAGATAGATGACATAAAAATATTAGATAGATAGAATAGGTACAGTAGATAGAATAATAGATATATGCTGAAGATATAACATGTTACAACCCCCTACATATTATAAACTTGAACCGTTGAACTGTTTAGTGCCTTTCATGTGGCAGGTTTAACCTAATAAATAATTAAAAAAAACAACATAGGGTCCCCCTATTTTTGATATCCAGGCTAGAAAGGTAAACACTAGCCCACAGCCACCCCAGAAGTGTCACATCATATTAGATGCACCAATTCTGGCGTTTCACCTTGGCTCAATTGACTTGGTAGATTCACAGTTGGGGTAATGGTAGTCTATCAGACACCCCCATTATTAACACAGTAAGTAAAACGGAAAAAAAAACACAATTATTTTGTTTTATATTTATGTATTATTAAAAAAAAAAAAAAACACCTCCCAACTCCTTCACTGGTTCACCATTTTTTTTAAAAAAAAAAGCCGTGCAGGTACAACGTGGTCCAGGGAATTCAATGTAGTCTACAAATGGAAACCTGAAAGACAAAAAAAGAAAGAAACAAAAACAAGAGGCTGTCCCTCTTTCACCAATTTATTAGAATGTAACGTTCCCACATAGATCCAACACTTCCCCTGACATTTCTCCAATCAAAGGCTATGTAGCCTCGTTCTGAAGCTCCATGGACTTTGAGAAGCAACGACTCCTTGCTTCCCCAGCACTCTGTGACAACTGGCAACTGTAATGAGCGGTGACATCAGTAATGTGTGCCATTCGATAAAAAATAATCTGGTAGATATCCCATAAATGTGAGAATGTGGCATCAGGGAGGTTGGTTTACAAAAAAACGTATTAATGCAAGTCATACAGTACAAATTCAGAATAAATATTTACTTCCAGTGGCTGCTGACGTCTCATTTGAATACTCATTTTTGTTGTTTCTTCTGCATCTGGTCAGACCTTCATGTTGACATCATCCAGCCACGACTCATCTTCTCACAATGATCTTTGCAGCCCTGAAAATAACAAGGTCACATATATTGTATGCATACATTTGCATGAAATTAAAAAATCCCACACATTGTGCCGTTGAATACAAATATATACCACGCCATTAATATACTAAATATACTATTAGCCACACACCATTCGAAATATACTGTAAATTGATAAGCTAGCGCTGTGCCTCCATTAGCTATAATTTCCACTGCTCAAAAATACAAATGAATCAGTCTCTGTGCACCAGCTCAAAGGCACCTATTAACTAACCTGGCCAATGAACATAACCTTTAAACAAGGACCTTTTAATGTCTTCTCCGGGATTATTTAAACACTTGTCACCACTTAAACCCACCTAGGGGGATCCAGAACCTCGTGAGACCCCCCACCCATACGCCATTAACCAACACCACCAACTTCAAGGACCTCCCCCATGCCACAAGCATAAATGTTTTGCATCTCTGAAACATTTATGTCTCTCCACACTTTAAGACCCTTCTTGTGGTCTTCCTGTATAGTCAGACACCACATGTCTGTAAATATGGCAATTAAATGAATCCTATCCCTCCTCCAAAACTCTCATTCGCCTGATTCTCTCTCCACATGACGGACCACCACTGCACCGTCCCTTGCCTTAAAACGAGATACTGCCCTATTCAACTTTATTCTCGCTTTATTAACACAGTCACTTGACCGAGCCTCCCGCCAAACCTTACTAGAAATAATATCAGACCAGATTGCGAGAACCTTGGGAAACATTGTCCAAAGCCTCAGCAAATCAAATTTAATATCTTTTATCAGTTCCCTACAAGGTTTTCTACATAAGTCATTGCCCCTCAAATGAATTACCCATACATCCAGGACCCGGTCCACCTGGACAAAATGATGAAACTCAGAGAGGAATTGATTCCAGACCATCCCCCATTTGTCAATGCATTGCAGAACAGCCTCTTTCCTTGCAAAGTCCATTTGACACCCCTATGACCACACTGCTGACCGCAAAGTCGCTCAGAATTCAAAAGAGTGTCCCATATTCCACACGAGTAGCTGACTTCTATCTGTAGCAGAAAATAAATATCACTTTAACTTGAAAAAAATACGACTAACCAAATTAAACCATGGCTGGACGTACATATGACCTCGCCGATTCCCACCCCCCAATCCTCTTAACCACTTCATGACCTAGCCCCATCCTGGCTGCCTCTGTACTCTGTATCTGCTGCAATCCTAAATGAATAGCCACTATAATCTTTTGTTGGGACACCCCTAACTCCAGTCAACGCCTAAAAACAGAAAAATATTTAGAATTAAGAGTCCTCTGTGGTTGATACCTTTTAATGGCTAATTGAAAAGATGGTAACAAATTGCAAGCTTTTGAGACTACTCAGGTCTTTTCATCAGGCATAGACTAATAAAAAATCTGAAGAATCACATATTCATCCATAACACAGCACAGAAATATTGCAGTAGATAAGACAAGTGATGTGAAGCAGAGCAATCATTATGGGAGAGGGATACACCGTTGTGGCCATAAATATTGGAACAGCTCATAGATAAGGAGTGTGAAAGTTTTATTGTCCTCTGATTGGGGTCTGGTTCTGTGTTGTGATGTCCCCACAAGGTCTGAGGAGCAAATTCCTTAATTGATGTAAAAAGACATAAATCCATGCGACACATGTACTCTCTGATGATTTGGCATGCTTGTACTAGCTATGTGTGTAATAACATATAGAACGATATACAATAGGGATTGGATTGTTACAGCACAGTAACCATAACTATTCTCCTCCCTCTCTGTGCTGTCACCTCGATCTCCTCTCTGGATCTCAATATGCTGCTGTTGGTAAATGCCATCTCTCTCCTGTCACAGCTCCTACAAGAATACAGAGAAAAAGGGTTTCTGTTTAGGATGTGCATCTCCTTGGTCACTACAATAAAGGCAAGGACATTGCAGCATGTACAATCCTGGTAGACGGTTGAAGATAGGCAATAGTGATCAACAGCCTGGCTCTTTTAGGTGATCTGGAACATTAGGCTCCGTTTTCGAAAAGAGCCTCCTCATTTGAATCCCAAATGGATCAATTTTTAATACTGTATATGTTTTTCACAAGAGAACACATTTATAAGATAAAATCACTACAGTCGAAACCAAGCCCACCTGCAGAGAAAACTATGACCCTTTCCAGTCAGGTAGGGCAGAGGTGTATCTAGGCTTTCTGGCACCCGGGGCAAGAATTTGATTCCCCCCCCCCCAAGCACACATGCAATTTGCACACTTAGTCATGTACCGACGAGCTGCTCTTCCTAATGCTCTCAATGTTCAGTGAAATAGAAGCTGATAGAAGCAGGAAGAGAAGCTCGTTGTCACAGGACCATAAGATGGGATTTGCGGCGGATACTGCGTCCACACTCCACAAACCACCACGCAGTGGGACGGCTTCATGTGCCTCCTCACAGGATTGGTCTATCTCACAAAGCCCAGTCACTAAGAATCTCACAGTACAATATATCGTACATTGATGAAGGTCCTAGACCGAAACGTCTGTGTATGTATGTACTGTTGTATAGTTAAAAATCACCTTCCTGCATCAGAAACCTTTGGTGTGTGCCAAGTTTCTATATATTTAGTCAGCATGTGACCACATGTATGTAAATCACCAGCAGCGTGCAGTGAGCACTGTGAGAATTCAGAAGTCTGCAGTCACATAGAATTACTGCAGACTCAGCACAAACCTGGACAACCCCTTTAATGCTCCTAACATAAATAAAAACATGAGAATTAGTCAGTTTCACAAATAACATTTACATCCAAGTACCTTATAGATGTCGTCTCTGGAGTCATTCTCCTTTTTTTCTTCTTGTCCAGACCCCATGATGAGTTTTCTCAACAACAGCAGTCTCTGCAGACTTCCATCTTCTCTGGTCTTCTGCAGCAAATCTCCACACGATGCCCTTAAAGATAGAAGTGTCATTATAATGCTCCTGAATAAAAATATCTGCAGTACACTGAGCCCCTGAATAAATAATTGCCCCTCACTAATATGACCCCACACTGTCCCTCTTATGGTACCATGCTCTTCGCACTGACCTCTCCTTTCCAGACTGGGATACCTTTTCACACTGTCCTCCCTATAGGGATCAGTCTCTATGCTGTACCCTTTCATCACATTCCCCCTCCTTGGTATTCTGTCCCATCCTGGCTGTACCCTTACACTGTCCCCCACATGCTATGCTCCCACTACTCAGTCTCTATTCTGTGCCCTCTCACTTTTCTCCCCCCATACTGTCACCTCACGTTATTCCCCTCCCTCCTCATACTGTCTCCTCTAACATCCCCCTTGTTCACCATACTGTCTCATATATTTATCCCCTCACTCTCTATACTGTCTGCTCACACATACCCCTGACTCCCCATACTGTGTCTACACACATCCTATCACCCTCACTCCCCATACTGTGTCCACATACATTTTTTCCATCACTACTCATACTGTATCCACATACATTTACCCTTTCGCTCCCCATACTGTCTGCACGCATCCCCCCAATCACCATACGGTGTTCTCACCCATCCCCCATACTGTTTCCTCATACTGTACATGCCCTCATACATACATACTCTTCATTTTGTGTCCTCAAATCTCCCCACACACATTAAATCCCCCATCCCCACCACACTTCAAATACCCCCACACATTAAATACCCCCATCCCCACTCCAAATCCCCACACACATTAAATCCCCCTATCCCCACTCCAAATTCCGTGTTAGGCGTCGGGTTTCTGGTGCTGCACAGCAGAAATCCCGAGCCTTGCCTTTAGCGGTCTCCCATTCCTCTCCGGCCACAAAGGAGCCTGCTGAGCAGACTCGTTGATTCCGGCACTCTGCTCAGACCAGCTTTGTGGGTTTTATTGCTGCTGCGACCTCTGGTCCAGCTATAGCAACGCATATTGGTCTGCAGCGAACAACTCCAGGGACTAAGTCCTCCTTTCGGTCCACTGAGCATGCCTGTGAGATGATCTCCCATTGGAGATCAGAGGTCACATGCTCAGGTCCTTCTCCCGCTCGGAATGGACCACCAGGATGGTCCTGGAAGGACACTGCTATGAAAGGTTTGCATGGCCGTTCGGCCATGTGCTAGCATAGACTCTTGTTGTATATTGCGTGAGTGATGATGGATGCGTGTATCTGGTGACTGACTCATTATGACTCCCCTCCCTTCGATATGTATGGTATAGGGCTATAGAGTTAGAGTCAGCGCCTACTAGTGGCTTGGTCTGCGCCACAGTGCCTCCACATCTCAGCACCTCACTCAGCACCATATGGTGTTGTCCAGAGTTGGGCACCTTCAGTACCGCATTAAGCAACTGCATCTGCCAGTGCGACGCCATGCGCCAGTCTAGTGCTTTCCTCCATTGTTCCGGGTGGTTAGTGGCATCTGCCAGAGCGGTGCAGTTCGCACAAAGTGCGCTTTAGTTATTTAATTTGTTTCTTCCTGGCACCACTGTTGCGGTGCCGAGCACTACTGTGACTAGAGGGACTCTAACCCAGTGTCTCAGGGGTAGAGTCCTGTGTCTATACACCAGTGCTCACATTGCCGAGCTCTGTGAGCATAAACAGGCTGCGGCATTTGTGTTTGGTGGTCGGACGGCTCTGTGAGGTAACAGAATCCGCCTCTGTACACACTAGGTGGAGTTAACCCTGTGTGTTCCTCTATTATACCGCCATATAACGTCCGCCATTACCGAGCAGCAGTTACCATCTCTGCACGGTGGACCCCGGGCTGCGAACGCACCTAATTACCTTCCTTATTATTTTGTGCAATACACCACTACTACCCACACTCAAAATTGTTTATTTGTTCTCCAGATATATCCCCCGTCCTCTACCCCACATCATCATTTGCAGTCCGCCACTTTAATTTGAAGTCCCCTTACTTCATCCTTTGCAGTCCCCAATCACCCCTCACTTCATCTGCAGTGCCCCTTCATCATTTGCAGCCCCCATCCCCCTTTTTTGTTTCATCATGTGCAGTCCCCCTCACCCCACTTCATCATGTGCAGTCCCCCTTACCCCCCATTTCATCATGTGCAGTCCCCCTTACCCCCTACTTCATCATGTGCAGCCCCACTACCACCATCATCAAGCACGGTGCGCCGGGTGCTGACGCCGGCTCTGTAACAGAGCTCGGAAGGGAAGGAGCGCCGTTTGACTTTTTCAAGTCAAAATTGGCTGCAATTGAGATCGGACGCCATGTCGCGTTTGGATATCCCCTGATGTGCCTAAACAGTGAAAACCCTCACAAGTGACCACATTTTGGAAATAAGACCCCCCATGAAACTTATCTAGATGTGTGGTGAGCACTTTGAACCTCCAAGTGTTTCACTGAAGTCTATAATGCCCAGCCGTGAAAAATAAACAAACATTTTTTTTCCACTAAATGATTTTTTAGTCCCCATTTTTTTTATTTTCCTAAAGGTAACAAGATAAATTTGACCCCAAAAGTTGTCCAATTTGTCCTGAGTATGCTGGTACCTCATTTGTGGGAGTATACTACTGTTTAGGCACACGTCGGGGTTTGGAAGGGAAGTAGTGACGTTTGTGACCTCATTTTGGTAACAACCCACAAGTGACCTCATTTTGAAACTAGACCCCCAAGGAACCTATCTAGATGTGCCTAAACAGTGGCAATGCCCAACAAATGCCCCCTTTTTGGAACTAATGTCCTGTTTCATGTTATGTAAATTGAAGTAAATTAGTAGTGCATGGAGGTGTGGTACAGTTTGAAGCATTCTTTCATACACAGGCCAGGTTTTTTGGGGCAGGTGTCACATTGATAAATGATTATATAGAAACTTGGCACACGCTATATATGATTTCCAATGCAAAAAGTGCTTTCAATTTATACAGTACATACAGTGTAGACGTTTCGGTCACATTGACCTTCATCACAGTACTGTCAAAAGAGTAATAATCATAATCAAAACGAAAATAGAAACAAAGGTTTATATATAATGATACACATAATGTCTGGGATATCTGAAGTATAGCGAAAGATGACTATAACATGTCAGACATGAATAGCACATGCTTGAATAGCGTTAGTGTCTCATACCCAAAAGACAAAGATAGCCATATTGGTGTAATAAAAATTCATTAGACATGGAGTAGCATACCTATTAGTTGTACTGCTGTCAAATTACAAAATGCTCAAAAGTAAGTTTCATAGAATCGTAGAGTTGGAAGGGACCTCCTGGGCCATCTGGTCCAACCCCCTGCTCAAAGCAGGATTCGCTAAATCATCCCAGTTAGATGTCCTGTATGGTGGAAGATAAATAACTCATATCAAATACCGTCGGACATAATCAATTGTGAAAAAAATTGTGAAAAAATTGAATGGTATAGTACATAGCACCCCGGGTGCAGGGACATAGGTACAGAATTTTGCAAAGTCTGTGGAATAAAAAGCGGGGAAAGGCTCCTTAATAACAGAACCAGCGGGCAAAATATCATGTGGAGTGGTGAGGGAGCGCGGTCTGGTTAGAATACAGCAAGACTGGCAATGACACGGCTTCCACCACGGGTCAGAGGCGCTGTATGCAGCGTTAGCTGCTGCTATAAATAGAGGCCAAGATGGAGGGCGGAGAGGAAGTAAAAAACCGGAAGTGACGTTACTGTGCGCTCCATTGCAACCAAGTGCGGTCTAAAGGCAAGAGAAGAAGGTGGGAGGTCCCAGGGGTGACGTCAGGTGTGATCCAGTGTGCAAGTCACTAGCAGAAAGCATCCTGTGTAATGAGAACAGGGGGTTTCCACTGCAGTAGCGTTCTTGAGAGGAGCATAAACAAGTACACTGGTACAGGCTGTGCATCTAAGTGAGAGAATAACCAAATGGTTCTATCTTATTCCTTAGGGACGTGGTAGTGAGGGGCAGATACTGAGAACTCTCCATGAGGTAGATATACAGTATGTTTAGTGTTGTTGATTCTGAAAAAATAGAGATGGATGTTAGAGAGAGAAAAACAAAATGGAGACACAGTATAACCACATATCCTCATAAAATCAGAACAGAAAAGATTGAATATCATAATCTCTATTTAACCCTTTAGGGTCAATGTCTGCAGCTCATGGATCCAAAAAGCCTCACGTTTTTTCAATAGATTTATCCGATTTCCACCCCTGCGGGGCACATTCCCCTGCTCAATTATTTGATATCTCAGTTGGGCTATAGTGTGGCCGATGGTGACAATATGATAGGGTACTGGCAGTAATAGGTCCTTACATCTGATTGTGGACTTATGTTTTGATATACGGTCCTTAACCGGTTGTGACGTTTCACCTACGTATATCAAACCACAGGGGCATTTAATCAAGCATGCCACATATGGAGTGTTGCATGTGAAGTAACCCTTAATATCATATCTTTTGCCCGTTTGTGGGTGGAAGAAGGAACTGCCCTTCAACACGTTATTGCATTGTGTGCATTGTAAACATGGGAATGTGCCAAATTTTGGATTCTGCAAAAGTCGTTGATTGGATGTTGGGCGGGAGGATCCAACATCAGCCTTAAGGCCCCGTCACACATAGTGATCTCGCTAGTGAGATCACTGCTGAGTCACAAGTTTTGTGACACAACAGCGATCTCACCAGCGAGATCGCTGTGTGTGACAGCGATCAGCGACCGCCCCCCTGCTGGTATCGCTGATCGCTGCAAGAAACTTCTGGACATTTCTTTCGTCGCTGATCTCCCGCTGACCAGCACGCATCGCTGCGTGTGACAGGCGGGAGGCCAGCGATCTGCTGGTAACTAATGTACACATCGGGTATCCAAGGGACGTGCGTCCCTTAGATACCCGATGTGTACGTTAGGTACCAGCGCGCTGAAGCAGGGAGCTGGTAACTAACATAAACATCGGGTTTCTAAGGGACGCATGTCCCTTGGATGCCCGATGTGTACGTTAGTTACCAGCTCCCTGCATCAGCGCGCTGGTAACTAACGAACACAGTGACACCGCGCGCTCGGCGTCGCTGTGCTGATCGCTGGTGAAGCTGTCACCAGCGATCACATAGCGACTTACCAGCGATCCTGACACGTTGATATCGTTGTCAGGATCGCTGGTAAGTCGCTATGTGTGACTCCAGCTTTAACCAGAAGGTCCCTAAAATTACGTGGTCTCCTGAAACATGGAAGGAACGGTTCTTTGAACTCTTTGACATTAGGATGAGCTGTGGTAAGGAGGGGCCAGTGACGGCGTATACATCTATGGATCCGGTAGGTTAATGGGTGAAATTCATGAACAAAGGGGATTCGATCCCTTGTTCTAGTTTGGGAGGTACTTGATGTATTTGAGAGATTCAAAATATGTTGAGGATAACCCCTCTCTAAGAATTTGGCTTGCATTTCCTTTGTGTGTACCTCTTTTGTAGTCTGGTTGGACACAATTCTATTAACTCGCATGAGTTGTGTTTTAGGTATGGAATTTTTCATTTTAGTAGGGTGAAAACTGGTGTAATGTAGGAGACTATTACGATCTGTTGGTTTCACGTATAAGTCTGTAAACAGATTTCCCATTTCATCTTTCATCATGATGGTGTCCAAAAAATTCATTTTTTCAGTACTGTGTGACATTGTGAAATCTAGGTCCGGCCAGGATGTTTTGAGATACTGGTAAAAGGAATTAAGTGTGGCCAGAGAACCATTCCAAATGCAGAAAATATTGTTGATGTATCTCTTCCACATCGTGCAGTGTGAGCGGAAGAGATCATCAAGGTACAGTATACTATCCTCATAATGGGCTATATAGCAATTAGCAAACGGCGGGGCTGCGTTCGAGCCCATTGCGGTGCCCTTGATTTGGAGGTAGTATTAGTCCTCAAAAAGAAAACAATTCTGCGTTAAAATAATGAAGAATAAATCACAAATAAAGTTAATTTGGGTGATATCGTAGTTGGACATACTGAGTAGTCTCCGTACTGATTCAATACCTTTTTGATGGGGAATGGACGTGTATAAATCCTTAATGTCAAATGTGACTAATAAAGCCTCTTTTGACATAGGACCATGATTGTGTATGAAGTCCAGAAATTCACAGGTATCCAATAGAAAAGATGTTGTGCGTCTAACTAATGGGGTTAAGATTTTCTCCAGAAATTGTGAGATAGGGGACAAGATGGATTCTGTGGAGGCTACGATAGGTTGCCCTGGTGGGTTATTTAAGTTCTTGCGGATTTTCGGGAGTATATAAAAAACCAGTGTTATAGGAAACTGTTTTGTCAGGAAATCCTGAGTCTTGTTGTCAATGACACCCAAGGTGTTATATTTAGTAAGTGTGGTTTGAATGAATCGATGGATCTCCTGTTTGGGATCGTGAGGGAGTGGCTTATATATTGTTATGTCGCTTAATTGACGATGCACTTCAGTGAAATACATGGTTCTATCCATGACCACTATCGCACCACCCTTATCCGCGGGTTTGATGATAAGATCCTTATCATCTTGCAGATTTTTCAGGGCTATACGGTCTAGAGATGTAAGGTTAGAAGGGAAGTGAACATCCTTTTTCTCTATGTCAGGTCTTAACTGCAGAAAGGTGTCATTAACAAAAGAAATGAAGGTTTCTAGTGCATGTGAACCTGTAGGTGGTTTGTAGTTACTCTTATTCCTTAAGCCAAGACTAGCTGCAGTTAATTGTAAAGTCGGCGTAACTAGTAACTACAGATGGAGAACTCTGTTCCGAGAAATGTAGTTTAAGTCTAAGTGACCTATAAAATCTTTGGAGGTCCATATCTAGTTTAAAAGTATTGTACTGATAACTTGGACAGAATGATAACCCTTTTTGTCGGAGATGGCAGCAGGGACGCCGGGAGTTTCCACGTGCACTTCATAGGTAATGGTTTTACCCTTTTTTTCATAGCATGATCATTTATAGCGTTAGGCTCCGCTAATAAGGACCTTTCATTTGGTCCGGATATAGGCACATTTTTTCATGTTTGTATGAGAAGGATGCAATTGTTGGGCACTATGCATTTTTCCTTATAACGTATTTCTACATAATTGTGACCACTTTAGGCATTGATTAATATTATGCCCTTGCATAATGGGGCACGTTTAATAAAGATAAGGCAGTAATAGTCATTTGATATTATGTAAAGGTAATATGAATGGTGCCTTTTTTAAGCGGATTTAATAATCTCATTTTTGTGGCATTTGTGTCATGTATAGTTTTTTAGAGTTGTGTGCACAGCTGGTACTCTATGGTGGAATGTCCCTGCATTTTTGTAAAATCAGTATCCTTTCTTTTATTATTGGTAGTGATATTTGAATAAAGGAAATCATTTTATTCACTTCCCTGTGTATTTCTATTTATGTAGAAGAAATGTTGTGTGATTAATCAGTATTTGTAGGGGAGGAGTCCCATGTGATTAGGGATTATCATTATATCATAGGACTTTTTGTGTGACTAAATCATTGGAAATCATATATAGTGTGTGCCAAGTTTCTATATAGCCATAGTATCATAGACTAGGATCCTACTTGTTGCACCACCACTTTGAGCTGTGCTTAACGGTTTGGTGTGAAATTGATAAATGATGTCCTTGCGTATTCCCCTTTTGTAACACACTCGGCACCTTTTTTGCAACTTACATTTTTTTCCAGTTTGTGCGACTTCCCCCGGGAAATGCTGACCTGGTACGATATGAGCACCTTCAGTTCCGGAAGTACTGGAGCTATCCTGATTTCCAATGATTAAGGCCTTAATCACTGCATCCTGGAACTGAAGGTACGAAGTATCACTGTGGCCTGCACATCATGACAGCAGGAAAGTGTTGAGCATTGCCATCTGTACGATTTGCACGACCAGCTTTTTGTACCTCACCTTGGCCTTTCTCAAAGCACTGTACGGCTGGAGGAGTTGATCATAGATATCAATGCCCCCCATGTTTTTGTTGTACCCCAGTACACAGGTCGGTTTGCTGGCCTGTGCAGAGGTACCTCGTATAGTGCCGAGGGTGCTGCCATCACTGTGTATGGTGGTCAAGAAAAAGACATCCCTCTTGTCCTTGTTCTTGGCCACCAGCAGGTGGTCGCTACATTGGGCTCTGCTGTCAGCCCTTCTGAGCATCTGCCCAAGTAGTGTTTTCGTGAGTTTTCAGGAGTATTTTCGGGAGGCCTCTCTGATTTTTGCAGACAGTACCACAGGTTGCGGTACCTCGCGCAGAGAGGGATTTGAAGAGTGGGATGATGGTATAAAAGTTATCCATGTAGAGGTGATCCAGCAGTGGATGCACCAAATCCCACACAATTTTCCCACTCACTCCCAGGACAGAGGGGCGTTCAGGAGGTTCAATCCTGATATCCTTCCCTTCGTAAACTCTAAATCTGTGGGTGTACCCTGAGGTACTATCACACAGTTTGTAGAGTTTAATTCCCTACCTGGCCCTCTTGTTGGGCAGGTACTGATGGAATCTGAGGCTTCCCTTAAAATGAATTAAGGACTCATCCATGTAGATGTCCCTTTGGGGCACATACACTTCAGCAAACTTTTTGTTGAAGTGTTCGATGACCGGCCGAACTTTGAACAGATGGTCAAAGTTGGGGTTATCTCATGGAGGACATTGTGCATTATTGGTATAATGCAGGAATTTGTGGATGGCTTCAAAACTTGTCTGGGCCATGACCATTCGTAACACTGGAGTGTTTTATAAAACATCAACAGTCCAATATTGCCAAAGTTCTTGCTTCCTCAGGATCCCCATGTGAAGAACCAACCCTAAAGCTGCATCATTTTAACTGCGTTTACAGGAAACCAGTTAGAAAATGATGAACCAGAGTTCAGCCTCCCCTGTCACCAGGCCCCTGTCACCAGTATACAGAGCAGCCTCCCCTGTCACCAGCCTCTTGTTATCAGTATACAGCACAGCCTCCCGTTTCACCAGCCTCCTCACCAGTATACAGCACAGCCTCCCCTGTCACCAGCCTCCTCTCAACAGTATACAGTACAGCCTTGCCTGTCACCAGCCTCCTCTCACCAGTATACAGCATCCTCCCCTGTCACTAGCCCCCCATCTTCATCTCTATGAGCGCTCACCTGCTCCTGTGTCCTCCTCCCATGTCGTCTTCTACCTCCTCCTTTGCTGTGATGTTTGCAGTAAGAGATGATCTAATGGAAGGGAGGGGGGATTAAAAAAATAAATAAAAAAATTTTCTTCCCTGTCTTGGTGCTGCCCCCTGCAGCCCGGTGCCCTAGGCATGTGCCATCCTATATAATTCTCCATACAGTTCATGATGGGCCCCATAAGATGTTCCATACAAAATACACCCCATATAATGCTCCATAAAGTTCATGATGGGTCACATACATGCTTCATACAAAAAATATGCCCCATATAATGCTGCACAAAGGTTAATAATGGCCTCATAAGATGCTGCATATTAAAATATACTCCATATAATGCTGCATAAAAGGTTAATGATGACCCCATAAGATGCTCCATCGAATAATATGCCCCATATGCTGCTCTATAAAGGTTGATGGCCCCATAAGATGCCCCATATAATGCTGCATAAAGGTTGATGGCCTCATAAGATGCTCCATAGATATATATGCCCCACATGCTTCTCCATAAAGGTTGATAGCCCCATAGCCCCATAAGATGTCGCATATAATGCTGCATATAGGTTGATGGCCCCATAAGATGCTCCATAGATATATATGTGCCCCATATACTGCTGCTGCGATTAAAAAAAAATGACATACTCACCTCTTGTCACTGGGGACCAGGTGCCAGTGTCCTGAGCAGGCGGGGAAACTGGTGCGCTATGGGTGCCAGGTGCCGGTGTCGCCGCTGGCTCAGGGCCCCGACACCTGCGATATTCACATGTCCCTGTTCCACCGCTGCGCACCGTTCTGTCTTTCTGGTCTCTGCAGTGACTGTTCAGGTACAGTGCATGCACTAACCACATCATTGCGCCCCCTGACCTGGTCGTCACAGCCAGAGGATGTGGAAGACAGAGCGACGCACGGCGGTGTAATGGGGACAGGTGAATATCGAATGGCTCCCCCCATCCTCCCCATCATATTTACCCCCTCCTGGCGTGGTTTCTGCACTTCTTGCTTCTCCGATGGTCTCCGGCACCGGCAGCTCCTTCCAGTGTTCAGCGATCATGTGGTACCGCTCATTAAAGTAATGAATATAAGCTCCACGCCTATGGGAGTGGAGTGGCGTGCATATTCATTACTTTAATGAGCGGTACCAAGTGACCACTGAAGAGCTGCAGCGCCGGAGACCATATGAGAAGCAGGGAAGTGCAGAGACCACGCCAGGAGAGGGTGAGTATGATCTGACAGTCGCCGGCTCCTGCGCTCCTCCTCCCCTGCTTACCTCCTGGGACGATGACTCGAGTATAAGCCGAGAGGTGCACTTTCAGCCTAAAAAAAAGGGCTGAAAATCTCGTCTTATACTCAAATATATATGGTTTCTCTCTTTCTCTAGCCATAATTATTTATACATGTTCAATGTGTAGTCCTACTTCAAAGGAGGTTGGAGTGTTAGCTCTTCTCACTTCTGGAGATGTCTTATGGAATTTTTCTCTAGGGTTTTTCAATGAAAAATACATACATTAAATTAGCTATAAAAAGTAAGTTATATTTAGCCCAGTGGATCAAACCAACAGTAGATGCTTCATTCAAGCTATTGCTTGACATTTTCTGTGTCTACACATCTTTACGTATGGAAGTAGTGGTATGGCTGTATAGGCGCCTGTCCCCAATGCAAATTATACCTTTTTTTTTTGAGAACCAGTGTAGTAGTCATGAGAAGACTATAATAGAGTCTATATGCAAATAAGCCAAGAAGTACACTGGAGGAATATTAATATACTTGGACTACTCCTGGTGATCTTCCATCTTGATTTGTATATATTCTGTGTGCTATACCTCACCTTACAGATTGTATCACTATTAGAAAATATTTTTGTGGAGGACAGTTGTCTATGCAATCAAACTGTGCTGTCTTCCAGGTGCAAAAATTAAAGATGTGTCTGACAGGATATCAGGACTCTTCAGACCTACAGATGACTACCCATTCCTGCTACTACATGTGGGGACAAATGACACCGCAAGAAACGACCTGGAAACCATCTGCAGAGACTTTGAAGACTTAGGCAAGAAAGTGAAAGAACTGGGAGCGCAGGTGGTCTTCTCTTCCATCCTCCCAGTGGATGGCCATGGAACAAGGAGGTGGAATAAGATTCTGCAGGTGAACAACTGGCTACGTCGATGGTGCCGTCAGCAACGATTTGGATTTCTGGATCACGGAGTGAACTACTTATACGATGGACTACTTGCTAGAGATGGGGTGCACCTTACGAAGACTGGAAAACATGTATTTGGAAGTCGCCTTGCTACACTTGTAAGGAGAGCTTTAAACTAGAACAACATGGGAAGGGAAGCAAAAGACCAGAAAAAGCCATACACCTGACAAATGCTATTGAGAACTCTGCTATTAGAAGTGGAAAGGAAGAACAAAGACGAAAGAATCTAATTAATAAAAATATTGGAGAAAGAGAAACCAATCACAAACTAAAATGTTTCTATACTAATGCACAAAGCATGGGCAACAAACAAGGAGAATTGGAACTACTAACACAGGAAAAGAAATATGATGTAATTGGAATCACTGAAACTTGGTGGGACAATACACATGATTGGAATACAAGACTAGAAGGATACAACTTATTTGCAAGAAACAGACTTGATAAACGAGGAGGGGGTGTCGCATTGTATGTTCGAAACGCGTATATCTGCACAGAGATTGAAGCTTCAGAGACTGGGAGTTCTGTGGAAACTGTTTGGGTAAGAATACAAGGACAGAACAATGGAAAGGACACCATTGTAGGCATTTACTACAGGCCGCCTGTGCAAGCCGAAGATATAGATGAACTCTTTATGCATCAGATGGCCAAGTTCTCCAAAAAATATGACATAGTTGTCATGGGAGATTTCAACTATCCAGACATTTGTTGGGAATCTCTCTCAGGCAAAACTAACAGGTCAAGGAAATTCTTATCCTCTCTTGCTGACAACTTTATCTTCCAAAAGGTAGGGGAGAAAACAAGGGGAACTGCTACCTTGGATCTAATCCTTATAAACAGGGAGGAAATGGTTGAGGAGGTAAAAGTGGCTGGGACCCTAGGAGGTAGCGACCATGCTATTTTAGAATTTTGGATAACTAGAGGTGGAAGACCTGTGAAGACTCAGACGTCAAGGTTAGATTTCAGAAAGGCAGATTTTAAGGGATTCCGAAAGAGAATTGGAGGGATCCAATGGCTGGATATCCTTAAAGACAAAAATGTCCAGGAAGGATGGGAAATCTTGAAAAATGAAATTCTCAAAGCACAGTTGTTAACAATTCCGAAAAGAGGGAAGAATAGGAAGCATTTAAGGAAACCAGGATGGATGAACACAGAACTTAAGCACATGCTTAAAAGGAAGAAAAAAATGTTTATAAAATGGAAAGAGGGAGGCATATCTAAAGAAGAATATAATGCTGTCTGCAGAACCTGCAGGGCACAAATCAGATTAGCTAAAGCTGAAAATGAACTGAGGCTTGCAAGAGATGTCAAAAGCAATAATAAAGGATTTTGGGGATATGTCAAAAGTAAAAGAAAAGTCAAAGATGCTATAGGATTTTTACAGGATGAAAATGATGAAATGGTAAGACAGGATGTTGAGAAGGCTGAACTTTTAAATTCCTATTTTGCATCTGTTTTCTCTCAGAAAGGAAATGCAACATCAACTGTTATTCACTGTCCTATTAAGGGAATAGAAGAATCCAGGATATCTATAAACAGAAAGATAGTGAGGAAACACTTAGCTAACCTAAATGAATTCAAGTCTCCAGGTCCAGATGAATTACACCCCAGAGTACTGAAGGAGATAGCAGAAGAAATTTTTGAACCCCTCTCCATAATCTTTGAAAATTCTTGGAGAACAGGAGAAGTGCCAGAAGACTGGAGAAGAGCAAATGTTGTTCCTATCTTCAAAAAGGGGAAGAAGGTGGACCCAGGCAACTATAGGCCGGTGAGTCTGACTTCTATACCAGGAAAGATCTTTGAACAAATTATTAAACAACATGTATGTCAATACCTGGATAAGAATGAAGTGATTAAACAGAGTCAGCATGGGTTTCTAACTAATAAGTCATGTCAGACTAACTTAATTTCCTTCTATGACGGTATCACTGATTGGGTGGATCAAGGAAATGCTGTAGATATAGTATATCTTGACTTCAGCAAAGCATTTGACAAAGTCTCTCATACAATCCTTATTGAAAAAATGACTAAGTATGGAATGGACAAGGCAACTGTTAGGTGGATTCATAACTGGCTTAGTGATCGGACCCAAAGAGTGGTCGTAAATGGCTGCACATCCAGTTGGAAGAATGTCTCAAGTGGGGTACCACAGGGCTCTGTCCTGGGCCCTGTATTGTTCAACATCTTTATCAACGATTTAGATGAAGGAATTGAGGGTAAACTGATTAAATTTGCTGATGACACAAAGCTAGGAGGGATAGCTAATACTAGAGAAGAGAGAGAGAGGATTCAAAAAGATTTAAATAAACTGGAGAAGTGGGCAGCAACTAACAGAATGGTTTTTAACAGGGAGAAATGCAAAGTACTACATCTGGGCAATAAAAATGAAAAAAGCATATATAGAATGGGAGGAATAGGGCTAAGTGACAGCACATGTGAAAAAGACTTGGGTATACTAATAGATCACAGACTGAATATGAGTCAACAGTGTGATGCAGCAGCAAAAAAGGCAAATGCAATTCTAGGATGTATTAACAGAAGCATACAGTCTAGATCACGTGAAGTCATTATTTCCCTCTACTCCTCTTTGGTCAGACCTCATCTGGAATATTGTGTCCAGTTTTGGGCACCACATTTTAAAAAAGACATCAACAAACTGGAGCAAGTTCAGAAAAGAGCGACCAGAATGGTGACCGGTCTGCAAACCCTGTCTTATGAGGAAAGGTTGCAGGATTTGGGAATGTTTAGTTTGCAAAAGAGAAGACTGAGAGGAGACTTAATAGCTGTCTACAAATATCTAAAGGGCTGTCACATTGTAGAAGGATCAACTTTATTCTCATTTGCACAAGGAAAAACTAGAAGTAATGGGATGAAATTGAATGGGAAGAGACACAGATTAGATATTAGAAAAAACTTTTTGACAGTTAGAGTGATCAATGAGTG
Organism: Dendrobates tinctorius; assembly: GCF_039654945.1. Lineage (NCBI taxonomy): Eukaryota > Metazoa > Chordata > Amphibia > Anura > Dendrobatidae > Dendrobates > Dendrobates tinctorius. The sequence goes on along the minus strand of NW_027361698.1, from coordinate 11,293,044 downwards.
GAACAGGCTGCCACGAGAAGTGGTGAGTTCTCCTTCAATGGAAGTCTTCAAACAGAGGCTGGACAGACATCTGACTGGGATGATTTAGCGAATCCTGCTTTGAGCAGGGGGTTGGACCAGATGGCCCAGGAGGTCCCTTCCAACTCTACGATTCTATGATTCTATGAAACTACCATTTTCATGTGAAAAAAGGTGCTGACAAGCTGCTTGAAGGAAACCAATTACTAGGTTTTTCCCATATGAGGTAAGGCCAGTACCTGTAAGCCCTCATATACAGCATTCTAATATGCTGTATACATGCCCCAAATCAGGCCTGCAAGACATGTAAATGATCTTTTATTATATTCACCTATGGGATGGTCTGGTCTGATAGGCATCACTGGTCTAACTCCGTCGCCTGCTCTCTTCTTGCGATTACCATCCTCCTTCTATGCTTTCGGTAGATGACGCATCCTACATCATCCACACAGTGTCCAGTATCATACTCCTGCACAGGCATGCTTCTCTCTGCCCTATCGAGGACAAAGCAAAGTACTACAGAGTGCATGCGATGGCGCTCTTTGGCCTTTTCATGGGCATGCATATGAGTGTAGCAGTGCCTGAATGACAGTGCCAGGCAGGACTCAAATACGATACAGTAGACGAGGAGGCAGAAATGAAACACCGGCTTTATTGAAAGACAGAGGATTATATGCGGGAAAATATGACTAACAGTTATTGTAATGATAAATTCAATAATAGATACAAAGAGAGATAGCTGGAATGTGTCACACAAGCTGTGCTCCAGCTATGGCAAGGCAAAGTTCAATGCAAACAGTATAAACAATTTCTACAAACTTCTCTCTTCTAACTTCCTACCTGGATTCCAATAATCAGGTCATGCTGATGCAGCACCCAAGCTAAAGAAGCCTGCTCTACACCCTAACACAGTTCAACACAGGGGTCTCACTCACAGTTCTGTAGCACTTTGATGCTGTTTGGTCCTGATGTAATGGAGCAGAGTTTGTAGTGTTGAGCACTTCCTTCAGGTTAATGGATCCATTTTCTTCTGCGTCCGAGCAAGTCTCATTCCCACTTTCAATGCTGAAGGGTTATTGGTAACACAGCGTTGTTTCCTCTCACAGGTTACAGGTGCTCGGGTCATGCAACTCTTGCCTTCTGAAACAGTCCTGGTGATTGAACCTATGGTAACTGGGAAATACCTTCTCCCTTGAAGCTGATTCATTTTCCAGTCTCTCTTTGTTAGGACACACTTATTGTCCTGCCTGTCTCTCCCAGGCATGAGGCTCCCTCTTCACTTCCTGAACAGACACTTCCTGCTTCCTTTCCAAACAACACACAGCAAGCTGCAGGGGAAAAAACACTAGCCCAAGTGCACACCAATCAGAGGGGAGCATTGTCTCTTAAAGTTACAGTGTAATTCAGTTCGTGGCAGGGGCTGACCAACTACATGCGCACTGCAGTACTTTTCTCTGCCCTTGACAGAGCAGAGAGAAGTACACCTGCATGGGAGCATGATGCTGCACACTGTGTGGATGATGTAAGGGACAGAGAAAGAAGACTGCAATCGCAAGAAGAGAGGAGGCGCCAGATTTAAACCAGCAGCGTCCATCGGACCGGACCGTCCCATAGGGGACTATAATAAGCAGTCTTTTTCTTGTCTGGCAGGCTGGAATGGTTACATATAGACAGCATTTTAGAATGCTGTTTATGAGGGCTTACAGGTAGTGGCCTTACCTCATAAAGGAAAAACATGGTGACAGGTTTCCTTTAAAGTGGTCAGATGACTATTTATTTCAAGAGCTAAGCCAGCCCCTTTCTCAGTCTATACATTGGAAAAGGGTCTGGCTTAGCTCTGAAAATAACCAGATGGCCCAGTCCTTTCACACATTGCCTTGGTCAAGTGCACTGAAATGGAATCAAGTAGCTGTGTCCCATGACGACATAATACAACTATACTAGTAGGTTATCCAACTTACTCACTACCACTAGTTTAAAAATATTTTTTTTTTTTACCTGGAAACTCTATTTAATATACTATATAGTCTTTCAAATTCTTACTATTTTGTACATATCTGTCTATTGTCAGCAATTATGAACTCTCTTGTTTACATTCACATATTGCTAGAGTTGAGCGATACCGTTCGATACCCAAAAATATCGTATCGGATGGTATCGCCCGATACGAAAAAAATATCGGGTATCGCCGATTCCGATACCGGAAGTCCCATTTAAGTCAATGGGACTTCCGGTATCGGAATTAAAAAAAGGCCTTTATTTCCTTGTTGGCTAATTCTACATAATTGAAAACAAATAAGAATCATGTAGAATGTATTGTGGGAGGTGGAGGAGACATTAAAAGCATAGTGGTTTATTCAAATCACATGGCATAGCATTAATTCCAATTTTTTTTTTCAAGACGTTCGGAGTTAAAAAGATATTGACTATGTTAACTTTTTTATATTTAGTCAGATATGTATGTTTCGCAACTTCCATGCTCTTCACCTTCTTTTGTACTTCTCCCACACTTTCTTCTTCACGATCCGCAGCAGTAGCATTTTTTTCATCAACTTTTTCTTCACCTTATTCATCTTCTTCTTCTTCACCTTCTTCCCATTAATTTTTTTTCCATTCTTCATATTCTTCTTATTCAGCTATTATTAATTTTCATATGCTATTTCTTCATCTTCTTCCTATTCTTCTTTTTCTTCATTTTCTTATGGTGACAGGCATTCCTGTAGTACTTATCTATAAAAGTTATAAGATTACACCTTACGTTCTGCCTGTCACAAAAGATTTACAACAGGATTTGTCCGCGTTCAGTTTGGCCTGCAGCAGCAGGCATTTTCCAGGGGCACCACGAGGAGGAACGGACTCACCCCCATTTACTGCTTAGTCTTCTTCTGCTTATAATTTTGATTTCTTCTATGCTGATTTTTTGTCTTATGCTTAATGTTCTTCTGCTTTCTGTTCTTCTGCTTTTGCTTCTTCTGCTTCTTGTTCTTCTGTCTTTTGTTCTGTATCTTGGTGGTTGTCTTCATGTTCTTTGTCCTCTTGGTCTTATTATTTAGGTTCATATTTCTGGTCTTCTTTGGTGTGGTCTTCAGGGTCGTCATCATCAGGGTCATCGTCATGGAGATCAATAAGGATTACCAAAGACAATTTCAAAAAGCTTGATCTTGGAAATGTAGCAGAAGGTACAAGAAGGCTGAGAAACTGGCGAGAACCAGCAGACAGTGCTGGCACCCGGATGGGTAGCAGAAGGAACAAGAGCCAATGGCACTACCGAGGACCAACTGACGGTGCTGGACCACGGTTACTAAGCAGAAGGTACCTGTGCTAAAAAGCACTACCAAGGACCAGCTGACGGTGCTGGACCTCGGATACCGAGATGGAGGCACCTAGGTCAAAGGCTGTGGCGAGAACCAGCAGACAGTGCTGGCACCCGGATGGGTAGCAGAAGGAACAAGAGCCAATGGCACTACCGAGGACCAACTGACGGTGCTAGACCACAGTTACTAAGCAGAAGGTACCTGTGCTAAAAAGCACTACCAAGGACCAGCTGACGGTGCTGGACCTCAGATACCGAGATGGAGGCACCTAGGCCAAAGGCTGTGGCGAGAACCAGCAGACAGTGCTGGCACCCGGATGGGTAGCAGAAGGAACAAGAGCCAATGGCACTACCGAGGACCAACTGACGGTGCTGGACCACGGTTACTAAGCAGAAGGTACCTGTGCTAAAAAGCACTACCAAGGACCAGCTGACGGTGCTGGACCTCGGATACCGAGATGGAGGCACCTAGGCCAAAGGCTGTGGCGAGAACCAGCAGACAGTGCTGGCACCCGGATGGGTAGCAGAAGGAACAAGAGCCAATGGCACTACCGAGGACCAACTGACGGTGCTAGACCACGGTTACTAAGCAGAAGGTACCTGTGCTAAAAAGCACTACCTAGGACCAGCTGACGGTGCTGGACCTCGGATACCGAGATGGAGGCACCTAGGCCAAAGGCTGTGGCGAGAACCAGCAGACAGTGCTGGCACCCGGATGGGTAGCAGAAGGAACAAGAGCCAATGGCACTACCGAGGACCAACTGACGGTGCTGGACCACGGTTACTAAGCAGAAGGTACCTGTGCTAAAAAGCACTACCAAGGACCAGCTGACGGTGCTGGACCTCGGATACCGAGATGGAGGCACCTAGGCCAAAGGCTGTGGCGAGAACCAGCAGACAGTGCTGGCACCCGGATGGGTAGCAGAAGGAACAAGAGCCAATGGCACTACCGAGGACCAACTGACGGTGCTGGACCACGGTTACTAAGCAGAAGGTACCTGTGCTAAAAAGCACTACCAAGGACCAGCTGACGGTGCTGGACCTCGGATACCGAGATGGAGGCACCTAGGACAAAGGCTGTGGCGAGAACCAGCAGACAGTGCTGGCACCCGGATGGGTAGCAGAAGGAACAAGAGCCAATGGCACTACCGAGGACCAAATGACGGTGCTGGACCACGGTTACTAAGCAGAAGGTACCTGTGCTAAAAAGCACTACCAAGGACCAGCTGACGGTGCTGGACCTCGGATACCGAGATGAAGGCACCTAGGCCAAAGGCTGTGGCGAGAACCAGCAGACAGTGCTGGCACCCGGATGGGTAGCAGAAGGAACAAGAGCCAATGGCACTACCGAGGACCAACTGACGGTGCTGGACCACGGTTACTAAGCAGAAGGTACCTGTGCTAAAAAGCACTACCAAGGACCAGCTGACGGTGCTGGACCTCGGATACCGAGATGGAGGCACCTAGGCCAAAGGCTGTGGCGAGAACCAGCAGACAGTGCTGGCACCCGGATGGGTAGCAGAAGGAACAAGAGCCAATGGCACTACCGAGGACCAACTGACAGTGCTGGACCACGGTTACTATGCAGAAGGTACCTGTGCTAAAAAGCACTACCAAGGACCAGCTGACGGTGCTGGACCTCGGATACCGAGATGGAGGCACCTAGGCCAAAGGCTGTGGCGAGAACCAGCAGACAGTGCTGGCACCCGGATGGGTAGCAGAAGGAACAAGAGCCAATGGCACTACCGAGGACCAACTGACGGTGCTGGACCACGGTTACTAGGCAGGAGGTACCTGTGCTAGAAAGCACTACCAAGGACCAGCTGACGGTGCTGGACCTCGGATACAGAGATGGAGGCACCTAGGCCAAAGGCTCTGGCGAGAACCAGCAGACAGTGCTGGAACCCGGGTGGGTAGCAGAAAGTACCCATTGAAAGCAAAGTAGCCAGGCCGCAAGCCGGCCGCAGTTACCGAAACCCACAGTCCTACAGGGGGTCCATGTCCCATTGGCACTACGGATCCAGCCTTCAGTGCCAGTTCCCGCAGCCCACATAGGAGTCACCTAAACTGCAGGCACCGTAGAGTCGGCTAACCCGGCCGCAAGACGACAGGACAACGGATTGGTGGCATAGTGACCTTGACACTACCCGGAAACAGCAGGCGTGCTGGAACCAGGCTGGGCAACAGGGAGTCCCCGTGCCAAAGACACTGCCGAGCACCAACTGGCATTGTTGGAGCCCAGGGACAATCATGGTGTAGGCCGAGGCCTACTTGGTGGTAGTTTTAGATTGTTTGTAGGCTACAACAGACTGTCAACGTGCTCCAATTAGGCATCTGTATCCACTCTGTTTCCAGGATTTCACGTGACTACCAACACTGCCAGTTTATGCGTACAGTAGCCATCTGCCCAATCCACACGTGTTCCTGTGTTACTGGTGTCAGCTGACGTTACCGAACCCCACTTTCACATGAACGAGTGTGTTTTTCTGTGTGGACAGCACTTCCGAGCACCAACTAGCGTTGTTGGAACCCAGGGACAATCATGGTGCAGGCCGAGGCCTACTAGGAGCCAGGTGTAAAGCTGAGGTATTTTGACTTTGGAGGGAGCAGGACACTTTGCCCTCCACACAGCAGGGGATCAGCTGACGTTACCGAACCCCACTTTCACATGAACGAGTGTGTTTTTCTGTGTGGATGGCACTTCCGAGCAACAACTGACGATGTTGGAGCCCAGGGATAGTCATTTTGTAGGCTGAGGCCTACTTGGAGGCAGTTTAAGATAAGACGTTGTTTGAATTTGGAGGCAGCAGCAGTTTGCCCTCCACACGGCAGGGGATCAGCTGACATTACTGACCCCCACTTTCACATGAACAAGTGTGTTTTTCTGTGTGGACAGCACTTCCGAGCACCAACTAGCGTTGTTGGTGCCCAGGGAGAACCAGGGTGCAGGCCGAGGCCTACTTGGTGGCAGTTTTAGATTGTTTGTAGGCTACAACAGGCTGTCAACGTGCTCCAATTAGGCATCTGTCTCCACTCTGTTTCCAGGATTTCACGTGACCACCAACACCGCCAGTTTATGCGTACAGTAGCCGTCTGCCCAATCCACACGTGTTCCTGTGTTACTGGGATTCTGTAATGTCAGCAGATCCCCTGATGTGTGTCTGCCACTGTCTCCTGCTCTGTCCACATTCCCACCACTTGCAGTGGGAAGGTGGACAGCGCAGGAGACAGTGGCAGACACACATTGGGGGATCTGCTGACGTAACAGAACCCCAGTAACACAGGAACACGTGTGGAATGTGTGGACGGCAACTGTGAGCAGGAACTGGCGGTGTTGGAGGTCAGGGGAAATACTAGAGACAGAGTGGAGACAGATGCCAAATCAGAGAATGTTGAAATCTGAAGTAGCTAAAATTTGGAGGCAGCAGCAGTTTGCCCGCCACACAGCAGGGGATCAGCTGACGTTACCGAACCCCACTTACACATGAGCGAGTGTTTTGTCTGTGTGGACAGCACTTCCGAGCACCAACTGGCGTTGTCGGAGCCCAGGGAAAATGAGGTAGTAGGCCGAGGCCTACTTGGAACCAGTTGTAAATCTGAGGTTGTTTGACTGTGGAGGTTGCAGGACACTTTGCCATACACACAGCAGGGGATCAGCTGACGTTACCGAACCCCACTTACACATGAGCGAGTGTTTTGTCTGTGCGGACAGCACTTCTGAGCACCAACTGGCGGTGTCGGAGCCCAGGGAAAATCAGGTAGTAGGCCGAGGCCTACTTGGTGGCAGTTTGCGATTGTTTCTAGACTACTACTAACTGTCAACGTACTCCAATTAGGCCTCTGTCTTCACTCTGTTTCGAGTATTTCCTCTGGCTTCCAACCACGCCAGTTGCTGCTCTGAAATGCCGTCTGCACAACCCACACTTGTTCCTGTGTTACTGGGGTTCTGTAACAGCAGCTTCTCCCTAGAGGTGAGTCAGGCAATGTCTCCTGCTCTGTCCACATTTCCACTACAAGTAGTGGGAATGTAGACAAAGCAGGAGACATTGCCGTGCTCAACTCTGGAGATGAGCAGATGTTACAGGACCCAGGTACCACAGGAACAAGTGTGGATTGTGCAGACAGCACTTGAGAGCAGAAACAGGCGGTGTTGTAGGCCGGAGGAAATACTCAAAACAGAGTGGAGACAGAGGGCAAATCAGAGAACATATTAAATCAGAGGTAGTCAGAAGTTGTAGGCAGCAGGAGAGTTTGCCGTACACACAGCAGGGGATCAGCTGACGTTACCGAACCCCACTTACACATGAGCGAGTGTTTTGTCTGTGCGGACAGCACTTCCGAGCACCAACTGGCGTTGTCGGAGCCCAGGGAAAATGAGGTAGTAGGCCGAGGCCTACTTGGAGCCAGGTGTAAATCTGAGGTTGTTTGACTGTGGAGGGAGCAGGACACTTTGCCATACACACAGCAGGGGATCAGCTGACGTTACCGAACCCCACTTACACATGAGCGAGTGTTTTGTCTGTGCGGACAGCACTTCTGAGCACCAACTGGCGGTGTCGGAGCCCAGGGAAAATCAGGTAGTAGGCCGAGGCCTACTTGGTGGCAGTTTGCGATTGTTTCTAGACTACTACTAACTGTCAACGTACTCCAATTAGGCCTCTGTCTTCACTCTGTTTTGAGTATTTCCTCTGGCTTCCAACCACGCCAGTTGCTGCTCTGAAATGCCGTCTGCACAACCCACACTTGTTCCTGTGTTACTGGGGTTCTGTAACAGCAGCTTCTCCCTAGAGGTGAGTCAGGCAATGTCTCCTGCTCTGTCCACATTTCCACTACAAGTAGTGGGAATGTAGACAAAGCAGGAGACATTGCCGTGCTCAACTCTGGAGATGAGCAGATGTTACAGGACCCAGGTACCACAGGAACAAGTGTGGATTGTGCAGACGGCACTTGAGAGCAGAAACAGGCGGTGTTGTAGGCCGGAGGAAATACTCAAAACAGAGTGGAGACAGAGGGCAAATCAGAGAACAGATTAAATCAGAGGTAGTCAGAAGTTGTAGGCAGCAGGAGAGTTTGCCGTACACACAGCAGGGGATCAGCTGACGTTACCGAACCCCACTTACACATGAGCGAGTGTTTTGTCTGTGCGGACAGCACTTCTGAGCAACAACGGGCGTTGCTGTAGCCCAGGAAATAAAGTTCAGGTCATAGAAACATTAACACAACAGGAGACCTGGATCCTGTTGCCAGCCAATTATTTATTCTGGAAGAGGACTGGCAAATTCAGGTGAGATCCAGGCCTTGTTCATTTTCACAAAAGTAAGCCGGTCAACATTATCGGCGGATAGTCGCGTGCGACGGTCTGTTACCACACCACCTGCAGCACTAAAGACACGTTCCGATAATACACTGGCAGCAGGGCAAGCCAGCACCTCCAATGCATACTGGCTAAGCTCTGGCCATGTATCCAGCTTAGAGACCCAATACTTGAACGGGGAAGAGCCGTCTGGGAGAACACTAACAGGGCACGACAAGTAGTCTGTCACCATCTGACGGAAACGTTGCCTCCTGCTGACTGGAGCCGTCTGTGATGGTGTAGCCGTTTGTGGCGGTCCCACAAAACTTTTACACATTTGGGCCATACTGGCCTTGCCTTGTCCTGCGGCACTGCCTCTGCTACCTCTTTGTGCAGAGCTTCCTCCACTGCCTCTACCAACATGGCTGCTTTGAAAAGCACTACCAGCAACACTTGTGGGGGGAATGGAGAACATGATGGCCTGCACAAGTGTTTCTTGGTACTCCCGCATTTTTCGCTCCCGGTTCAACTGTGGTATGAGGCTTTGTAAGTTGTCCCGGTAGCGAGGATCTAGGAGGGTGTACACCCAATAATCAGCCGCGTGGAGAATGTTGGCGATGCGGCGGTCATTTAACAAGCACTGCAGCATGAAATCAACCATGTGCTGCAGACTGCCAACTGGACCGGAAACGCTGTCCCCAGCTTGAGGCAGCATCTCTGCCTGCTCAGCATCACCCCACCCTCGCTGTACACACTGACTACTAGAGCCTTGTGTACCTCCCTCCTCTGGAGAGATGTGTTCCTCCTCCTCCATTGACTCCTCGTCATCCTCCTCACTAAGTGTCCCCTGCCTGGGCCTTTGTGTGGAAGCACGTTGCGCAGACTTGCCAGAAGCAGATGGCATTTCTGACTGCTCATCCTCGACCTCTTCAAAAACCTCCTCACTTAGTGCTTGTAAGGTTTTTTGAAGCAGACAGATGAGGGGGACAGTCATGCTGATTAGTGCATCATCTGCACTGGCCATCCGCGTGGAGTCATCGAAGGCACGCAAAACTTGGCAGATGTCCCTCATAGTGGCCCACTCAGTGGTGGTGAAGTGTGTCCGGCGCACAGTGCGACTTGTTTGCGCCTGATGCAGCTGGTACTCCATTACTGCTGCCTGCTGCTCACACAACCGCTCCAACATATGTAACGTTGAATTCCACCTGGTGGGGAGGTCCCAAATATTATGCAATGTTCTGGCAGGTGGAATCGGCGTTGCAGAGATGCAATGCGCGATCTTGCCATGCTGGAACGCCGCAAGTGAGCACACTCTAGGAGAACCTTGTGCAGCAGTGCATCAAGATCCGGATAGTCCCTCAGAAAGCTCTGCACGACCAAATTGAGCACGTGTGCCAGACATGGTATGTGAGTGAGGTTGCCTAGGCCCAGAGCTGCCACTAGATTTCGGCCATTGTCACTCACTACCAAACCTGGCTGGAGATTCGCTGGCACAAACCACACATCGCTCTCCTGCTTGATGGCATTCCAGAGCTCCTGTGCTGTGTGGCTCCGATTCCCCAAAGAAATTAATTTAAGGACGGCCTGTTGACGTTTGGCCAGACCTGTGCTCATATCTGGCCTAACAGGCTCACGCAGTGCTGATTCCGAGGAACTAGAGTAGGAGGAGGACTCAATATGTACAGACTGCATTCCTGCAATCCTTGGAGTTGGCAGAATATATACAGAGCCACTCTCCAGATCTGTACCCGGCTTCACAACATTGACCCAATGGGCAGTGAGGGAAAGGTATCGTCCCTGTCCATGGCTACTGGTCCACGCATCGGTGGTCAGGTGGACCTTGCTACTGACGGCATTTAGTAGCGCATTTTTAATTTTTCCCTCCACATGCTTTTGCAGGGCAGGGACAGCTTGCCTGCTGAAATAAAAGCGGCTGGGCACATTGTATTGTGGAACTGCCAATGACATAAAGTTCCGGAAGGTGTCAGTCTCCACCAGTCTGAATGACAGCATCTCAAGGGCCAGTAGTTTGGCAATGCCGACATTCAGAGCCAGTGCTTGGGGATGGTTTGCCGAGTATGGCCGCTTTTTCTCCCATGCCTGTGCTACCGATTGCTGGTGAGTGGCCTGGGAGTGTGCTGATGACTGCGAATGTGGTTCAGTGGGTGGAATTTCACTGGGTCTCTGGACAACAGTGGCAGTGGTTCTTCCATGGCGTTCCATTGAGGAAGCCGAACCAGCTGTGTGTGAGCTGGAGGAAGAGGCCCCAACACGAGCTGAAGAGGTGGTAAGTGCTGCTGAAGGTTGGCCTACATCTTCAGTGTGTCTGTGTAACTCCACCTCGTGCTTGGTACGCATATGTTTCCACATATTTGTGGTATTGAGGTTGGTCACATTTTTCCCTCGTTTCACTTTCTGATGACACAGCTTGCATTTGACAAAGCAAATGTCATCTGCAACTGTGTCAAAAAAAGACCACGCACTGCAAGTCCTGGGAGCGCCCGTTTTGTGTTTTGGAAGAGGATTGCTCCTCACGGGTGCCAAAGTGGAGGCTACAGGCAACCAAGTCTGCCCCCGCCCTCTCCCTCCTCTTTTGGCCGTTCGGGGAATCTCTTCATCAGAGCTGCTCCCACCACCTTCCTGTGGCTGACGCCATGATGGGTCAAGGACCTCATCATCTCCACTCCCCTCTTCAAGCACCGGCTGGTCCTGGGTTGTCTCGCCAGCACCGTACGCACCAGAAATTGGCAACTGAGTCTCATCATCATCTGATGCATACTGAGGTGTGCTGACCATAGGCACTGGCCCACCCGCCTCTTCAGATTCAGAGGGACAAAGCAGTTGCGCATGACTGCATACTCCCTCTTCTTCACGCTCTAGAATGCTGCTTGGCTGGCCACCTCTTTCCAAGCCAACAGATTCTGAGAACAGAAGTAAAGATTGAGATGGCTCCTGTCCAGGGCTCTCAGACTGCCTGGGCAATATGGCAGGTGGTGAAGAGACAGATGGTTGTCTTCAGTGCTCTGGCCTTGGGAGGATGCGGAAGTCATTGAAGTGGATGCGTTAGCTGCCATCCATCCGACAACGGCTTCAATTTGTTCGTCACGCAGCAGTGGGGTACAGCGAGGTCCTACAAAGCTGCACATGAAGGACTGTTGCCTGGTAAAAGTGGGGGATGCCGGGTCACTGGTGGCCGCAGCAGATACCGAATCCCCACGTCCTCTCCCTGCTGAATCCCCCCGTCCTCTCCCTGCTGAAACTCCACGGCCACGACCACGTGCCTTACTCCCTGCCTTCTTCATCTTGGTAGACTGATAAAGATAGGCAGAAAAGTAAAAAAGGGGTGGCTTAGTGTTCTTATTCCTGAACACCTGCTAACCAGTATAAGAAACACCAATTTGGCTAAGAGTGTGTGTACTACACTTTAATATGATCTAATGTGGCCTAGACAACTGTAAAGTGGAGTGTTTGGTGAACTTTATTTCCTTTTTTTTGGGTGGGGGGAAAGGAAAGGATGTGACCAAAGTTTGAAAGCTATAGTATCACAAACTTTTTGGAGCGATTACAATGCAGGAAGCTAACCTACAATGCAATTGATGAGGCTCCAAAAAATAGGGTGATACTAGCCTGGCTGGCACTGAAGGGCACAAGCCAGCAAAAAGGCTCCTCTATCTAATCCTATATAGTGTTTGCAACCAACCAATGACAATGGATGCGGTTGGAAGCACACTAATATAAGAGCAAAAATCTGGCTAAATTAGCTGCAAAATAAGGACTATGTATGAGGCAGTGATGCACGCTGAGCGGACTACAGCTAGCGGTGGCTGTAGAACACACTGCAACGTGAGCTGCACTCACACACAGAGAGACCTATCAGACAGCCAAAAACAGTGCAGAGAAATGGGCTATAGCACTGAAAGGCTGCTGAAAGGCTCCGCTGTCCACTCCTTTAGTGTTTGCAACCAACGTATATGGATACGTATGGAAGCACACTATACAGGAGAAAAAAAAAGCAGCAATAAAAGAAAAATGTGTATGAGGCAGAGACACACGCTGGCCGGCCTACAAGCAGACGTGCCTGCAGGACACACTACACAGCGTGGGTCTGCACTCACACAGCCCTTGCAGACAGCTGTGAAAACAGCGCTGCTAGGGAAAAGCAAGCTACAGTGGTGGTTTATGTAGCCTGGGTTAAGCACTATATGTTTTGTGGAATCGCTATTTCTAACTGTCCCTCACAGTCTTCAACAGCAGCCTGTCCCTAACTGAATTCACAGCAGAGTGACCAGAAATGGCGGCTGCAGCGCTTTTTATAGTGCATCATGACATCATTTCAGCAGCCAATCACAGCCATGCCAGTAGTTAACATGCCTACATGCCTAACAGGATATGCCCACACTTCTGAGGATCCCCATTGGCTGAATCAAATCGAGCGGGCTCCTAGCATTATGGGAACTTCCGATTCCGGTATTCGATATGAAAAAAGTGTCGGAACTAAGTATCGGAATTCCGATACAGCTAATATCGGCCGATACCCGATACTTGCGGTATCGGAATGCTCAACACTACATATTGCTATTACCACTCCCAGCAGAGAAAAGGGTATCATAGTATTAAGTCTTATTTCCTTTTCCCTATTGATGATGCTTGCATATTCAGTTGTGTCTAGCATGAATGTGAATAGTCAGGAGGAATAGCTGTCATTCAAATTACAGTAAATCGCTTTGTAAAGTGTATGGCTATCTTAAAGAAGTTGTCTATGCATATGGTATTGAAGATCTACTGTATCTATAGGATGGGTCATCAATAATAGATCAGCGCAGGTCAGCCATCCAGTGCCACTACCAATCAGCTGTTTTTTGCTCCGGTGCCGGTCAGAATGGAGCTGCCGAATAAAAGCTGTGCTGCAGCAGCCACTATAATTTGAAAGAAGCTGCACTCAGCAACTATGTTCACAGTGTTTACAGCACATCCTGTCGCTGATCGGCGGAGGCATCATATCTTTGCCCCCCCACAGATCTGCTATTAATGACCTATTCTGCAGATAATTCATCATTACCTTATGCTCGGACAATCCAAATAACTGCAAACCAGTACAAGATATGTTGTATTTTAAAGATGATCATGTTGCACAAATTGTATTTTTCATAAAGAAATACTTTTAGGGATATTATTATTTTGTTACTTTGTATGGTCTGTTGCTGTATCCTACATTAAAGTCCCTACATGAACCTAGCCTTTGTTACCGTAGGCTAGCAGGACGCTCCCTTTTGCTGCAATCAGTAGACATTGCACAGTCACACTTGAGTGCAGAAGTGGACACATGTTAACACTTCAGCAAGATATTTCTAATGGAAAAACAAACACTATGGAAAGTGATAAGTTGGCTTACATTATTGTGTAGACTGGCTACATTATTACTTTAGATGGATTTCATTTCATGACAAGAATCTCTAAATCATAGTTACTTAATCTGGTTTCTAATGGACCTCATGGTTAACAAGGAATCAGCAATAAAGCATGTTTGCCATATTTCTCTACAATCCTTGTGGTGAATAATATGGAAAGAAAATTTTAGGCAATGTAGAACTATTTTTATGGAATACGACATCTGCAGTTCCGCATGTAAAAAGATTACATGTTCTTCATTTTAGACTGTGGTTGAATTTCCACCAGAAAAAGATTACAAGAAAAACTACAGCCCTAGAGGATACTGAGCACCTGTCACATCCATGTCTGAGCATACTGCCCTGATCACTAGACAGCATCACACTACGGCCGGGGCCACACTACCGTATAATACAGACGAGTGCTATGGAGAAAACATCACATAGCACTCGGACCATTGTTAATCTATGGTGCAGCTCACATCAGCGTTTATTTTCTTGGGCGTATTCAACGTGCATGTAAAATCGCAGCATGGTGTGATTGGCACCAAGACTTGGCCGAGACTCGTCAATGCAAGTCAATAGGTGCGAGAAAAAAAAATCACACAGCATTCGGACCATGCGAGTGCTGTCCGATTTTTTCACACTGGTGTCCATACATACAGTAAAATCACACTGACAGGTTAGAGTAAAATAGATTGAATAGGTAAATACACAAAGAATACATAGATATATAAATGTCAGTGACACACACATATATATATATATATATACAGTGCCTTGTGAAATATTCTGCCCCCCCTGGAACTTTTCAACCTTTTCCCACATATCATGCTTCAAACATAAAGATACCAAATGTAAATCTTTGGTGAAGAATCAACAACAAGTGGGACACAATTGTGAAGTTGAACAAAATTTATTGGTTATTTTAAATTTTTGTGGAAATTCCAAAACTGAAAAGTGGGGCGTGTAATATTATTCGGCCCCTTTAACTTAATACTTTGTTGCGCCACCTTTTGCTGCGATTACAGCTGCAAGTTGCTTGGGGTATGTCTCTATCAGTTTTGTACATCGAGAGACTGAAATTCTTGCCCATTCTTCCTTGGCAAACAGCTCGAGCTTAGTGAGGTTGGATGGAGATCCTTTGTGAACAGCAATTTTCAGCTCATTCCACAAATTCTCATTGGATTCAGGTCTGGACTTTGACTTGGCAATTCTAACACCTGGATACGTTTATTTGTGAACCATTCCATTGTAGATTTTGCATTATGTTTGGGATCATTGTCTTGTTGGAAGACAAATCTTCATCTCAGTCTCAGGTCTTTTGCAGACTCCAACAGGTTTTCTTCTTGAATGGTCCTGTATTTGGCTCCATCTATCTTCCCATCAATTAACCATCTTCCCTGTCCCTGCAGAAGAAAAGCAGGTCCAAACCATGATGCTGCCACCACGTTTGACAGTGGGGATGGTGTGCTCAGGGTGATGATCTGTGTTACCTTTACGCCAATCATATCGTTTGGCATTGTTGCCAAAAAGTTTGATTTTGGTTTCATCTGACCAGAGCACCTTCTTCCACATGTTTGGTGTGTCTCCCACGTGGCTTGTTGCAAACTTTAACTGATACTTTTTATGGATATCTTTGAGAAATGGCTTTCTTCTTGCCACTCTTCCATAAAGGCCAGATTTGTGCAGTGTACGACTGATTGTTGTCCTATGGACAGACTGTCCAACCTCAGCTGTAGATCTCTGCAGTTCATCCAGAGTGATCATAGGTCTCTTGGCTGCACCTCTGATCAGTCTTCTCCTTACTTGAGATGAAAGTTTAGAGGGACGGCCGGGTCTTGGTAGATTTGCAGTGATATAATACTCCTTCCATTTCAATACGATCGCTTGCACAGTGCTCCTTGAGATGTTTAAAGTTTTTGAAATTATTTTGTATCCAAATCCAGCTTTAAACTTCTTCACAATAGTATCAAGGACCTGCCTGTTGTGTTCCTTGGTCTTCATGATGCTCTCCGTGCTTCAAACAGAACCCTGAGACTATCACAGAGCAGGTACATTTATACGGAGACTTAATTACACACAGGTGGATTATATTTATCATCATTAGTCATCTAGGACAACATTGGATCATTCAGAGATCCACAATGAACTTCTGGAGTGAGTTTGCTGCACTGAAAGTAAAGGGGCCGAATAATATTGCACACCCCACTTTTCAGTTTTGGAATTTCCACAAAAATTTAAAATAACCAATAAATTTCATTCAACTTCACAATTGTGTTCCACTTGTTGTTGATTCTTCACCAAAGATTTACATTTGATATCTTTATGTTTGAAGCATATGTGAGAAAAGGTTGAAAAGTTCCAGGAAGCTGAATACTTTCGCAAGGCACTCTATATACACACAGTGTAGGTGTACGCACATATATATATATATATATATATATATATGTGTCACACACACACATATATGAAAGAGAGCTAGATAGCAGATTAACAATTAATTAATTTGTCGGCTTTTGCAAAATAATTGCAAAAGCCGACAGGATATGACACATGGCTTACATACAGTAAACCATTGCATATCAGTTAGATGTATATATGTCCCTAACTAATAGGCTAAGTGCACACATACCGGAACTCTCGCCGAATTTACCGCGAGAATTCCGGAATTCCATTCCGCTGGAAAATCGCATTTTAAATTCCCGCGATTTTCCCGCAGAAAAACTAGCATTTTGCAAGCGTATTTAGCTTGCAAAATGCTAGCATTTTCCAAGCGATCTGTAGCATCGCTTGGAGAACTGATTGACAGGTTGGTCACACTCGTCAAACAGTGTTTGACAAGTGTGACCAACTTTTTACTACTGAGGCTGCCTATGCGGTATCAATAGTAAAAGATAGAATGTAAAAAAAAATAAAAAATGGTGTTATTCTTACCTTCCGACGTCCCGCGCATCCGTTCCCAGTAATCCTTTGCGAAAATGCCCGCGATGACGTCCGTTCTCGCGGGATCGCGAAGTCTCGCGGTCATTTGCGATGACGTCGCGCGAATGACCACGAGACTTCGTGATCCCGCGAGAACGGACGCCATCGCAGGCATTTTCGCAAAGGACTACTGGGAACGGGATCGTGGAGAGAGGCGGGAATGCTGTGCGGGACGTCGGAGGGTGAGAATAACAATATTTTTTATTTTAAATTCTATTTGGGATATGGTGCTCACAGCCCGGAGGACAGTCTCCTCTCCTCCGGACCGTGGGTACCATCCGTAATTGTTCTGCTTACTTTCCGCATGGTGTGCACAGCCACATGCGGGAAGTAAGCGGAACAATGCATTCCTATGGGTGCGGGATCGCCGCGATTCCGCAAATTAATGAGCATGCTGCGTTTTTTACCGCGAAGCGATTCTGCCGCGGTAAAAACCGCAGCATTAGCACAGCATTGCGGAATCCCATAGGAATGCACGGGATGCTTATTTTTCGCGGCAAAATCGCGCTGTTAAAACCGCCGCGGAAACGCGAAAAAAACGTCACGTGTGAACTCAGCCTTAATGTTAGTAGTGTATGTGTGTAAAATATTGGAGCTGTAGGTGTTAACTTAAAGAATTAATTCACGGAAAAAAATTGCTTGGCTTCCTGCACAATTTTCTCTGCCAGAGAGGGAAAGCCGGAGACTGAGGACAGATATTAATAGCCTAGAGAGGGACCATTGTTATTGCCTCCCTGGCTGAAAACAACTGCCTCCAGCTACCCCAGAAAAGGCAACTGAGGAATGTACTCAGTAGCATGGGAAAGTTTCTGAACATTTTCCCATGCTGTCAGTTCACCACGGGTCAGGCGGGGAGTCTGCACAGCCTCAGTGACTACTTCTGATGTCACTGAGGCTGCGCAGACTCCCCGCCTGACCTGAAGTGAATTGACAACGTGGGAAAATGTTCAGAAACTTTCCCACGCTAATCAGTTCATGTCCGATCAGGAGGGGAAGCTGTGCAGGCAGCTTTTCATTAATTCCTCCGTGGTTTACAGCTGGGCCGGTCGCATTAGCACCGCTCCCGGTTGTAAACTATTTAACCCCTTGATTTGGATTGCAGTGTGGGACATGACTGTAAGGCGGACAGGTATGGGATATTGGTGCTTTTTTATTTTTTATTTTTTTCAGGAGTACGATGGCTTCAATTGGATTGGGAGTTTAATAAAGATGGCAAACCTGTGTGTTTAATTATTTCATTAAAATACTTTTTTTCTTAATGTCTGTTTTTTTTAACCCTTACATACTATTGGATTAATAATGGATAGGTGTCTTATTGACACCTCTACATTATTTACCAGGCTTAATGTCACCTTACAATAGCAAGGTGACATTAACCCCTTATTACCCCATATGCCACCGCTACAGGACAATGGGAAGAGAGAGGCTAAGTGCCTGAATAGGTGCATCTTACAGATGCGCCTTTTCTGGGGTGGCTGGGGCAGATGTTTTTAGCCAGGAGGAGCCAATAACAATGGTCCATCTCTAGGCTATTAATATCTGCCCTCAGTCACTGGCTTTCCCTCTCTGGTGGAGAAAATTTTGCGGGAGCCCACACAGTTTTTTTCCGCGAATTAATTCTTTATATTTTGCACACACGCACTAATAACATTATTAGCTAGGGACATATATAAATCTAACTGATATGCAATGGTTTACTGTATGTAAACCATGTGTCATATCCTGTCGGGTTCTGTAACGATTTTACAAAAACTGACAAATGAATGATCACCTATTCTACTATGTATCTCTGTATGAAATATAAAGATATATATATATGTATATATGTGTCACTGATTATATATATATATATATATACACTGCTCAAAAAAATAAAGGGATAAAGGGAACACTAAAATACCACATCCTAGGTATCTCTGAATGAAATATTCCAATTGCAAATTTGTATTCATTGCATAGTGGAATGAGTTCAGGACAATAAAACATAATTATCAATGTAAATCAAAATGAATACCCCATGGAGGTCTGGACTTGGAATGATATTCAAAATCAAAGTGGAAAATCAAATTACAGGCTGATCCAACTTCAGTGAAAATGCCTCATGACAAGAAAAAGATGCTCAGAATTGTGTGTGGCCTCCATGTGCCTGTATGACCTCCCTACTGTACAATGCCTGGGCATGCTCCTGATGAGGCAGCGGATGGTCTCCTGAGGGATCTCCTCCAATACCTGGACTAAAGCATCCGCCAACTCCTGGACAGTCTGTGGTGCAACGTGATGTTGGTGGATGGAGCGAGACATGATGTCCCAGATGTGCTCAACCAGATTCAGGTCTGGAGAACAGGCAAATCAGTCCATAGCTTCAATGCCTTCATCTCGCAGGAACTGCTGACACACTCCACCCACATGAGATCTGGCATTGTCCTGCATTAGGAGGAACCCAGGGCCAACCGCACCAGAATATGGTCTCACAAGGGATCTGAGGATCTCATTTCAGTACCCAATGGCAGTCAGGCTACCTCTGGCGAGCACATGGAGGGCTGTGCAGCCCTCCAAAGAAATGCCACCCCACATAATTACTGACCCACTGCCAAACCGGTCATGCTGAAGGATGTTGCAGGCAGCAGATCACTCTCCGCGGCATCTCCAGACTCTGTCATGTCTGTCACATGTGCTCAGTGTGAACCTGTTTTCATCTGTGAAGAGCACAGGGCGCAAGTGGCGAATTTGCCAATCCTGGTGTTCCATGGCAAATGCCAAGCATCCTACACGGTGTTGGGCTGTGAGAACAACCCCCATCTGTGGAGGTCTGACCCTTAGACCATCCTCATGGAGTCGGTTTCTAACCATTTGTGCAGACAGATGCACATTTGTGGCCTGCTGGAGGTCATTTTACAGGGTTCTGGCAGTTCTCCTCCTGTTCCTACTTGCACAAAGGCGGAGATAGCAGTCCTGCTGCTAAGTTGCTGCCCTCCTACGGCCCCTCCACATCTCCTGGTGTACTGGCCTGTCTCCTGGTAGCGCCTCCAGCTTCTAGACACAACGCTGACAGACACAGCAAACCTTCTTGTCACAGCTCGCATTGATGAGCCATCCTGGATGAGCTGATCTACCTGAGCCACTTGTGTGGGTTGTAGAGTCTGTCTCATGCTACCACGAGTGTGAAAGCACAACCAACATTCTAAAGTGACCAAAACATCAGCCAGAAAGCATTGGTACTGAGATGTGGTCTGTGGTCCCCACCTGCAGAACCACTCCTTTATTGAGGGTGTCTTGATAATTGCCAATAATTTCCATCTGTTGTCTATTCCATTTGCACAACAGCATGTCAAATTTATTGTCAATCAGTGGTGCTTCCTAAGTGGACAGTTTGATTTCACAGAAGTTTGATGTACTTGAAGTTATATTCTGTTGTTTAAGTGTTCTCTTTATTTTTTGAGCAGTGTATATATACACCTATTATATGTGTATACAGTACATGTATTTTATATTTTGCATTCTAACATGTCAGTGTGATTTTACTGTATAGCCGCATATGAATTGTCGGCTTTTCACAGGACACTGGTGCGTAAAAATCAGACAACACTCACATGGTGCGAGTGCTGTCCGATATTTTTCTTGCATCCATTGACTTGCATTGGTGAGTCTCATCCGAGAATTGCAGCAATACGCAGCATGCTGCGATTTTTTTCTCAGTCCGATTTCGGCTGAGAAAAAAATCGCAAATGAGATGTCACCTATTGAAAAACATTGGTCCGAGTGCAATCCGATTTTTTTATCAGATTGCACTCGTCCGTATTTCTCACAAGTGAGTATGAGCCCTTAACGTAAGTATATGGTGTTTTGTTTTTTTTACAGGAGACAAGGGCTTCAGGGATTAGATGTAAAGTGAGTATATGATGTGTTTTTTATTTTTATTTCAATATTTCTTTATTTTAACTTTTTTTTCTTTACTTTGAGCACAGGCGCCAGCTAATAACTACGCCCATAGCCGCTGTCTGATTCTGCTGTTATCAGCAGGGAAAGCACGCGTAGGCTGCTGGGAGTAGTAGATTCTCATGAGCCGATGCCTGTGACCTGTGGTAAGCTTTTTACTGCGAGTCACAGTCACAGTGGCGGGGTCACGCTGACATCTGACAGAGTGACCCCGTATAGCTTTGACCGACCATAATGCAAATGTTACGGCCAATCAGAGCCATGAGGTTTCTCACGCTGTCACACAGATGACAGCATGGGAAACATCATAGGAAGTCCACAAAAATGCATTGTGTGCACACAGCTTTAGTGGAGTCTTGATCATTTTTATTTACTGAACTTTGGCTAAATTTTGATGATTTTTAGGAAAATGCTCGCAAATCCAAACAAACACAAATCCGAATGTACAAGGTCCATGCAGACTTTGAGATGGGCAAACATTTTCTGAACAAGTTCGCTCAACTCTACTTATAACGCATGTCACAAAACACATTATACATCATAACAATAAGTGTGTCTTCAAGGGGGCACTTGGGCAATATGTCCATTTGCTTACAGATGCATGCAGCGTACACAGACCCTGTTTTGTTTTAAAGAGAGTCTCTGTGTATTGGTATTATGGAAACTGTATAAGGACAATAATTCTAGGAAAAGAAATGCTCATTACACAGCATGCCAGATATGTAATTTGAAGTTCAATCACAGGTTATAGTAGAGCAGAGCGCAGTGAGGAGTTATGCAGAGTACTTAAGTGGGCAGTGAGGAACTGTACAAAGTAAAGAAGTTTACAGTGAGGAAGAGTAGTGGGCAGCGAGGATTTGTGCCGAGTAGAGAATTGGGCATAGGGGAGTTGGGGCGTGTTGCGCTGTGGACGGTAAGTACCATAGTTGTGCAGTGTTAGGTGTAGAGTAGGGGAGCAGTGAGCATTTTTTTACTTCCTGCAGAGTTAAAGGGCACCTGTCACCCCCCAGGGCATTTTTCAGTTAAAGAGCCACCTTCAGCAGCACTAAGGCTGCATTCTGTGAAGGTGGCTCTTCTTTTTCTGACCCCCAGTAATGCCAAAATATTGACTTTTATAATTAGCTCCTCATACCTGTAATGTGTCCCACAGGTATGTTGTGTCCCCCAGTATCAGCTGCCTACCATCCGTCAATCATTCCTGTCTGAGGCCTTGGCACCGCCCACGATCTGTCCATCATGATGTCCCGTGCGTCGCTGCCTCCTCTTGATTTGAATCCCGGCACCTGCGCTGTAACAAGTGTTCTCAGGCATGGGCAGTGCGCACTGCCTGAGAACCGACATCAGGCTATTGCGCATGCGCATTGTGGAGGCCCCAGATCCTGCCTCTGCGAGTTCATGATGAGCTGTGTATGACCCCATCCACATTACTGATTGGCAGCTTTCTGTGAATACAGAAAGCTGCTAATTCATGGTGGGAGCGGGATTAGACAAAGCAGCAGGACTACATGGCACAAGACAACTAGTCCTGTAGCAAAAATCTCCTGCTGATAATACATTCATTTTATTGAAACTACAACAAGCAGTCTAAAAAATGACACATCGCTAGAATCAAGGTCTCTGCCCCTACATCATGCTGCGCTAAGATTAAATAGCAAAAACCTGCTGACAGATTTCCTTTAACAGTGTTTGTATTAGATTAGGAGAACTGCCGCACCTTTCGAGGATTTCACCATGGATGGACAACACATTAAGTTTTCTCTAGAAACGATATTGTTTCATTTGGTATTAATACTGTGAGATAGACGTGTTTTATAAATTGCCTCTCTCTCTATATATATTCCCCGTATCCCCACTAGCATGGCTTTAATATCCATCTGCTGAAATTGAAGATATATTCAATGTATCCCCAACTGGGGTCAGTCTATTTTTACATCTGTTTGGTAGTTATAGTCAGTGATTGAAGGAAATGTTGTGCGCAAACACTGCTGAATTGTTTGGGGCAAAATGATGAAAGTAAAACTAGAAAGCAGTATAAACACCAAGTAAATGGATTTCATTTCTCCTGTCTAACCAGTAATCTGCTAAAGTAACATTGTGGGAAAAGTAATCCAGTTAATCTTACTCACTGTCACTTTATAAAAGTGGAATGGCAGATGATAGCGTCCAAAGTCCTGACCCGTGCAATTTATGTAACATGCCATCTGACAGATATAAATGCCACCAGGTAAAGAGAGGGAACATAGGCACATGGCTGCTGCCCGCTGTGCCAGCGTCTGATCCTAACTTCGATCTAGGAGGATACCTATCTACTTCTCATAAATGTATCACTGCCAGAATCTGCAATGAATGGATAATGATAACATATCTCATACAGAATGCATACTTGCCACCATAATCTGAGCAGATATATGAAGTGTCCATATCTTTATTTCAAGCACAGTCATCCCCAAAATGCGATTTTTAGTCAGGAGTTCTCAGTTATCATTACACCATAAATTCATTGAAACCACAAATGCCACACCACTTTTTGATTCTTTAGAAAGATTCACTATATTAAATATCTATTGCTTATATTCAACAGAGTCAAGTTCAATACATTTCCACTAGATTCTCCCGTAGTGAATCATGATGCACAGTTTTGGATCATTATACCCCATGGGCTGTGGGTGAACATGGTAGAAGCTCATTGAGTTGTACAGTTGTGGCCAAAAGTATTGACACCCCTGCAATTCTGTCAGATAATACTCAGTTTCTTCCTGAAAATGATTGCAAACGCAAATTCTTTAGTATTATTATCTTCATTTAATTTGTCTTAAATGAAAAAACACAAAAGAGAATGAAGCAAAAAGCAAAACATTGATCATTTCACACAAAACTCCAAAAATGGGCCAGACAAAAGTATTGGCACCCTCAGCCTAATACTTGGTTGCACAACTTTTAGCCAAAATAACTGCGACCAACCGCTTACGGTAACCATCAATGAGTTTCTTACAATGCTCTGCTGGAATTTTAGACCATTCTTCTTTGGCAAACTGCTGCAGGTCCCTGATATTTGAAGGGTGCCTTCTCCAAACTGCCATTTTTAGATCTCTCCACAGGTGTTCTCTGGGATTCAGGTCTGGACTCATTGCTGGCCACCTTAGAAGTCTCCAGTGCTTTCTCTCAAACCATTTTCTAGTGCTTTTTGAAGTGTGTTTTGGGTCTTTGTCCTGCTGGAAGACCCATGACCTCTGAGGGAGACCCAGCTTTCTCACACTGGGCCCTACAATATGCTGCAAAATTTGTTGGTAGTCTTCAGACTTCATAATGCCATGCACACGGTCACGCAGTCCAGTGCCAGAGGCAGCAATGCAACCCCAAAACATCAAGGAACCTCCACCATGTTTGACTGTAGGGACCGTGTTCTTTTCTTTGAATGCCTCTTTTTTTCTCCTGTAAACTCTATGTTGATGCCTTTGCCCAAAAAGCTCTACTTTTGTCTCATCTGACCAGAGAACATTCTTCCAAAACGTTTTAGGCTTTTTCAGGTAAGTTTTGGCAAACTCCAGCCTGGCTTTTTTATGTCTCGGGGTAAGAAGTGGGATCTTCTTGGGTCTCTTACCATACAGTCCCTTTTCATTCAGACGCCAACGGATAGTACGGGTTGAGACTGTTGTACCCTCGGACTGCAGGGCAGCTTGAACTTGTTTGGATGTTAGTCGAGGTTCTTTATCCAACATCCGCACAATCTTGCGTTGAAATCTCTTGTCAATTTTTCTTTTCCATCCACATCTAGGGAGGTTAGCCACAGTGCCATGGGCTTTAAACTTCTTGATGACACTGCGCACGGTAGACACAGGAACATTCAAGTCTTTGGAGATGGACTTGTAGCCTTGAGATTGTTCATGCTTCCACACAATTTGGTTTCTCAAGTCCTCAGACAGTTCTTTGGTCTTCTTTCTTTTCTCCATGCTCAATGTGGTACACACAAGGACACAGGACAGAGGTTGAGTCAACTTTAATCCATGTCAACTGGCTGCAAGTGTGATTTAGTTATTGCTAACACCTGTTAGGTGCCACAGGTAAGTTACAGGTGCTGTTAATTACACAAATTAGAGAAGCATCACATGATTTTTCAAACAGTGCCAATACTTTTGTCCACCCTCATTTTTATGTTTGGTGTGGAATTATATCCAATTTGGCTTTAGGACAATTCTTTTTGTGTTTTTTCATTTAAGACAAATTAAATGAAGATAATAATACCAAAGAATTTGTGTTTGCAATCATTTTCAGGAAGAAACTGAGTATTATCTGACAGAATTGCAGGGGTGTCAATACTTTTGGCCACAACTGTATCTTTATACTGTATGTGCAATAGATAATTAATGTATTGAATCCTTACAAAAGGGCCTGATATTTATAACTTCAGTGGGGGGGGGGGGTGGGCATACAAAATCATCAACTTGAAAATGATTCTGCTATATTTGGTCAAACAATGAATTAACTCACTGCAAATGTGATGGCTGAAGCCATTTTTTCTGTGAGATATGTGATATTAGGAGATATTGATGAGGCTGCTACTCATAATTGCTTTTCCAAGTTTGCATAGTTCTGGAACACAGTTGATTATTTGCGATAAGGTTTGTAAAGAACTGTTCACAGCAATAAGTTGTTCCAATCACATGTAAATTACACAGAATGTCTCCTCACAGTTGGAGACTCCTCACTATGTAACATTTATAGAACTTAAGCAGTGGGAGGTTTGCTGTATATATCACAGACTGCAGTATATATATCACATAGGAGACACTGAAACGTCAATATGCATCACATAGGAGACACCAAGTCTGCTGTATATACATCACATAGGAGACCCCGAGACAGCAATAGATACATCACATACTGTAGAAGACATTGAGATTGTTCTATAGATCACATAGGAGACTCTGAGACTGCTGTTTACATCACATAGCACAAACTAAGGCTAGTTTCACAGTAGCGTATGGCCGAGGTGCCGAGGGCTTCCTCCATGAAGCTCTGCCCCCTGCCGCGCCTCCTCCATTCAGCCCCGCCTCTGTCAGCATGCGGCCTGCGTACCCTATATTTAGCATTAGGTACGCAGGCCGTGCCGTTGAATGCGGATGCTGCCGTATGCATCTCTTTGACGGTGCAGTGACTGCACCAAACTGCAACACGTTGCATTTGGTGCAGATTGCCGTACAGTCAAAAAGACGCATGCAGCGGCATCCACATTCATTGGGACGGCCTGTGTACCTAATGCTAAAGATAGGGTATGCAGGCCGCCTGCCGACAGAGGCGGGGCTGAACGGAGGAGGTGCAGCAGGGGTCAGAGCTTCACGGAGGAATCTCGCAACCCTCCGCACCTTGGCCATACGCTAGTGTGAAACTAGCCTTAGACTGCGGTATATACATCACTTTAGGCTGGTTTCACATTTGCGTTTTTTAGCGCTGGAAAAAAACGCACACCTGCGCATGCGTTTTTTCCCCTATATTTAACATGGGTGCGCATACCTGCGCGCTGGTAAGCGCATGTATGCGATTTTCATGCGCTGCGTTTTTTTGGGGTGTGCGTTGGGATTTTCCAGACGCAGCATGTTGCATTTTTTGGCCCTGCAAAAAAGCGCATGCGCACATATGCGCACGTTTTGCGCTAAAAATGGCCATTATAGCCTATGGATGCGCATATGTGCGCACTGGCATGCTCATGTATGCGTTTTTTTGCATATGCGTTTTTTTTTTTAAACCATGGAATTTAGGGGTTTGGGTTAGAGTTAGGGTTAGTTAAGGGGGTTTAGGGTTAGGGTTATGGTCAGGGTCAGGGTTAGGGTTGGGGTTTGGGTCAGGGTTAGGGTTAAGTATGGTTTTGTTAAGGATTAGGGTCATGGTTAGGGTCAGGATTAGGGTTAAGTATGGTTTTGTTAAGGGTTAGGGTCAGGGTTAGGGTTAGGGTTAGGGTTAGGGTCAGGGTTAGGGTTAGGGTTAGGGTTAGGGTCAGGGTTAGGGTCAGGGTTAGGGTCAGGATTAGGGTTAAGTATGGTTTTGTTAAGGATTAGGGTCATGGTTAGGGTCAGGATTAGGGTTAAGTATGGTTTTGTTAAGGGTTAGGGTCAGGGTTAGGGTTAGGGTTAGGGTTAGGGTCAGGGTTAGGGTTAGGGTTAGGGTCAGGGTTAGGGTCAGGATTAGGGTTAAGTATGGTTTTGTTAAGGATTAGGGTCAGGGTTAGGGTCAGGATTAGGGTTAAGTATGGTTTTGTTAAGGGTTAGGGTCAGGGTTAGGGTTAGGGTCAGGGTTAGGGTCAGGATTAGGGTTAAGTATGGTTTGGTTAAGGGTTAGGGTCAGGGTTAGGGTTAGGGTTAGGGTCAGGGTTAGGGTTAAGTATTGTTTTGTTAAGGGTTAGGGTCAGGGTTAGGGTTAGGGTTAGGGTCAGGGTTAGGGTTAGGGTTAGGGTTAGGGTCAGGGTTAGGGTTAGGGTTAGGGTCAGGGTTAGGGTTAGGGTTAGGGTTAGTTAGGGTTTAGGGTTTGGGTTAGGGTTAAGTATGATTTGGTTAAGGGTTAGGGTCAGGGTTAGGGTTAGGGTCAGGGTTAGGGTTAGGGTTAGGGTCAGGGTTAGGGTTAGTAAAGTCATGGTTTGGGTAGTGTGAGGGGCCACCTAAAAATGTTGGAAAAAAACGCAAATGCGGTAAAAACGCGCTAAAAACGCATACAAACGCATAAAAACGCTGCGTTTTTTTCATGCATGCTCATAAAAATGCTTGAAAAAAACGCAGCAGTTGTATGCTTATGTATGCGTTTTTTCAATGCGTTTTTTTGCGGGAAAAACGCGCTGTAAAAAAAAGCAAGTGTGAAACTAGCCTAAGAGACACCAAAACTGCAGTATACATCACATACGAGACACCGAGACTGCTGTATAGATCACAAAGGAGACACCTGGAATGCTGTATATATCATATAGAAAACTCAGAGACAGCTGTATACATCACACAAGAGACACTGAAACTACTTTATGTATTTGGTATGTTTTGATAATGCAGCATTTCTGCATCAATAAGCTAAATTAGGTTACTTGCATTTTTTCTTGCATTTTTGAGTGCTTTTTTTACATGCGTTTTTATCACTGAGGTTATGTCTCCTATTGGTATGTCATGTTTTAAATGAATCTGTTTTTCTTTGGTTACTTCTTGTTACTTGCCTTTGATAAAACTTTGTTCATATACTCATATGCAGATTACGGTACATTCACTTTTATTATGTTTCCACTGCGGAAACGTAATAAAAATACATTTGTGTTTTTTAATCTGTGGATTTTCCTCATTTTATTCGAATCTATGATTAAAATCAGCAAATAGAACACTTTTTTACTGCAAGAGAAATTAGCATGTTGCAGATTTCTAAAATGCACCGCGGGTCATTTTAATGCTGCAAATCAAAAAGCATAGTTAGAGATTTCTATAAATCCCATTTACTTTGCTGGAACTGTAAGACGCTGCATTTTTTGTGCAGGTAAATATGTAGCGTCAAAAACCTCACCAAATACTCATTGAAGGACCTTAGCACTAGTTGACGACCTATCCTTAGTATACGTCATCAATATCAGGTTCACTGTTATTAGCTCTGACAGCGGCTAGAAGCAAACAATGAAAATTGCTGTACAGTATAGTTCTATCTAACAAAGACTTTTCCCCAAATTTTTCATATTGAACTGGACATAGGATGTAATTGTGGCTGCAATGTTTATTTTATATTTTTTATTTTACTCATTTATATAGCGCCATTAATTCCACAGCGCTTTACACACATTATTAGCACTGTCCCCGATGGAGCTCAAAATCTAAATTCCCTACCAGCATGTATTTGGAATGTGCAGGCATAGTAAAAAATAATAGTTTTATTCTGCTCTGCGGCCATTATTACATCGTGGGTCCTGTTCAATATGAAAAATTTGGTGAAAGGTCTTCTGCAATGTCTAGCTGATGCGGCCAAAAACTGCAGAACACATCCTATTCAAGAGAATCCTGTGTTATATTATATAAGTATGGTGTGTCTACGTCATGACTAATATATTAGTCATATTTTATAAAATACCCCTATATGTTTGATATCTAAAAGCTGATACCATTTTGAGAATATTAAACATATTGCTTATTTCTATATATATTTCCAAGATACTTGTACAATCCCCATGAATATATTTTATCTTCTAAAGTAATGTGACTCAGTCTGTCTTGTATTCTGGGATTATGAGTAAGTGATAACCATGATAGCTTACCAATATGACCCATATTCTATTAAAAGTCCACAACAATTTGTCGAATCATTGAATGTAAGGGATTCGACTTGTAAGAAGAGATGAACAAATATCTAAAAACTGAATGGTTCATCCTGTCACAGGTTCAAAAAGTGTCAACAGCAAGAAAGTCTATCGGTATTTTTTGTGCTAAGTGATGATGAAATGATAAATAATCGGCTATATATGTGACTAGTTTTATAGCACATTTCTCTTATATCCTCATAGGTGTATTCAGACTTTGAAACATTGCTGTTGTATCAATAGGAAAAGGAGACCTCCCAACCACATCATACCTTATGTTGGACACATACTGTGTGTGGGAAAACTATGTGGGAGATGTGGGATTTGGGGGCAAATACGATGATGAAAGACTGTTGGGGCATCACACTGTGTGGGTGGCTATAGAGCCATCATACTGTGTGTTGGTGGCTATAGAGCCATCATACTTTGTTTGCGTGGCTACAGAGGCATCATGCTGTGTGTAATTTGCTATAGAGCCATCATACTGTATGGGTGGCTATAGAGCCATCACACTGTGTGTGTGGGTGGCTTATAGAGCCATCATATTGTGTGTGGGTGTCTATAGAGCCATCATACTGTGTGTGGCTGGCTATAGAGCCATCATACTGTGTGTCGTTGGCTATAGAGCCATCATACTGTGTGTCGTTGGCTATAGAGCCATCACACTGTATGTGGATGGCTTTAGAGCTATCATACTGTGTATGGTTGGCTATAGAGCAATCATACAGTGTGTGGTTGGCTATAGAGGCATCATACTGTGTGTGGGTGGCTATAGAGCCAACATACTGTGTGTGGTTGGCTACAGAGCCATCATACTGTGTGTGGTTGACTATACAGCTATCATACTGTGTGTGGTGACTATAGAGCCATCATAATGTGTGTGGGTGACTATAGAGCCATCATAATGTATGTGAGTGACTATAGAGCCATCATACTGTGTGTAGGTAGCTATAAAGCCATGGTGCAGTGTAGGGGTGGTTATAGAGCGGTTATACTGTGCGTAGTTCGCTATAGAGCCATCATACTGTGTGTGGGTGGCTACAGAGCCATCATACTGTGCGTAGTTGGCTATAGAGCCAGCATACTGTGTGTGGGTGGCTATAGAGCCATCATACTGTGTATGGGTGGCTATAGAGCCATCATACTGTGTGTTGTTGGCTATAGAGCCATCATACTGTGTGTGGTTGGCTACAGAGCCATCATACTGTGTGTGGGTGGCTATAGAGCCATGGTACTGTGTGTGGGTGGCTATAGAGCCATGGTACTGTGTGTGGGTGGCTATAGAGCCATCGTACTGTGTGGGTGGCTATAAAGCCATCATACTGAGTGTGGGTTGCTATAGAGCCATCATACTGTGTGTGGTTGGCTATAGAGCCATCATACTGTGTGTGGGTGGCTATAGAGCCAACGTACTGTGTGTGGGTGGCTATAGAGCCATGGTACTGTGTGTGGGTGGCTATAGATCAATCGTACTGTGTGGGTGGCTATAAAGACATCATACTGTGTGTGGGTGGCTATTGAGCCATCATACTGTGTGTGGTTGGCTATAGAGCCATCATACTGTGTGTGGTTGGCTATAGAGCCATCATACTGTCTGTGGGTGACTATAGAGCCATCATACTGTGCAGTGGTGGCTATAGAGCCATCATACTGTGTGTGTGGGTGGCTATAGAGTAGAGTTGAGCTATAAAGCCATGGTACAGTGTAGGGGTGGTTATAGAGCGGTTATACTGTGCGTAGTTCGCTATAGAGCCATCATACTGTGTGTGGGTGGCTACAGAGCCATCATACTGTGCGTAGTTGGCTATAGAGCCAGCATACTGTGTGTGGGTGGCTATAGAGCCATCAAACTGTGGATGGGTGGCTATAGAGCCATCATACTGTGTGTTGTTGGCTATAGAGCCATCATACTGTGTGTGGTTGGCTACAGAGCCATCATACTGTGTGTGGGTGGCTATAGAGCCATGGTACTGTGTGTGGGTGGCTATAGAGCCATGGTACTGTGTGTGGGTGGCTATAGAGCCATCGTACTGTGTGGGTAGCTATAAAGCCATCATACTGTGTGTGGGTGGCTATAGAGCCATCATACTGTGTGTGGTTGGCTATAGAGCCATCATACTGTGTGTGGGTGGCTATAGAGCCATGGTACTGTGTGTGGGTGGCTATAGAGCCATGGTACTGTGTGTGGGTGGCTATAGAGCCATCGTACTGTGTGTGGGTGGCTATAGAGCCATCGTACTGTGTGGGTGGCTATAAAGCCATCATACTGTGTGTGGGTTGCTATAGAGCCATCATACTGTGTGTGGGTGGCTATAGAGCCAACGTACTGTGTGTGGGTGGCTATAGAGCCATGGTACTGTGTGTGGGTGGCTATAGAGCAATCGTACTGTGTGGGTGGCTATAAAGACATCATACTGTGTGTGGGTGGCTATTGAGCCATCATACTGTGTGTGGTTGGCTATAGAGCCATCATACTGTCTGTGGGTGACTATAGAGCCATCATACTGTGCAGTGGTGGCTATAGAGCCATCATACTGTGTGTGTGGGTGGCTATAGAGTAGAGTTGAGCGAAAGAGGTCGGTCATATTCAAAAGTCGCCGACTTTCGCTGAAGTCTTGTTTCATGAAACGAAACCCGACCATAGCGTGAGGTTGGCCACGAGGTCGGCGATCAGAGCACCAAAGTCGCGTTTCAAAAGATGCTTCCAGAGCCCTTTTTCAGCCAATGATGGAGGATGCACACTGTGGGCAGCGCGATGACTTAGGCATCGGTCACCACCATCTTTGAGAAGGGCATGCAAGTGATTGGCTGGCTTTGTGTGGCATCACAGGGGCTATAAAAGGGCGTGAACGCCGACCGCCATCTTACTTATGCTGATTTTAGCATAGGGAGAGCTGCTGATGATGATGATTCTGTAGAGAGAGCATTAGGCAGGGAAGAAGAACCAAAAAACTGCTTCTGCTGTTAGCGATTTCCACTTACAACACAACACTTTGTGTGCAGTGACAGGGGAGGCTCTATTTTTGTGCATCAGCTCTGTTGGTTATTAGGCTGCCTTATAAGGCTCCCTGACAGCTGCATTGCTGTTTGCACACTGCTGTGCAAACTGCTTTTTTAAAAGCAAAAATACTTTTCTTCCTCTTTTCTACACAGTTACCAAGCGTTCATTTTTCCACCCTTATGTGTGTGCTCTGTGCAGCAGTCCTGCTTATTAGGCTGCCTGCGTCCGTACTTGGACTGAGAGCATCATTTTCTGCGTCCTCAAATCTCTAGTGAGATCCAAATTCTCACCAATCCTATAGACACCCTACACCTTGTCATACACCATCCAATTTCAGCCTGTTACATTGAGGTGTAATCTCTCCTGGGCCAGAGACAATAGTTCTGCGTCCTCAAATCTATAGTGAGATTCAAATTCTCACCAATCCTACAGACACCCTCCACCTTGTCATTCACCATCCAATTTCAGCCTGTTACATTGAGGTGTAATCTCTAATGGGCCAGATACAATAGTTCTGCGTCCTCAAATCTATAGTGAGATTCAAATTCTCACCAATCCTATGGACACCACCTTGTCATTCACCATCCAATTTCAGCCTGTTACATTGAGGTATAATCTCTCCTGGGCCAGAAACAATAGTTCTGCGTCCTCAAATCTATAGTGAGATTCAAATTCTCACCAATCCTATGGACACCCTCCACCTTGTCATTCACCATCCAATTTCAGCCTGTTACATTGAGGTGTAATCTCTACTGGGCAAGAGACAATAGTTCTGCATCCTCAATCTATAGTGAGATTCAAATTCTCACCAATCCTATAAACACCCTACACCTTGTCATTGACCATCCAATTTCAGCCTGTTACATTGAGGTGCAATCTCTACTGGGCCAGAGACAATAGTTCTGCGTCCTCAAATCTACAGTGAGATTCAAATTCTCACCAATCCTATAGACACCCTCCACCTTGTCATACACCATTCAATTTCAGTTGGTTACATTGAGGTGTAATCTCTCCTGGGCCAGAGACAATAGTTTTGCATCCTCAAATCTATAGTGAGAATCAAAATCTCACCAATCCTATAGACACCCTCCACCTTGTCATTCACCATCCAATTTCAGCCTGTTACATTTAGGTGTAATCTCTACTGGGCCAGAAACAATAGTTCTGCGTCCTCAAATCTATATTGAGATTCAAAATCTCACCAATCCTAATGGACAAGAAACAGCTCATATACAATGTGGGGACTCTAATATAGACAATATACTACTCGGGGAGACGGCGGTGACTGCATCCACACCGGTGCCCGCTATTCCCACCCAAAATAGATTTTCTCCTCTTGCAAGTACAGTCAACCATCCTTCTACTTCTAATAACAATCCCAATCAATTACCCCCAGCCCTCAATGAGGGTCCTCTTCTCACAAAAAATAAACCTAAAACTAAACAAAGCCATTTGCCGTTTTTTCAGGTGGGTCCAAAAAAATACGGCAGAGGGGATGTAGGGGCGGGAAATTTACCAAAAAAAAGAATAAACAACAAATACCAGAGGATCAAGTGAGCCATTCAGAACAAAAAATTTTTAATCTTAGTGACTACAGTTTAAAGGATAATGAGAAAAGATTACTGAGTAAAGGCCTCAAATTTGCACCCAGTGTGGGTTTTAACAAGTTCCAGGCGTTTATTGGTATCAAAACTTTTATGAGGAGATTAGCCATAAAAAAATTCTATATGAAAAAAAGAGTGACTTATAGCGACGTCACGAATCCGTTTGAAATTATAGACCCTTATCAGCATACCGGTCTAAAGAAGAAATCCAATTTCAATCCGATTCAAGAATACTCAGAAGCCTTTGAGGCATTTCAGAATAACGTGATACAAGATATTAGGAGTATATCTGATAAAAGATGCAGAAAATTTAAGTATAATTTATCTAGCAGTGAACGTTCAGCTATTAAACGGCTTCAGACAAATCATGCAATTACACTAAGACCGGCTGACAAAGGGGGCAGCATAGTAATTTTGAACACTTCTGACTATGAGGAAGAGTCTTTGAGGATATTATCGGATTCACGTACCTATGAATTATTGGACAGTGACCCTTCAGAAAGGTACCTTGCAGAAATGCAGGTCCTCATCAAATGTGGTTTCGATAAGGGGTATATAAAGAAAGAGGAATTTGACTTTATCAACACCACTCACCCTAGGATACCATATTTTTATTACATCCCAAAGATACATAAGAGTTTGATCAAACCCCCGGGCCGACCAATAATATCGGCTATTGGCGGCCTGACAGCTAATCTTTCTAAGTTTGTGGACTACCATTTACAGCAATTAGTCCCTGCCCTTCCAGCCTATTTGAAGGACACTACTCATGTTTTACAGGTTTTAAATACTATAGAATGGAAAGATCATTTCATCTTAGGGACTTTAGATATAACTTCCCTTTACACAGTTATTGAACATGAAAAGGGTTGCAAATCTGCGGAATTCTTTATGTCAGAGGCTAAAAGCTTTCCCAGCGACCAAATTGCTTTTATTGTCGATTGTATTTATTTTATACTCACCCACAACTATTTTTACTATGGAGCGAACTACTACTCCCAGAAGTGGGGGACCGCTATGGGTACCAGATTCGCGCCCAGTTATGCAAATTTGTATGTTGGCAAGTGGGAACATGAAACCATCTTTCCCGAGGGCAGGCTGCGCGCAAATCTGGTACTCTGGCACCGCTTCATAGATGATATTATTTTTATTTCGTCTGGTGGGCCTACTCTTTTAACAGATTTTATTGATGAATTGAATAAAAATTGTTATTTTTTAAAATTTACCACAACTACTAGTCTCACGGAGATTAACTTTTTAGACTTAAAAATCTTTATTGAGGACAACACCATTCAGACACAACTATTTCACAAACCCACTGATTCAAACAATTATATTTCGCTAGAAAGCTGTCATCTCCCAAGTTGGCTTCTTAATATTCCAAAGAGCCAATTCATACGGGCTCATAGAAATTGTTCCAAGTCACAGGACTATTTAACTGAGGCTGAAACTCTAATCAAAAAATTTTGTCAAAAAGGTTATGATACCCAATCCCTGCTAGCATCCAGGGAATATATTGGACATATACCAAGGGAACAATTCCTCAGACATAAAATAAAAAATAAAGAAAATATTAGTATAGACGAGATTCCTATCATCACCCAGTATAATTCAAATAGTCAAATTCTCAGAAAAATTGTAAATAAACACTGGGGTATTTTGAAGAATGATAAAATTATAGGGGAAGTTCTACCAGCCCGCTCTAGGTTTGTCTTTAGAAGGGCAAATAATTTAGGTAACCTGGTAGCCCCTTCTATTTCAATATCTAAAAAAGGCCCCAATTCTCATTCACAACAGCAATTAAAAGGTTTTTTTCCCTGCAAAAAATGTGTATCTTGCAGAAAATTAGGCAGTAAGAAACAATTCTCTATTATAAATAAATCCATGGAGATTCAGATTCATGATTTTATCACCTGTGACACGAAGGGGGTGATATATTGTATCACATGTCCATGTGATAAATTATATATAGGTCGAACGATACGTCCCTTAAATGTCAGAATTGGGGAACATTTACGGAATATTTGTAAGAAATTCACAGGTCACCCCCTCTCTAATCATTATCTTACACATCATGGGAGCTCCCTAAGGGACACTAAAGTGACTGGGATTCAAATAGTTAAAAGAAGCATCAGGAAAGGTAATTTTATCCATCAGATGTCCAGGGTGGAAAGTAAATGGATATTTGAATCTCTGATCCCAAACGGTTTAAATAGCGAGATTGAGCTATTTGCTTTTAATGCATAGTATAATGCTCCATTGCTATATACTGGAGGCTATATAAGGGTTCCTCTTGCTCTAGGGGGCCATCCCTGAAGAAGGAATCAGTGAATTCCGCAACGCGTAGGATTTGCCATTGCTTTCTGGCCCCATCAGCGCCCCATAGGGCTTTCTTGCCTGTCACGTGATCTATCACGTGACTGTGACGTCACGCAAGGTCCTTCAGCTTTTTCGGACCTTGCAGGCCTGCTTTTGCAAGTGGTGGCTGGTACTCTTACAGCCTGCCGATATACACCTCCAGCTGCGCGCCAGTCACCGGCCGGGACGGCGGCATGCTAGGAGGTAGCACCCTTTAGCTCCAGTTACTTTGTATATACCTGTGTCGGGGAGTATTATTGGGAAAGGACCTGGAAATCCACCCTGCATTCTGAAGACCTTTTTTCCCTGCCTCGCCAGTTTTTAGCTTCAGTAAAGGTAATAGATTTCTTCGTAAGATATCTTTATTTAACCAAGACACATTTAATTAGCGCAAGTTTCTATCAGGTTTATTTATTACCATCCAATTTCAGCCTGTTACATTTAGGTGTAATCTCTACTGGGCCAGAAACAATAGTTCTGCGTTCTCAAATCTATAGTGAGATTCAAAATCTCACCAATCCTATAGACACCCTCCACCGTGTCATTCACCATCCAATTTCAGCCTGTTACATTGAGGTGTAATCTCTACTGGGCCAGAGACAATAGTTCTGCATCCTCAAATCTATAGTCAGATTCAAATTCTCACCAATCCTATAGACACCCTACACCTTGTCATACACCATCCAATTTCAGTCTGTTACATTGAGGTGTAATCTCTCCTGGGCCAGAGACAATAATTTTGCGTCCTCAAATCTAATGTGAGAATCAAAATCTCACCAATCTTATAGACACCCTCCACCTTGTCATTCACCATTCAATTTCAGCCTGTTACATTGAGGTGTAATCTCTACTGGGCCAGAGACAATAGTTCAGCGTCCTCAAATCTATAGTGAGATTCAAATTCTCACCAATCCTATAGACACCCTACACCTTGTCATACACCATCCAATTTCAGTCTGTTACATTGAGGTGTAATCTCTCCTGGGCCAGAGACAATAGTTCAGCGTCCTCAAATCTATAGTGAGATTCAAATTCTCACCAGTCCTATAGACACCCTCCACCTTGTCATTCACCATCCAATTTCAGCCTGTTACATTGAGGTGTAATCTCTACTGGGCCTGAGACAATAGTTCAGCGTCCTCAAATCTATAGTGAGATTCAAATTCTCTCCAATCCTATAGACACCCTACACTTTGTCATACACCATCCAATTTCAGTCTGTTACATTGAGGTGTAATCTCTCCTGGGCCAGAGACAATAGTTCTGCGTCCTCAAATTTCTAGTGAGATTCAAATTCTCACCAATAGTAGTTACACCTTCTACCTTGTTTTACAGTACCATATAGCTGGTGTTATTTTGGGTACATTTTCACAAAACTGAGCAAGTATGGTGGAAGACGCCATGCAAGTGGGCGGGGGTTGCCAGCTGGTCCCAATGGTGGTGGTGGTGTTGCATCTGTTGGTAGAGACAAAAGCACAATAGCACCTAAGGCAGGAGGTTTTGAGCCTGCGTCATCATCTGGCTCCACATGGCCTCGAAGGCTCTCTTTTCTGGGAGTAGGTAAACCACTTTTAAAGCAGGAGCTTCAGGAAGTTTTGGCTTACATTGCTGACACAGCCTCCAGCTCTCTCGCCTCCTTTTCTGATGTTTCAAAAAATTAAAGCACTGAATCATCATTGGAGGCTCCTGGTCAGGAACAACACCTTTCCTTTTGTCCTTCACCCCTACCAAAAGTGAAGGATGTGGCAGGTCACACTACCGATTACTCCATGGAGCTCTTTTCACATACCATGCCTGGGTTAGCAAGTCAAATCGTGAATTCCCCAGTCCAAGATGAATCTGACATGGAGTGCACTGATGCACAGCCACTGCTAGATTTTTCTGCTGGTACATTCACTCAGAGCACTACATTGTCCTCGCAGAATCAGACCCTGATGAAACTCAGGTGCCCCTTCCCGTATACTATGCCACCTTAGACGGTGACACAGAGGAAGGTGTATATGAAATTGAAGAGGAGGTGATGGATGACCCAGTTGTTGACCCAGATTGGCATCCATTGGGGGAAGAGGGTGCTGCTGCCAATAGCTCAGAAGAGGAGGATCCGCAGCAGGCAACGACATCGCAACAGCTGTTATCTCGCAGGACCGTAGCAGTCCAAAAACGGGTTACAAAAACCAAAAGAGTTGCAGGACAGCTTGGCCAGACGGTCAAATTAGCACAGCGTGCAAGGTCTTAAAATGTCTTCCATAGTAGGAAGAGTGCAGTGTGGCACTTTTTTGAACAAAATCCTAATGATCAGGCAAACGTTATCTGTAAGAAGTGCGCAAAGACCTTTAGCCGAAGGAAAAATCTGAGAAATTTGAATACCAGTTGCATGCTTAGCCATTTAACCACCATGCACTTGCAAGCGTGGACGGACTACCAAACCTCACGTACCACACGTGCACCTGCTCTGAATGAAGGAAGTCAGTAACGTTACATCGCTTCCCCCACTGTAAGCCCACCGGTTAGCACACCACCAGCAGCAAATGTCGAGGTGTCGTCGCAAGGGCAAAGCAGTCATGGAATCACAAAGTTATTGCTACGAAAGACAGAATCTAGGCCATCAGCAACACCACCAACACCATCACCAACCCTCTCTCAGTCCTCCATGTCCACCGCTTGTTCCACCATATGCAGCTCTCAAGTCCAGCTCACCCTACCAGAGACTCTGAGTAGGACAAGAAAGTTCTCATCCTCTCATCCGCGCACACTGGCTTTGAACACCCACATTGCCAAACTAATCTCGTTAGAGATGATGCCCTACTGGTTGGTTGAAAGCAAAGCTTTCCGTGAGCTCATGGCCTACGCAGTACCATCCTATGACCTACCCAGTCGGCACTTCTTTTCGCGAAAAGCCATCCCAGCCCTCCACGTGCATGTAAAAGACCGTATTTTCCATGCACTCAAGCAATCAGTGAGTGGAAAGGTGCACCTCACAACAGATGCATGGTCCAGTAGGCATGGCCAGGGCCGTTACGTGTCCATCACTGCACACTGGGTTAATGTGGTGGATGCAGGGTCCACAGGGGACAGCGGCAGTGGGACAGTGCTGCCTAGCCCACGGTATAGGAAACAGTTGGCTGTAGGTGTTCGACCCTCCTCCAGAAGCGAAAGCTCGTCCACAGAGCGCAGTCGCACGAGCACTCCATCCGCAGCTGCCAGTGATGCACACGAGGTGTCCCACTATCGAACAGCTAGTGGTAAGCATCAGCAGGCTGTGTTGAAGATGATGTGTTTGGGCGACAACAGACACACTGCGGAGGTACTGGCCGACTACTTGCAGCGACAAACTGAGTCATGGCTCGGCAGTCTACATCTTGAGGCAGGCAAGGTATTTAGTGATGACGGCCAGAATTTTGTGGCAGCCATAGCCCTTTCAAAACTCAGACACATACCTTGCCTGGCTCACACCTTGAACCTGGTGGTGCAGTGCTTCCTCAATAATTATCCGGAGTTCACACAACCCTGCTCCATAAGGTGCGAAGACTGTGCTCACACATCCGCCGGTCGCCCGTACACTCCAGTCGTATGCAGAAGCTGCAGCGATTGCTCCACCTTCCCAAGCACCGCCTAATTATCGACGTTACAACAAGGTGGAACTCCACCCTGCACATGGTTCAGAGGCTGTGCGAACAGAGGCAGGCTGTAATTCATTTGTGGGAGGATACACGGGCAGGCAGTTTGCAGGCAGACATGGAGTTGTCTGGTGTGCAGTGGTCAAAGCTGAAAAACCTCTGTAAAGTCCTTCAGTGTTTTGTGGACTGCACACGGCTGGTAAGCGCAGACGACGCCATCATAAGCATGAGCATCCCACTTATGCTTCTGCTCATGCAAACTTTGACACACATTATGGAGCAGGCGTCTGCAGCCGAGGAGGAAGAGGAGGAGGGAAGCCTTGATGACAGTCAGCCATTGTCTGCTCAGGGAAGTCTTGTGGACGAGATGGAGGAAGAAGAGGAAGAGGAGGAGGATGATGGGAATGATTATTTTGGGGAAGAGGATGCTTCTCCGGGGGCAAGAAAAAATGCTGGCGTGGCAAGGTCAGGTACAGGGTTTGTGCATGACTGGAGGGATGTTGATTTGCCAGAAAGTGCTCCTCCACCCAGCACTCGCAGTGCATCATTGACTCCTGGAATATTGGCCCACATGTCTGATTATGCCTTGCAGATCCTAAAAAGGCACCCCCGCATTGCCAAAATGATGAACGATGACGACTACTGGTTGGCCAGCATCCTGGATCCACGCTATAAAGGCAAGTTCCAAAACATCATGCCACAGGAGAACCTAGAGCTAATATTG